>NW_026775115.1:0-300000 GCF_963082965.1 Carassius carassius | reverse complement strand
GAGACAGCTGCTTCATTCAATATTCAGTGCAAATCTTGCCAAACTGAAAGATGCTTATGTCTTATGAAATACAATGTTTTTGCAATGCTGTAAGACAGTTTTTAATGTGTTAGAAGTTATATGCACAAAAACTTATGTTAGGACTTCAATGCTCAAGATTGTCAGTTTACAGGTTTCTGAGACCAGAAATGTTAAAATAGTGCTTCTGTTCAAAAGTGAAATCTAGCCCAAATCTGCTCAAAAGCTTGTCTCTCTATGAGAGAAAGCTGCTTCATTCAATATTCAGTGCAAATCTTGCCAAACTGAAAGATGCTTATGCCTTATGAAATACAATGTTTTTGCAATGCTGTAAGACAGTTTTTAATGTGTTAGAAGTTATATGCACAAAAACTTATGTTAGGACTTCAATGCTCAAGGTTTTCAGTTTACAGGTTTCTGAGACCAGTTATGTTGAAATAGTGCTTCTGTTCAAATGAAGTGAAATCTAGCCCAAATCTGCTCAAAAGCTTGTCTCTCTATGAGAGACAGCTGCTTCATTCAATATTCAGTGCAAATCTTGCCAAACTGAAAGATGCTTATGCCTTATGAAATACAATGTTTTTGCAATGCTGTAAGACAGTTTTTAATGTGTTAGAAGTTATATGCACAAAAACTTATGTTAGGACTTCAATACTCAAGATTGTCAGTTTAAAAGTTTCTGATACCAGTAATGCTGAAATAATGCTTCTGTTCAAATGAAGTGAAATCTAGCCCAAATCTGCTCAAAAGCTTCTTTCTCTGTGAGTTAGAGCTGCTTCATTCAATGTTCAGTGCAAATCTTGCCAAACTGAAAGATGCTTATGTCTTATGAAATACAATGTTTTTGCAATGCTGTAAGACAGTTTTTAATGTGTTAGAAGTTATATGCACAAAAACTTATGTTAGGACTTCAATGCTCAAGATTGTCAGTTTACAGGTTTCTGAGACCAGTAATGTTAAAATAGTGCTTCTGTTCAAATGAAGTGAAATCTAGCCCAAATCTGCTCAAAAGCTTGTCTCTCTATGAGAGACAGCTGCTTCATTCAATATTCAGTGCAAATCTTGCCAAACTGAAAGATGCTTATGCCTTATGAAATACAATATTTATGCAATGCTGTAAAACAGTTTTTAATGTGTTACAAGTTATATGCACAAAAAACTTATGTTAGGACTTCAATGCTCAAGATTGTCAGTTTACAGGTTTCTGAGACCAGTAATGTTGAAATAGTGCTTCTGTTCAAATGAAGTGAAATCTAGCCCAAATCTGCTCAAAAGCTTCTCTCTCTGTGAGTTAGAGCTGCTTCATTCAATGTTCAGTGCAAATCTTGCCAAACTGAAAGATGCTTATGTCTTATGAAATACAATGTTTTTGCAATGCTGTAAGACAGTTTTTAATGTGTTAGAAGTTATATGCACAAAAACTTATGTTAGGACTTCAATGCTCAAGATTGTCAGTTTACAGGTTTCTGAGACCAGAAATGTTAAAATAGTGCTTCTGTTCAAAAGTGAAATCTAGCCCAAATCTGCTCAAAAGCTTGTCTCTCTATGAGAGAAAGCTGCTTCATTCAATATTCAGTGCAAATCTTGCCAAACTGAAAGATGCTTATGCCTTATGAAATACAATGTTTTTGCAATGCTTTAAGACAGTTTTTAATGTGTTAGAAGTTATATGCACAAAAACTTATGTTAGGACTTCAATGCTCAAGGTTTTCAGTTTACAGGTTTCTGAGACCAGTTATGTTGAAATAGTGCTTCTGTTCAAATGAAGTGAAATCTAGCCCAAATCTGCTCAAAAGCTTGTCTCTCTATGAGAGACAGCTGCTTCATTCAATATTCAGTGCAAATCTTGCCAAACTGAAAGATGCTTATGTCTTATGAAATACAATGTTTTTGCAATGCTGTAAGACAGTTTTTAATGTGTTAGAAGTTATATGCACAAAAACTTATGTTAGGACTTCAATGCTCAAGATTGTCAGTTTACAGGTTTCTGAGACCAGAAATGTTAAAATAGTGCTTCTGTTCAAAAGTGAAATCTAGCCCAAATCTGCTCAAAAGCTTGTCTCTCTATGAGAGAAAGCTGCTTCATTCAATATTCAGTGCAAATCTTGCCAAACTGAAAGATGCTTATGCCTTATGAAATACAATGTTTTTGCAATGCTGTAAGACAGTTTTTAATGTGTTAGAAGTTATATGCACAAAAACTTATGTTAGGACTTCAATGCTCAAGGTTTTCAGTTTACAGGTTTCTGAGACCAGTTATGTTGAAATAGTGCTTCTGTTCAAATGAAGTGAAATCTAGCCCAAATCTGCTCAAAAGCTTGTCTCTCTATGAGAGACAGCTGCTTCATTCAATATTCAGTGCAAATCTTGCCAAACTGAAAGATGCTTATGCCTTATGAAATACAATGTTTTTGCAATGCTGTAAGACAGTTTTTAATGTGTTAGAAGTTATATGCACAAAAACTTATGTTAGGACTTCAATACTCAAGATTGTCAGTTTAAAAGTTTCTGATACCAGTAATGCTGAAATAATGCTTCTGTTCAAATGAAGTGAAATCTAGCCCAAATCTGCTCAAAAGCTTCTTTCTCTGTGAGTTAGAGCTGCTTCATTCAATGTTCAGTGCAAATCTTGCCAAACTGAAAGATGCTTATGTCTTATGAAATACAATGTTTTTGCAATGCTGTAAGACAGTTTTTAATGTGTTAGAAGTTAAATGCACAAAAACTTATGTTAGGACTTCAATGCTCAAGATTGTCAGTTTACAGGTTTCTGAGACCAGTAATGTTGAAATAGTGCTTCTGTTCAAATGAAGTGAAATCTAGCCCAAATCTGCTCAAAAGCTTCTCTGTCTGTGAGTTAGAGCTGCTTCATTCAATGTTCAGTGCAAATCTTGCCAAACTGAAAGATGCTTATGTCTTATGAAATACAATGTTTTTGCAATGCTGTAAGACAGTTTTTAATGTGTTAGAAGTTATATGCACAAAAACTTATGTTAGGACTTCAATGCTCAAGATTGTCAGTTTACAGGTTTCTGAGACCAGAAATGTTAAAATAGTGCTTCTGTTCAAAAGTGAAATCTAGCCCAAATCTGCTCAAAAGCTTGTCTCTCTATGAGAGAAAGCTGCTTCATTCAATATTCAGTGCAAATCTTGCCAAACTGAAAGATGCTTATGCCTTATGAAATACAATGTTTTTGCAATGCTGTAAGACAGTTTTTAATGTGTTAGAAGTTATATGCACAAAAACTTATGTTAGGACTTCAACGCTCAAGATTGTCAGTTTACAGGTTTCTGAGACCAGTTATGTTGAAATAGTGCTTCTGTTCAAATGAAGTGAAATCTAGCCCAAATCTGCTCAAAAGATTGTGTCTCTATGAGACAAATTTGCTTCATTCAATATTCAGTGCAAATCTTGCCAAACTGAAAGATGCTTATGCCTTATGAAATACAATATTTTTGCAATGCTGTAAAACAGTTTTTAATGTGTTACAAGTTATATGCAGAAAAACGTATGTTAGGACTTCAATGCTCAAGATTGTCAGTTTACAGGTTTCTGAGACCAGAAATGTTCAAATAGTGCTTCTGTTCAAATGAAGTGAAATCTAGCCCAAATCTGCTCAAAAGCTTCTTTCTCTGTGAGTTAGAGCTGCTTCATTTAATGTTCAGTGCAAATCTTGCCAAACTGAAAGATGCTTATGTCTTATGAAATACAATGTTTTTGCAATGCTGTAAGACAGTTTTTAATGTGTTAGAAGTTATATGCACAAAAACTTATGTTAGGACTTCAATACTCAAGATTGTCAGTTTACAGGTTTCTGAGACCAGAAATATTAAAATAGTGCTTCTGTTCAAAAGTGAAATCTAGCCCAAATCTGCTCAAAAGCTTCTTTCTCTGTGAGTTAGAGCTGCTTCATTCAATGTTCAGTGCAAATCTTGCCAAACTGAAAGATGCGTATGTCTTATGAAATAAAATGATTTCTGCAATGCAGTGAGACAGTTTTTAATGTGTTAGAAGTTATATTCACAAAAACTTATGTTAGCACTTCAATGCTCAAGATTGTCAGTTTACAGGTTTCTGAGACCAGTAATGTTGAAATAGTGCTTCTGTTCAAATGAAGTGAAATCTAGCCCAAATCTGCTCAAAAGCTTGTCTCTCTGTGAGATAGAGATGCTTCATTCAATGTTCAGTGCAAATCTTGCCAAACTGAAAGATGCTTATTCCTTTTGAAATAAAATGATTTCTGCAATGCAGTGAGACAGTTTTTAATGTGTTAGAAGTTATATGCACAAAAACTTATGTTAGGACTTCAATGCTCAAGATTGTCAGTTTACAGGTTTCTGAGACCAGAAATGTTAAAATAGTGCTTCCGTTCAAATATAGTGAAATCTAGCCAAAATCTGCTCAAAAGCTTGTCTCTTTATGAGAGAAAGCTGCTTCATTCAATATTCAGTGCAAATCTTGCCAAACTGAAAGATGCTTATGCCTTATGAAATACAATGTTTTTGCAATGCTGTAAAGACAGTTTTTAATGTGTTAGAAGTTATATGCACAAAAACTTATGTTAGGACTTCAATGCTGAAGATTGTCAGTTTACAGGTTTCTGAGACCAGTAATGTTAAAATAGTGCTTTTGTTCAAATGAAGTGAAATCTAGCCCAAATCTGCTCAAAAGCTTGTCTCTCTATGAGAGACAGTTGCTTCATTCAATATTCAGTGCAAATCTTGCCAAACTGAAAGATGCTTATGCCTTATGAAAAACAATGTTTTTGCAATGCTGTAAGACAGTTTTTAATGTGTTAGAAGTTATATGCACAAAAACTTATGTTAGGACTTCAATACTCAAGATTGTCAGTTTAAAAGTTTCTGAGATCAGTAAAGCTGAAATAATGCTTCTGTTCAAATGAAGTGAAATCTAGCCCAAATCTGCTCAAAAGCTTGTCTCTCTATGAGAGAAAGCTGCTTCGTTCAATATTCAGTGCAAATCTTGCCAAACTGAAAGATGCTTATGCCTTATGAAATACAATGTTTTTGCAATGCTGTAAGACAGTTTTTAATGTGTTAGAAGTTATATGCACAAAAACTTATGTTAGGACTTCAATGCTCAAGATTGTCAGTTTACAGGTTTCTGAGACCAGTAATGTTGAAATAGTGCTTCTGTTCAAATGAAGTGAAATCTAGCCCAAATCTGCTCAAAAGCTTCTCTCTCTGTGAGTTAGAGCTGCTTCATTCAATGTTCAGTGCAAATCTTGCCAAACTGAAAGATGCTTATGTCTTATGAAATACAATGTTTTTGCAATGCTGTAAGACAGTTTTTAATGTGTTAGAAGTTATATGCACAAAAACTTATGTTAGGACTTCAATGCTCAAGATTGTCAGTTTACAGGTTCCTGAGACCAGAAATGTTAAAATAGTGCTTCTGTTCAAAAGTGAAATCTAGCCCAAATCTGCTCAAAAGCTTGTCTCTCTATGAGAGAAAGCTGCTTCATTCAATGTTCAGTGCAAATCTTGCCAAACTGAAAGACGCTTATGCCTTATGAAATACAATGTTTTTGCAATGCTGTAAGACAGTTTTTAATGTGTTAGAAGTTATATGCACAAAAACTTATGTTAGGGCTTCAATGATCAAGATTGTCAGTTTTCAGGTTTCTGAGACCAGTAATGCTGAAATAATGCTTCTGTTCAAATGAAGTGAAATCTAGCCCAAATCTGCTCAAAAGCTTCTTTCTCTGTGAGTTAGAGCTGCTTCATTCAATGTTCAGTGCAAATCTTGCCAAACTGAAAGATGCGTATGTCTTATGAAATAAAATGATTTCTGCAATGCAGTGAGACAGTTTTTAATGTGTTAGAAGTTATATGCACAAAAACTTATGTTAATACTTCAATGCTCAAGATTGTCAGTTTACAGGTTTCTGAGACCAGTAATGTTGAAATAGTGCTTCTGTTCACATGAAGTGAAATCTAGCCCAAATCTGCTCAAAAGCTTGTCTCTCTGTGAGATAGAGATGCTTCATTCAATGTTCAGTGCAAATCTTGCCAAACTGAAAGATGCTTATTCCTTATGAAATAAAATGGTTTCTGCAATGCAGTGAGACAGTTTTTAATGTGTTAGAAGTTATATGCACAAAAACTTATGTTAGGACTTCAATGCTCAAGATTGTCAGTTTACAGGTTTCTGAGACCAGAAATGTTAAAATAGTGCTTCTGTTCAAATGAAGTGAAATCTAGCCCAAATCTGCTCAAAAGCTTGTCTCTCTATGAGAGAAAGCTGCTTCATTCAATATTCAGTGCAAATCTTGCCAAACTGAAAGATGCTTATGCCTTATGAAATACAATGTTTCTGCAATGCAGTGAGACAGTTTTTAATGTGTTAGAAGTTATATGCACAAAAACTTATGTTAGGACTTCAATGCTCAAGATTGTCAGTTTACAGGTTTCTGAGACCAGTAATGTTGAAATAATGCTTCTGTTCAAATTAAGTGAAATCTAGCCCAAATCTGCTCAAAAGCTTGTCTCTCTATGAGAGAAAGCTGCTTTATTCAATATTCAGTGCAAATCTTGCCAAACTGAAAGATGCTTATGTCTTATGATATAAAATGATTTCTGCAATGCAGTGAGACAGTTTTTAATGTGTTAGAAGTTATATGCACAAAAACATATGTTAGGACTTCAATGCTCAAGATTGCCAGTTTACAGGTTTCTGAGACCAGTAATGTTAAAATAGTGCTTCTTTTCAAATGAAGTGAAATCTAGCCTAAACCTGCTCAAAAGCTTGTCTCTCTATGAGAGACAGCTGCTTCATTCAATATTCAGTGCAAATCTTGCCAAACTGAAAGATGCTTATGCCTTATGAAATACAATATTTATGCAATGCTGTAAAACAGTTTTTAATGTGTTACAAGTTATATGCACAAAAAACTTATGTTAGGACTTCAATGCTCAAGATTGTCAGTTTACAGGTTTCTGAGACCAGTAATGTTGAAATAGTGCTTCTGTTCAAATGAAGTGAAATCTAGCCCAAATCTGCTCAAAAGCTTCTCTCTCTGTGAGTTAGAGCTGCTTCATTCAATGTTCAGTGCAAATCTTGCCAAACTGAAAGATGCTTATGTCTTATGAAATACAATGTTTTTGCAATGCTGTAAGACAGTTTTTAATGTGTTAGAAGTTATATGCACAAAAACTTATGTTAGGACTTCAATGCTCAAGATTGTCAGTTTACAGGTTTCTGAGACCAGAAATGTTAAAATAGTGCTTCTGTTCAAAAGTGAAATCTAGCCCAAATCTGCTCAAAAGCTTGTCTCTCTATGAGAGAAAGCTGCTTCATTCAATATTCAGTGCAAATCTTGCCAAACTGAAAGATGCTTATGCCTTATGAAATACAATGTTTTTGCAATGCTTTAAGACAGTTTTTAATGTGTTAGAAGTTATATGCACAAAAACTTATGTTAGGACTTCAATGCTCAAGGTTTTCAGTTTACAGGTTTCTGAGACCAGTTATGTTGAAATAGTGCTTCTGTTCAAATGAAGTGAAATCTAGCCCAAATCTGCTCAAAAGCTTGTCTCTCTATGAGAGACAGCTGCTTCATTCAATATTCAGTGCAAATCTTGCCAAACTGAAAGATGCTTATGTCTTATGAAATACAATGTTTTTGCAATGCTGTAAGACAGTTTTTAATGTGTTAGAAGTTATATGCACAAAAACTTATGTTAGGACTTCAATGCTCAAGATTGTCAGTTTACAGGTTTCTGAGACCAGAAATGTTAAAATAGTGCTTCTGTTCAAAAGTGAAATCTAGCCCAAATCTGCTCAAAAGCTTGTCTCTCTATGAGAGAAAGCTGCTTCATTCAATATTCAGTGCAAATCTTGCCAAACTGAAAGATGCTTATGCCTTATGAAATACAATGTTTTTGCAATGCTGTAAGACAGTTTTTAATGTGTTAGAAGTTATATGCACAAAAACTTATGTTAGGACTTCAATGCTCAAGGTTTTCAGTTTACAGGTTTCTGAGACCAGTTATGTTGAAATAGTGCTTCTGTTCAAATGAAGTGAAATCTAGCCCAAATCTGCTCAAAAGCTTGTCTCTCTATGAGAGACAGCTGCTTCATTCAATATTCAGTGCAAATCTTGCCAAACTGAAAGATGCTTATGCCTTATGAAATACAATGTTTTTGCAATGCTGTAAGACAGTTTTTAATGTGTTAGAAGTTATATGCACAAAAACTTATGTTAGGACTTCAATACTCAAGATTGTCAGTTTAAAAGTTTCTGATACCAGTAATGCTGAAATAATGCTTCTGTTCAAATGAAGTGAAATCTAGCCCAAATCTGCTCAAAAGCTTCTTTCTCTGTGAGTTAGAGCTGCTTCATTCAATGTTCAGTGCAAATCTTGCCAAACTGAAAGATGCTTATGTCTTATGAAATACAATGTTTTTGCAATGCTGTAAGACAGTTTTTAATGTGTTAGAAGTTAAATGCACAAAAACTTATGTTAGGACTTCAATGCTCAAGATTGTCAGTTTACAGGTTTCTGAGACCAGTAATGTTGAAATAGTGCTTCTGTTCAAATGAAGTGAAATCTAGCCCAAATCTGCTCAAAAGCTTCTCTGTCTGTGAGTTAGAGCTGCTTCATTCAATGTTCAGTGCAAATCTTGCCAAACTGAAAGATGCTTATGTCTTATGAAATACAATGTTTTTGCAATGCTGTAAGACAGTTTTTAATGTGTTAGAAGTTATATGCACAAAAACTTATGTTAGGACTTCAATGCTCAAGATTGTCAGTTTACAGGTTTCTGAGACCAGAAATGTTAAAATAGTGCTTCTGTTCAAAAGTGAAATCTAGCCCAAATCTGCTCAAAAGCTTGTCTCTCTATGAGAGAAAGCTGCTTCATTCAATATTCAGTGCAAATCTTGCCAAACTGAAAGATGCTTATGCCTTATGAAATACAATGTTTTTGCAATGCTGTAAGACAGTTTTTAATGTGTTAGAAGTTATATGCACAAAAACTTATGTTAGGACTTCAACGCTCAAGATTGTCAGTTTACAGGTTTCTGAGACCAGTTATGTTGAAATAGTGCTTCTGTTCAAATGAAGTGAAATCTAGCCCAAATCTGCTCAAAAGATTGTGTCTCTATGAGACAAATTTGCTTCATTCAATATTCAGTGCAAATCTTGCCAAACTGAAAGATGCTTATGCCTTATGAAATACAATATTTTTGCAATGCTGTAAAACAGTTTTTAATGTGTTACAAGTTATATGCAGAAAAACGTATGTTAGGACTTCAATGCTCAAGATTGTCAGTTTACAGGTTTCTGAGACCAGAAATGTTCAAATAGTGCTTCTGTTCAAATGAAGTGAAATCTAGCCCAAATCTGCTCAAAAGCTTCTTTCTCTGTGAGTTAGAGCTGCTTCATTTAATGTTCAGTGCAAATCTTGCCAAACTGAAAGATGCTTATGTCTTATGAAATACAATGTTTTTGCAATGCTGTAAGACAGTTTTTAATGTGTTAGAAGTTATATGCACAAAAACTTATGTTAGGACTTCAATACTCAAGATTGTCAGTTTACAGGTTTCTGAGACCAGAAATATTAAAATAGTGCTTCTGTTCAAAAGTGAAATCTAGCCCAAATCTGCTCAAAAGCTTCTTTCTCTGTGAGTTAGAGCTGCTTCATTCAATGTTCAGTGCAAATCTTGCCAAACTGAAAGATGCGTATGTCTTATGAAATAAAATGATTTCTGCAATGCAGTGAGACAGTTTTTAATGTGTTAGAAGTTATATTCACAAAAACTTATGTTAGCACTTCAATGCTCAAGATTGTCAGTTTACAGGTTTCTGAGACCAGTAATGTTGAAATAGTGCTTCTGTTCAAATGAAGTGAAATCTAGCCCAAATCTGCTCAAAAGCTTGTCTCTCTGTGAGATAGAGATGCTTCATTCAATGTTCAGTGCAAATCTTGCCAAACTGAAAGATGCTTATTCCTTTTGAAATAAAATGATTTCTGCAATGCAGTGAGACAGTTTTTAATGTGTTAGAAGTTATATGCACAAAAACTTATGTTAGGACTTCAATGCTCAAGATTGTCAGTTTACAGGTTTCTGAGACCAGAAATGTTAAAATAGTGCTTCCGTTCAAATATAGTGAAATCTAGCCAAAATCTGCTCAAAAGCTTGTCTCTTTATGAGAGAAAGCTGCTTCATTCAATATTCAGTGCAAATCTTGCCAAACTGAAAGATGCTTATGCCTTATGAAATACAATGTTTTTGCAATGCTGTAAAGACAGTTTTTAATGTGTTAGAAGTTATATGCACAAAAACTTATGTTAGGACTTCAATGCTGAAGATTGTCAGTTTACAGGTTTCTGAGACCAGTAATGTTAAAATAGTGCTTTTGTTCAAATGAAGTGAAATCTAGCCCAAATCTGCTCAAAAGCTTGTCTCTCTATGAGAGACAGTTGCTTCATTCAATATTCAGTGCAAATCTTGCCAAACTGAAAGATGCTTATGCCTTATGAAAAACAATGTTTTTGCAATGCTGTAAGACAGTTTTTAATGTGTTAGAAGTTATATGCACAAAAACTTATGTTAGGACTTCAATACTCAAGATTGTCAGTTTAAAAGTTTCTGAGATCAGTAAAGCTGAAATAATGCTTCTGTTCAAATGAAGTGAAATCTAGCCCAAATCTGCTCAAAAGCTTGTCTCTCTATGAGAGAAAGCTGCTTCGTTCAATATTCAGTGCAAATCTTGCCAAACTGAAAGATGCTTATGCCTTATGAAATACAATGTTTTTGCAATGCTGTAAGACAGTTTTTAATGTGTTAGAAGTTATATGCACAAAAACTTATGTTAGGACTTCAATGCTCAAGATTGTCAGTTTACAGGTTTCTGAGACCAGTAATGTTGAAATAGTGCTTCTGTTCAAATGAAGTGAAATCTAGCCCAAATCTGCTCAAAAGCTTCTCTCTCTGTGAGTTAGAGCTGCTTCATTCAATGTTCAGTGCAAATCTTGCCAAACTGAAAGATGCTTATGTCTTATGAAATACAATGTTTTTGCAATGCTGTAAGACAGTTTTTAATGTGTTAGAAGTTATATGCACAAAAACTTATGTTAGGACTTCAATGCTCAAGATTGTCAGTTTACAGGTTCCTGAGACCAGAAATGTTAAAATAGTGCTTCTGTTCAAAAGTGAAATCTAGCCCAAATCTGCTCAAAAGCTTGTCTCTCTATGAGAGAAAGCTGCTTCATTCAATGTTCAGTGCAAATCTTGCCAAACTGAAAGACGCTTATGCCTTATGAAATACAATGTTTTTGCAATGCTGTAAGACAGTTTTTAATGTGTTAGAAGTTATATGCACAAAAACTTATGTTAGGGCTTCAATGATCAAGATTGTCAGTTTTCAGGTTTCTGAGACCAGTAATGCTGAAATAATGCTTCTGTTCAAATGAAGTGAAATCTAGCCCAAATCTGCTCAAAAGCTTCTTTCTCTGTGAGTTAGAGCTGCTTCATTCAATGTTCAGTGCAAATCTTGCCAAACTGAAAGATGCGTATGTCTTATGAAATAAAATGATTTCTGCAATGCAGTGAGACAGTTTTTAATGTGTTAGAAGTTATATGCACAAAAACTTATGTTAATACTTCAATGCTCAAGATTGTCAGTTTACAGGTTTCTGAGACCAGTAATGTTGAAATAGTGCTTCTGTTCACATGAAGTGAAATCTAGCCCAAATCTGCTCAAAAGCTTGTCTCTCTGTGAGATAGAGATGCTTCATTCAATGTTCAGTGCAAATCTTGCCAAACTGAAAGATGCTTATTCCTTATGAAATAAAATGGTTTCTGCAATGCAGTGAGACAGTTTTTAATGTGTTAGAAGTTATATGCACAAAAACTTATGTTAGGACTTCAATGCTCAAGATTGTCAGTTTACAGGTTTCTGAGACCAGAAATGTTAAAATAGTGCTTCTGTTCAAATGAAGTGAAATCTAGCCCAAATCTGCTCAAAAGCTTGTCTCTCTATGAGAGAAAGCTGCTTCATTCAATATTCAGTGCAAATCTTGCCAAACTGAAAGATGCTTATGCCTTATGAAATACAATGTTTCTGCAATGCAGTGAGACAGTTTTTAATGTGTTAGAAGTTATATGCACAAAAACTTATGTTAGGACTTCAATGCTCAAGATTGTCAGTTTACAGGTTTCTGAGACCAGTAATGTTGAAATAATGCTTCTGTTCAAATTAAGTGAAATCTAGCCCAAATCTGCTCAAAAGCTTGTCTCTCTATGAGAGAAAGCTGCTTTATTCAATATTCAGTGCAAATCTTGCCAAACTGAAAGATGCTTATGTCTTATGATATAAAATGATTTCTGCAATGCAGTGAGACAGTTTTTAATGTGTTAGAAGTTATATGCACAAAAACATATGTTAGGACTTCAATGCTCAAGATTGCCAGTTTACAGGTTTCTGAGACCAGTAATGTTAAAATAGTGCTTCTTTTCAAATGAAGTGAAATCTAGCCTAAACCTGCTCAAAAGCTTGTCTCTCTGTGAGATAGAGCTGCTTAATTCAATGTTCAGTGCAAATCTTGCCAAACTGAAAGATGCTCATGCCTTATGAAATACAATGTTTTTGCAATGCTTTAAGACAGTTTTTAATGTGTTAGAAGTTATATGCACAAAAACTTATGTTAGGACTTCAATGCTCAAGATTGTCAGTTTACAGGTTTCTGAGACCAGTAATGTTAAAATAGTGCTTCTGTTCAAATGAAGTGAAATCTAGCCCAAATCTGCTCAAAAGCTTGTCTCTCTATTAGAGACAGCTGCTTCATTCAATATTCAGTGCAAATCTTGCCAAACTGAAAGATGCTTATGCCTTATGAAATCCAATGTTTTTGCAATGCTGTAAGACAGTTTTTAATGTGTTAGAAGTTATATGCACAAAAACTTATGTTAGGACTTCAATACTCAAGATTGTCAGTTTACAGGTTTCTGAGACCAGTAATGTTGAAATAGTGCTTCTGTTCACATGAAGTGAAATCTAGCCCAAATCTGCTCAAAAGCTTGTCTCTCTATGAGAGAAAGCTGCTTTATTCAATATTCAGTGCAAATCTTGCCAAACTGAAAGATGCTTATGTCTTATAATATAAAATGATTTCTGCAATGCAGTGAGACAGTTTTTAATGTGTTAGAAGTTATATGCACAAAAACTTATGTTAATACTTCAATGCTCAAGATTGTCAGTTTACAGGTTTCTGAGACCAGTAATGTTGAAATAGTGCTTCTGTTCACATGAAGTGAAATCTAGCCCAAATCTGCTCAAAAGCTTGTCTCTCTGTGAGATAGAGATGCTTCATTCAATGTTCAGTGCAAATCTTGCCAAACTGAAAGATGCTTATTCCTTATGAAATAAAATGATTTCTGCAATGCAGTGAGACAGTTTTTAATGTGTTAGAAGTTATATGCACAAAAACTTATGTTAGGACTTCAATGCTCAAGATTGTCAGTTTACAGGTTTCTGAGACCAGAAATGTTAAAATAGTGCTTCCGTTCAAATGAAGTGAAATCTAGCCCAAATCTGCTCAAAAGCTTGTCTCTCTATGAGAGAAAGCTGCTTCATTCAATATTCAGTGCAAATCTTGCCAAACTGAAAGATGCTTATGCCTTATGAAATACAATGTTTCTGCAATGCAGTGAGACAGTTTTTAATGTGTTAGAAGTTATATGCACAAAAACTTATGTTAGGACTTCAATGCTCAAGATTGTCAGTTTACAGGTTTCTGAGACCAGTAATGTTGAAATAATGCTTCTGTTCAAATTAAGTGAAATCTAGCCCAAATCTGCTCAAAAGCTTGTCTCTCTATGAGAGAAAGCTGCTTTATTCAATATTCAGTGCAAATCTTGCCAAACTGAAAGATGCTTATGTCTTATAATATAAAATGATTTCTGCAATGCAGTGAGACAGTTTTTAATGTGTTAGAAGTTATATGCACAAAAACATATGTTAGGACTTCAATGCTCAAGATTGCCAGTTTACAGGTTTCTGAGACCAGTAATGTTAAAATAGTGCTTCTTTTCAAATGAAGTGAAATCTAGCCTAAACCTGCTCAAAAGCTTGTCTCTCTGTGAGATAGAGCTGCTTCATTCAATGTTCAGTGCAAATCTTGCCAAACTGAAAGATGCTCATGCCTTATGAAATACAATGTTTTTGCAATGCTTTAAGACAGTTTTTAATGTGTTAGAAGTTATATGCACAAAAACTTATGTTAGGACTTCAATGCTCAAGATTGTCAGTTTACAGGTTTCTGAGACCAGTAATGTTAAAATAGTGCTTCTGTTCAAATGAAGTGAAATCTAGCCCAAATCTGCTCAAAAGCTTGTCTCTCTATGAGAGAAAGCTGCTTCATTCAATATTCAGTGCAAATCTTGCCAAACTGAAAGATGCTTATGCTTTATGAAATACAATGTTTTTGCAATGCTGTAAGACAGTTTTTAATGTGTTAGAAGTTAAATGCACAAAAACTTATGTTAGGACTTCAATGCTCAAGATTGTCAGTTTACAGGTTTCTGAGACCAGTAATGTTGAAATAGTGCTTCTGTTCAAATGAAGTGAAATCTAGCCCAAATCTGCTCAAAAGCTTCTCTCTCTGTGAGTTAGAGCTGCTTCATTCAATGTTCAGTGCAAATCTTGCCAAACTGAAAGATGCTTATGTCTTATGAAATACAATGTTTTTGCAATGCTGTAAAACAGTTTTTAATGTGTTACAAGTTATATGCACAAAAACGTATGTTAGGACTTCAATGCTCAAGATTGTCAGTTTACATGTTTCTGAGACCAGAAATGTTAAAATAGTGCTTCTGTTCAAATGAAGTGAAATCTAGCCCAAATCTGCTCAAAAGTTTCTTTCTCTGTGAGTTAGAGCTGCTTCATTTAATGTTCAGTGCAAATCTTGCCAAACTGAAAGATGCTTATGTCTTATGAAATACAATGTTTTTGCAATGCTGTAAGACTGTTTTTAATGTGTTAGAAGTTATATGCACAAAAACTTATGTTAGGACTTCAATACTCAAGATTGTCAGTTTACAGGTTTCTGAGACCAGAAATATTAAAATAGTGCTTCTGTTCAAAAGTGAAATCTAGCCCAAATCTGCTCAAAAGCTTCTTTCTCTGTGAGTTAGAGCTGCTTCATTCAATGTTCAGTGCAAATCTTGCCAAACTGAAAGATGCGTATGTCTTATGAAATAAAATGATTTCTGCAATGCAGTGAGACAGTTTTTAATGTGTTAGAAGTTATATGCACAAAAACTTATGTTAGCACTTCAATGCTCAAGATTGTCAGTTTACAGGTTTCTGAGACCAGTAATGTTGAAATAGTGCTTCTGTTCAAATGAAGTGAAATCTAGCCCAAATCTGCTCAAAAGCTTGTCTCTCTGTGAGATAGAGATGCTTCATTCAATGTTCAGTGCAAATCTTGCCAAACTGAAAGATGCTTATTCCTTATGAAATAAAATGATTTCTGCAATGCAGTGAGACAGTTTTTAATGTGTTAGAAGTTATATGCACAAAAACTTATGTTAGGACTTCAATGCTCAAGATTGTCAGTTTACAGGTTTCTGAGACCAGAAATGTTAAAATAGTGCTTCTGTTCAAATGAAGTGAAATCTAGCCCAAATCTGCTCAAAAACTTTTCTCTCTGTGAGATAGAGCTGCTTCATTCAATGTTCAGTGCAAATCTTGCCAAACTGAAAGATGCTTATGTCTTATGATATAAAATGATTTCTGCAATGCAGTGAGACAGTTTTTAATGTGTTAGAAGTTATATGCACAAAAACTTATGTTAGGACTTCAATGCTCAAGATTGTCAGTTTACAGGTTTCTGAGACCAGTAATGTTGAAATAATGCTTCTGTTCAAATTAAGTGAAATCTAGCCCAAATCTGCTCAAAAGCTTGTCTCTCTATGAGAGAAAGCTGCTTTATTCAATATTCAGTGCAAATCTTGCCAAACTGAAAGATGCTTATGTCTTATAATATAAAATGATTTCTGCAATGCAGTGAGACAGTTTTTAATGTGTTAGAAGTTATATGCACAAAAACATATGTTAGGACTTAAATGCTCAAGATTGCCAGTTTACAGGTTTCTGAGACCAGAAATGTTAAAATAGTGCTTCTTTTCAAATGAAGTGAAATCTAGCCTAAACCTGCTCAAAAGCTTGTCTCTCTATGAGAGAAAGCTGCTTCATTCAATATTCAGTGCAAATCTAGCCAAACTGAAAGATGCTTATGCCTTATGAAATACAATGTTTTTGCAATGCAGTGAGACAGTTTTTAATGTGTTAGAAGTTATATGCACAAAAACTTATGTTAGGACTTCAATGCTCAAGATTGTCAGTTTACAGGTTTCTGAGACCAGTAATGTTAAAATAGTGCTTCTGTTCAAATGAAGTGAAATCTAGCCCAAATCTGCTCAAAAGCTTGTCTCTCTATGAGAGAAAGCTGCTTCATTCAATATTCAGTGCAAATCTTGCCAAACTGAAAGATGCTTATGCTTTATGAAATACAATGTTTTTGCAATGCTGTAAGACAGTTTTTAATGTGTTAGAAGTTAAATGCACAAAAACTTATGTTAGGACTTCAATGCTCAAGATTGTCAGTTTACAGGTTTCTGAGACCAGTAATGTTGAAATAGTGCTTCTGTTCAAATGAAGTGAAATCTAGCCCAAATCTGCTCAAAAGCTTCTCTCTCTGTGAGTTAGAGCTGCTTCATTCAATGTTCAGTGCAAATCTTGCCAAACTGAAAGATGCTTATGTCTTATGAAATACAATGTTTTTGCAATGCTGTAAAACAGTTTTTAATGTGTTACAAGTTATATGCACAAAAACGTATGTTAGGACTTCAATGCTCAAGATTGTCAGTTTACAGGTTTCTGAGACCAGAAATGTTAAAATAGTGCTTCTGTTCAAATGAAGTGAAATCTAGCCCAAATCTGCTCAAAAGTTTCTTTCTCTGTGAGTTAGAGCTGCTTCATTTAATGTTCAGTGCAAATCTTGCCAAACTGAAAGATGCTTATGTCTTATGAAATACAATGTTTTTGCAATGCTGTAAGACTGTTTTTAATGTGTTAGAAGTTATATGCACAAAAACTTATGTTAGGACTTCAATACTCAAGATTGTCAGTTTACAGGTTTCTGAGACCAGAAATATTAAAATAGTGCTTCTGTTCAAAAGTGAAATCTAGCCCAAATCTGCTCAAAAGCTTCTTTCTCTGTGAGTTAGAGCTGCTTCATTCAATGTTCAGTGCAAATCTTGCCAAACTGAAAGATGCGTATGTCTTATGAAATAAAATGATTTCTGCAATGCAGTGAGACAGTTTTTAATGTGTTAGAAGTTATATGCACAAAAACTTATGTTAGCACTTCAATGCTCAAGATTGTCAGTTTACAGGTTTCTGAGACCAGTAATGTTGAAATAGTGCTTCTGTTCAAATGAAGTGAAATCTAGCCCAAATCTGCTCAAAAGCTTGTCTCTCTGTGAGATAGAGATGCTTCATTCAATGTTCAGTGCAAATCTTGCCAAACTGAAAGATGCTTATTCCTTATGAAATAAAATGATTTCTGCAATGCAGTGAGACAGTTTTTAATGTGTTAGAAGTTATATGCACAAAAACTTATGTTAGGACTTCAATGCTCAAGATTGTCAGTTTACAGGTTTCTGAGACCAGAAATGTTAAAATAGTGCTTCTGTTCAAAAGTGAAATCTAGCCCAAATCTGCTCAAAAGCTTCTTTCTCTGTGAGTTAGAGCTGCTTCATTCAATGTTCAGTGCAAATCTTGCCAAACTGAAAGATGCGTATGTCTTATGAAATAAAATGATTTCTGCAATGCAGTGAGACAGTTTTTAATGTGTTAGAAGTTATATTCACAAAAACTTATGTTAGCACTTCAATGCTCAAGATTGTCAGTTTACAGGTTTCTGAGACCAGTAATGTTGAAATAGTGCTTCTGTTCAAATGAAGTGAAATCTAGCCCAAATCTGCTCAAAAGCTTGTCTCTCTGTGAGATAGAGATGCTTCATTCAATGTTCAGTGCAAATCTTGCCAAACTGAAAGATGCTTATTCCTTATGAAATGAAATGATTTCTGCAATGCAGTGAGACAGTTTTTAATGTGTTAGAAGTTATATGCACAAAAACTTATGTTAGGACTTCAATGCTCAAGATTGTCAGTTTACAGGTTTCTGAGACCAGAAATGTTAAAATAGTGCTTCCGTTCAAATATAGTGAAATCTAGCCAAAATCTGCTCAAAAGCTTGTCTCTTTATGAGAGAAAGCTGCTTCATTCAATATTCAGTGCAAATCTTGCCAAACTGAAAGATGCTTATGCCTTATGAAATACAATGTTTTTGCAATGCTGTAAAGACAGTTTTTAATGTGTTAGAAGTTATATGCACAAAAACTTATGTTAGGACTTCAATGCTCAAGATTGTCAGTTTACAGGTTTCTGAGACCAGTAATGTTAAAATAGTGCTTTTGTTCAAATGAAGTGAAATCTAGCCCAAATCTGCTCAAAAGCTTGTCTCTCTATGAGAGACAGCTGCTTCATTCAATATTCAGTGCAAATCTTGCCAAACTGAAAGATGCTTATGCCTTATGAAATACAATGTTTTTGCAATGCTGTAAGACAGTTTTTAATGTGTTAGAAGTTATATGCACAAAAACTTATGTTAGGACTTCAATACTCAAGATTGTCAGTTTAAAAGTTTCTGAGATCAGTAAAGCTGAAATAATGCTTCTGTTCAAATGAAGTGAAATCTAGCCCAAATCTGCTCAAAAGCTTGTCTCTCTATGAGAGAAAGCTGCTTCATTCAATATTCAGTGCAAATCTTGCCAAACTGAAAGATGCTTATGCCTTATGAAATACAATGTTTTTGCAATGCTGTAAGACAGTTTTTAATGTGTTAGAAGTTAAATGCACAAAAACTTATGTTAGGACTTCAATGCTCAAGATTGTCAGTTTACAGGTTTCTGAGACCAGTAATGTTGAAATAGTGCTTCTGTTCAAATGAAGTGAAATCTAGCCCAAATCTGCTCAAAAGCTTCTCTCTCTGTGAGTTAGAGCTGCTTCATTCAATGTTCAGTGCAAATCTTGCCAAACTGAAAGATGCTTATGTCTTATGAAATACAATGTTTTTGCAATGCTGTAAGACAGTTTTTAATGTGTTAGAAGTTATATGCACAAAAACTTATGTTAGGACTTCAATGCTCAAGATTGTCAGTTTACAGGTTTCTGAGACCAGAAATGTTAAAATAGTGCTTCTGTTCAAAAGTGAAATCTAGCCCAAATCTGCTCAAAAGCTTCTTTCTCTGTGAGTTAGAGCTGCTTCATTCAATGTTCAGTGCAAATCTTGCCAAACTGAAAGATGCGTATGTCTTATGAAATAAAATGATTTCTGCAATGCAGTGAGACAGTTTTTAATGTGTTAGAAGTTATATGCACAAAAACTTATGTTAGCACTTCAATGCTCAAGATTGTCAGTTTACAGGTTTCTGAGACCAGTAATGTTGAAATAGTGCTTCTGTTCAAATGAAGTGAAATCTAGCCCAAATCTGCTAAAAAGCTTGTCTCTCTGTGAGATAGAGATGCTTCATTCAATGTTCAGTGCAAATCTTGCCAAACTGAAAGATGCTTATGCCTTATGAAATACAATGTTTCTGCAATGCAGTGAGACAGTTTTTAATGTGTTAGAAGTTATATGCACAAAAACTTATGTTAGGACTTCAATGCTCAAGATTGTCAGTTTACAGGTTTCTGAGACCAGAAATGTTAAAATAGTGCTTCCGTTCAAATATAGTGAAATCTAGCCAAAATCTGCTCAAAAGCTTGTCTCTTTATGAGAGAAAGCTGCTTCATTCAATATTCAGTGCAAATCTTGCCAAACTGAAAGATGCTTTTGCCTTATGAAATACAATGTTTTTGCAATGCTGTAAAGACAGTTTTTAATGTGTTAGAAGTTATATGCACAAAAACTTATGTTAGGACTTCAATGCTGAAGATTGTCAGTTTACAGGTTTCTGAGACCAGTAATGTTAAAATAGTGCTTTTGTTCAAATGAAGTGAAATCTAGCCCAAATCTGCTCAAAAGCTTGTCTCTCTATGAGAGACAGTTGCTTCATTCAATATTCAGTGCAAATCTTGCCAAACTGAAAGATGCTTATGCCTTATGAAATACAATGTTTTTGCAATGCTGTAAGACAGTTTTTAATGTGTTAGAAGTAATATGCACAAAAACTTATGTTAGGACTTCAATACTCAAGATTGTCAGTTTAAAAGTTTCTGAGATCAGTAAAGCTGAAATAATGCTTCTGTTCAAATGAAGTGAAATCTAGCCCAAATCTGCTCAAAAGCTTGTCTCTCTATGAGAGAAAGCTGCTTTATTCAATATTCAGTGCAAATCTTGCCAAACTGAAAGATGCTTATGTCTTATAATATAAAATGATTTCTGCATTGCAGTGAGACAGTTTTTAATGTGTTAGAAGTTATATGCACAAAAACATATGTTAGGACTTAAATGCTCAAGATTGCCAGTTTACAGGTTTCTGAGACCAGAAATGTTAAAATAGTGCTTCTTTTCAAATGAAGTGAAATCTAGCCTAAACCTGCTCAAAAGCTTGTCTCTCTATGAGAGAAAGCTGCTTCATTCAATATTCAGTGCAAATCTTGCCAAACTGAAAGATGCTTATGCCTTATGAAATACAATGTTTTTGCAATGCTGTAAGACAGTTTTTAATGTGTTAGAAGTTATATGCACAAAAACTTATGTTAGGACTTCAATGCTCAAGATTGTCAGTTTACAGGTTTCTGAGACCAGAAATGTTAAAATAGTGCTTCTGTTCAAAAGTGAAATCTAGCCCAAATCTGCTCAAAAGCTTCTTTCTCTGTGAGTTAGAGCTGCTTCATTCAATGTTCAGTGCAAATCTTGCCAAACTGAAAGATGCGTATGTCTTATGAAATAAAATGATTTCTGCAATGCAGTGAGACAGTTTTTAATGTGTTAGAAGTTATATTCACAAAAACTTATGTTAGCACTTCAATGCTCAAGATTGTCAGTTTACAGGTTTCTGAGACCAGTAATGTTGAAATAGTGCTTCTGTTCAAATGAAGTGAAATCTAGCCCAAATCTGCTCAAAAGCTTGTCTCTCTGTGAGATAGAGATGCTTCATTCAATGTTCAGTGCAAATCTTGCCAAACTGAAAGATGCTTATTCCTTATGAAATGAAATGATTTCTGCAATGCAGTGAGACAGTTTTTAATGTGTTAGAAGTTATATGCACAAAAACTTATGTTAGGACTTCAATGCTCAAGATTGTCAGTTTACAGGTTTCTGAGACCAGAAATGTTAAAATAGTGCTTCCGTTCAAATATAGTGAAATCTAGCCAAAATCTGCTCAAAAGCTTGTCTCTTTATGAGAGAAAGCTGCTTCATTCAATATTCAGTGCAAATCTTGCCAAACTGAAAGATGCTTATGCCTTATGAAATACAATGTTTTTGCAATGCTGTAAAGACAGTTTTTAATGTGTTAGAAGTTATATGCACAAAAACTTATGTTAGGACTTCAATGCTCAAGATTGTCAGTTTACAGGTTTCTGAGACCAGTAATGTTAAAATAGTGCTTTTGTTCAAATGAAGTGAAATCTAGCCCAAATCTGCTCAAAAGCTTGTCTCTCTATGAGAGACAGCTGCTTCATTCAATATTCAGTGCAAATCTTGCCAAACTGAAAGATGCTTATGCCTTATGAAATACAATGTTTTTGCAATGCTGTAAGACAGTTTTTAATGTGTTAGAAGTTATATGCACAAAAACTTATGTTAGGACTTCAATACTCAAGATTGTCAGTTTAAAAGTTTCTGAGATCAGTAAAGCTGAAATAATGCTTCTGTTCAAATGAAGTGAAATCTAGCCCAAATCTGCTCAAAAGCTTGTCTCTCTATGAGAGAAAGCTGCTTCATTCAATATTCAGTGCAAATCTTGCCAAACTGAAAGATGCTTATGCCTTATGAAATACAATGTTTTTGCAATGCTGTAAGACAGTTTTTAATGTGTTAGAAGTTAAATGCACAAAAACTTATGTTAGGACTTCAATGCTCAAGATTGTCAGTTTACAGGTTTCTGAGACCAGTAATGTTGAAATAGTGCTTCTGTTCAAATGAAGTGAAATCTAGCCCAAATCTGCTCAAAAGCTTCTCTCTCTGTGAGTTAGAGCTGCTTCATTCAATGTTCAGTGCAAATCTTGCCAAACTGAAAGATGCTTATGTCTTATGAAATACAATGTTTTTGCAATGCTGTAAGACAGTTTTTAATGTGTTAGAAGTTATATGCACAAAAACTTATGTTAGGACTTCAATGCTCAAGATTGTCAGTTTACAGGTTTCTGAGACCAGAAATGTTAAAATAGTGCTTCTGTTCAAAAGTGAAATCTAGCCCAAATCTGCTCAAAAGCTTCTTTCTCTGTGAGTTAGAGCTGCTTCATTCAATGTTCAGTGCAAATCTTGCCAAACTGAAAGATGCGTATGTCTTATGAAATAAAATGATTTCTGCAATGCAGTGAGACAGTTTTTAACCCTCTGGGCTTCTTCGCCCGAAAACGGGCGAAAACTTGAACGTTTTGAAATGTTTAATTTTTTTGCTTCATCGGATGGGTATGAAACTTGGTGACTTTTGTTGTATTACCTATATGAACACACAAAAAAATCAAGGAGATGATTCTGATATGTTAAAGGGTCGTAAAAAAAAAAGTCACACTTAGCTTCCTCCCGCCCGAAAACGGACGACATAGGAAATGAATGGGAAATACGAAAAAATAGGAAAACTCAGAGAAACTTTTGGTGGTACAAGCTACAGATCAGCAACTGTGCTGAAAAAAAGTGTACAGCAATGAAGGGGTGACACTCTAGAACATCAAGAGTGCAAATAAGACCCCCCCCCCCACACACACACACACACGCACACAAACACACACATACACAGATAAACTGGCGACTGCAACAGCAAATTTGTAGAATATTCCACATAAAATCAATAAATGAAAAAATAAAACTTGCTCAAATGCACACACACACACAGAGAGAGAGAGAGAGAGAGAGAGAGAGAGAGAGAGAGAGAGAGAGAGAGAGAAAGAGAGAGACTGGTAAGACTGCAACAGCAAATTTTGAGAATATTCAAAAATAAATAAATAAAAAATACAAAAAGAGACTCTCGCTCAAATGCAACACACACACACACACACACACACACACACACACACACACACACACACACACACACATTCACTCACACATACACACACACACACATTGTGTTCCCTTTCTAACCAAATGCTATAGTTTGATTGTAATCATAATGCAAAACCTGATACTTATCTAAACATTTTTGTTAAGAAAATAAAGTAATCATCTTTTAGAATATCTAAATGTATATCTAAATAAAAAAAACGAATAAGATAGAGAAATCATGTCTAAAACAACAAAAGGAATCAAAAAGCCTTTCTATATAGGATATATAGGAAGCTATAGACAGCCTACAGGCTGGTACAGGACATTACACAAAAGTGGCTATTTTTTAAAGCCACTAGATGAAGTTCTTCTCCTGGAACATTTTTTTTTAGGCTGGCACTCTATTTTGATGTGAAATGCTGCATTTATTGAATTTTTTTTTTTAAATAAATATAAAATAAAAAATTATATATTAATTCTCATGGAAAAAATAGCTCATAAAAATTATATAATTAATGCAAAGTATCATAAAAAAATCTAAAAATTCTAAATAATAATCAGAAAACATTATAGAAACAAAAATATATTTGATTGGTTATCCTGGGAAAAAGTAAAGTACAATTTTAAGGCTTCGCCCGTTTTCGGGCGGGAGGAAGCTAAGTGTGACCCATTTACGAAGAAGCCCAGAGGGTTAATGTGTTAGAAGTTATATGCACAAAAACTTATGTTAGCACTTCAATGCTCAAGATTGTCAGTTTACAGGTTTCTGAGACCAGTAATGTTGAAATAGTGCTTCTGTTCAAATGAAGTGAAATCTAGCCCAAATCTGCTAAAAAGCTTGTCTCTCTGTGAGATAGAGATGCTTCATTCAATGTTCAGTGCAAATCTTGCCAAACTGAAAGATGCTTATGCCTTATGAAATACAATGTTTCTGCAATGCAGTGAGACAGTTTTTAATGTGTTAGAAGTTATATGCACAAAAACTTATGTTAGGACTTCAATGCTCAAGATTGTCAGTTTACAGGTTTCTGAGACCAGAAATGTTAAAATAGTGCTTCCGTTCAAATATAGTGAAATCTAGCCAAAATCTGCTCAAAAGCTTGTCTCTTTATGAGAGAAAGCTGCTTCATTCAATATTCAGTGCAAATCTTGCCAAACTGAAAGATGCTTTTGCCTTATGAAATACAATGTTTTTGCAATGCTGTAAAGACAGTTTTTAATGTGTTAGAAGTTATATGCACAAAAACTTATGTTAGGACTTCAATGCTGAAGATTGTCAGTTTACAGGTTTCTGAGACCAGTAATGTTAAAATAGTGCTTTTGTTCAAATGAAGTGAAATCTAGCCCAAATCTGCTCAAAAGCTTGTCTCTCTATGAGATAGAGATGCTTCATTCAATGTTCAGTGCAAATCTTGCCAAACTGAAAGATGCTTATGTCTTATGAAATAAAATGATTTCTGCAATGCAGTGAGACAGTTTTTAATGTGTTAGAAGTTATATGCACAAAAACTTATGTTAGGACTTCAATGCTGAAGATTGTCAGTTTACAGGTTTCTGAGACCAGTAATGTTAAAATAGTGCTTTTGTTCAAATGAAGTGAAATCTAGCCCAAATCTGCTCAAAAGCTTGTCTCTCTATGAGATAGAGATGCTTCATTCAATGTTCAGTGCAAATCTTGCCAAACTGAAAGATGCTTATGCCTTATGAAATACAATGTTTTTGCAATGCTGTAAGACAGTTTTTAATGTGTTAGAAGTAATATGCACAAAAACTTATGTTAGGACTTCAATACTCAAGATTGTCAGTTTAAAAGTTTCTGAGATCAGTAAAGCTGAAATAATGCTTCTGTTCAAATGAAGTGAAATCTAGCCCAAATCTGCTCAAAAGCTTGTCTCTCTATGAGAGAAAGCTGCTTCATTCAATATTCAGTGCAAATCTTGCCAAACTGAAAGATGCTTATGCCTTATGAAATACAATGTTTTTGCAATGCTGTAAGACAGTTTTTAATGTGTTAGAAGTTATATGCACAAAAACTTATGTTAGGACTTCAATGCTCAAGATTGTCAGTTTACAGGTTTCTGAGACCAGAAATGTTAAAATAGTGCTTCTGTTCAAAAGTGAAATCTAGCCCAAATCTGCTCAAAAGCTTGTCTCTCTATGAGAGAAAGCTGCTTCATTCAATATTCAGTGCAAATCTTGCCAAACTGAAAGACGCTTATGCCTTATGAAATACAATGTTTTTGCAATGCTGTAAGACAGTTTTTAATGTGTTAGAAGTTATATGCACAAAAACTTATGTTAGGGCTTCAATGATCAAGATTGTCAGTTTTCAGGTTTCTGAGACCAGTAATGCTGAAATAATGCTTCTGTTCAAATGAAGTGAAATCTAGCCCAAATCTGCTCAAAAGCTTCTTTCTCTGTGAGTTAGAGCTGCTTCATTCAATGTTCAGTGCAAATCTTGCCAAACTGAAAGATGCGTATGTCTTATGAAATAAAATGATTTCTGCAATGCAGTGAGACAGTTTTTAATGTGTTAGAAGTTATATGCACAAAAACTTATGTTAGGACTTCAATGCTCAAGATTGTCAGTTTACAGGTTTCTGAGACCAGTAATGTTAAAATAGTGCTTCTGTTCAAATGAAGTGAAATCTAGCCCAAATCTGCTCAAAAGCTTCTCTCTCTGTGAGTTAGAGCTGCTTCATTCAATGTTCAGTGCAAATCTTGCCAAACTGAAAGATGCTTATGTCTTATGAAATACAATGTTTTTGCAATGCTGTAAAACAGTTTTTAATGTGTTACAAGTTATATGCACAAAAACTTATGTTAGGACTTCAATACTCAAGATTGTCAGTTTACAGGTTTCTGAGACCAGAAATATTAAAATAGTACTTCTGTTCAAAAGTGAAATCTAGCCCAAATCTGCTCAAAAGCTTCTTTCTCTGTGAGTTAGAGCTGCTTCATTCAATGTTCAGTGCAAATCTTGCCAAACTGAAAGATGCGTATGTCTTATGAAATAAAATGATTTCTGCAATGCAGTGAGACAGTTTTTAATGTGTTAGAAGTTATATGCACAAAAACTTATGTTAGCACTTCAATGCTCAAGATTGTCAGTTTACAGGTTTCTGAGACCAGTAATGTTGAAATAGTGCTTCTGTTCAAATGAAGTGAAATCTAGCCCAAATCTGCTCAAAAGCTTCTTTCTCTGTGAGTTAGAGCTGCTTCATTCAATGTTCAGTGCAAATCTTGCCAAACTGAAAGATGCGTATGTCTTATGAAATAAAATGATTTCTGCAATGCAGTGAGACAGTTTTTAATGTGTTAGAAGTTATATGCACAAAAACTTATGTTAGGACTTCAATGCTCAAGATTGTCAGTTTACAGGTTTCTGAGACCAGTAATGTTAAAATAGTGCTTCTGTTCAAATGAAGTGAAATCTAGCCCAAATCTGCTCAAAAGCTTGTCTCTCTATTAGAGACAGCTGCTTCATTCAATATTCAGTGCAAATCTTGCCAAACTGAAAGATGCTTATGCCTTATGAAATCCAATGTTTTTGCAATGCTGTAAGACAGTTTTTAATGTGTTAGAAGTTATATGCACAAAAACTTATGTTAGGACTTCAATACTCAAGATTGTCAGTTTACAGGTTTCTGAGACCAGTAATGTTGAAATAGTGCTTCTGTTCACATGAAGTGAAATCTAGCCCAAATCTGCTCAAAAGCTTGTCTCTCTATGAGAGAAAGCTGCTTTATTCAATATTCAGTGCAAATCTTGCCAAACTGAAAGATGCTTATGTCTTATAATATAAAATGATTTCTGCAATGCAGTGAGACAGTTTTTAATGTGTTAGAAGTTATATGCACAAAAACTTGTTAATACTTCAATGCTCAAGATTGTCAGTTTACAGGTTTCTGAGACCAGTAATGTTGAAATAGTGCTTCTGTTCACATGAAGTGAAATCTAGCCCAAATCTGCTCAAAAGCTTGTCTCTCTGTGAGATAGAGATGCTTCATTCAATGTTCAGTGCAAATCTTGCCAAACTGAAAGATGCTTATTCCTTATGAAATAAAATGATTTCTGCAATGCAGTGAGACAGTTTTTAATGTGTTAGAAGTTATATGCACAAAAACTTGTTAATACTTCAATGCTCAAGATTGTCAGTTTACAGGTTTCTGAGACCAGAAATGTTAAAATAGTGCTTCCGTTCAAATGAAGTGAAATCTAGCCCAAATCTGCTCAAAAGCTTGTCTCTCTATGAGAGAAAGCTGCTTCATTCAATATTCAGTGCAAATCTTGCCAAACTGAAAGATGCTTATGCCTTATGAAATACAATGTTTCTGCAATGCAGTGAGACAGTTTTTAATGTGTTAGAAGTTATATGCACAAAAACTTATGTTAGGACTTCAATGCTCAAGATTGTCAGTTTACAGGTTTCTGAGACCAGTAATGTTGAAATAATGCTTCTGTTCAAATTAAGTGAAATCTAGCCCAAATCTGCTCAAAAGCTTGTCTCTCTATGAGAGAAAGCTGCTTTATTCAATATTCAGTGCAAATCTTGCCAAACTGAAAGATGCTTATTTATGTCTTATAATATAAAATGATTTCTGCAATGCAGTGAGACAGTTTTTAATGTGTTAGAAGTTATATGCACAAAAACATATGTTAGGACTTCAATGCTCAAGATTGCCAGTTTACAGGTTTCTGAGACCAGTAATGTTAAAATAGTGCTTCTTTTCAAATGAAGTGAAATCTAGCCTAAACCTGCTCAAAAGCTTGTCTCTCTGTGAGATAGAGCTGCTTCATTCAATGTTCAGTGCAAATCTTGCCAAACTGAAAGATGCTTATGCCTTATGAAATACAATGTTTTTGCAATGCTTTAAGACAGTTTTTAATGTGTTAGAAGTTATATGCACAAAAACTTATGTTAGGACTTCAATGCTCAAGATTGTCAGTTTACAGGTTTCTGAGACCAGTAATGTTAAAATAGTGCTTCTGTTCAAATGAAGTGAAATCTAGCCCAAATCTGCTCAAAAGCTTGTCTCTCTATTAGAGACAGCTGCTTCATTCAATATTCAGTGCAAATCTTGCCAAACTGAAAGATGCTTATGCCTTATGAAATCCAATGTTTTTGCAATGCTGTAAGACAGTTTTTAATGTGTTAGAAGTTATATGCACAAAAACTTATGTTAGGACTTCAATACTCAAGATTGTCAGTTTAAAAGTTTCTGAGACCAGTAATGCTGAAATTATGCTTCTGTTCAAATGAAGTGAAATCTAGCCCAAATCTGCTCAAAAGCTTGTCTCTCTATGAGAGAAAGCTGCTTCATTCAATATTCAGTGCAAATCTTGCCAAACTGAAAGATGCTTATGCTTTATGAAATACAATGTTTTTGCAATGCTGTAAGACAGTTTTTAATGTGTTAGAAGTTAAATGCACAAAAACTTATGTTAGGACTTCAATGCTCAAGATTGTCAGTTTACAGGTTTCTGAGACCAGTAATGTTGAAATAGTGCTTCTGTTCAAATGAAGTGAAATCTAGCCCAAATCTGCTCAAAAGCTTCTCTCTCTGTGAGTTAGAGCTGCTTCATTCAATGTTCAGTGCAAATCTTGCCAAACTGAAAGATGCTTATGTCTTATGAAATACAATGTTTTTGCAATGCTGTAAAACAGTTTTTAATGTGTTACAAGTTATATGCACAAAAACGTATGTTAGGACTTCAATGCTCAAGATTGTCAGTTTACAGGTTTCTGAGACCAGAAATGTTAAAATAGTGCTTCTGTTCAAATGAAGTGAAATCTAGCCCAAATCTGCTCAAAAGCTTCTTTCTCTGTGAGTTAGAGCTGCTTCATTCAATGTTCAGTGCAAATCTTGCCAAACTGAAAGATGCGTATGTCTTATGAAATAAAATGATTTCTGCAATGCAGTGAGACAGTTTTTAATGTGTTAGAAGTTATATGCACAAAAACTTATGTTAGCACTTCAATGCTCAAGATTGTCAGTTTACAGGTTTCTGAGACCAGTAATGTTGAAATAGTGCTTCTGTTCAAATGAAGTGAAATCTAGCCCAAATCTGCTCAAAAGCTTGTCTCTCTGTGAGATAGAGATGCTTCATTCAATGTTCAGTGCAAATCTTGCCAAACTGAAAGATGCTTATTCCTTATGAAATAAAATGATTTCTGCAATGCAGTGAGACAGTTTTTAATGTGTTAGAAGTTATATGCACAAAAACTTATGTTAGGACTTCAATGCTCAAGATTGTCAGTTTACAGGTTTCTGAGACCAGAAATGTTAAAATAGTGCTTCCGTTCAAATGAAGTGAAATCTAGCCCAAATCTGCTCAAAAACTTTTCTCTCTGTGAGATAGAGCTGCTTCATTCAATGTTCAGTGCAAATCTTGCCAAACTGAAAGATGCTTATGTCTTATGATATAAAATGATTTCTGCAATGCAGTGAGACAGTTTTTAATGTGTTAGAAGTTATATGCACAAAAACTTATGTTAGGACTTCAATGCTCAAGATTGTCAGTTTACAGGTTCCTGAGACCAGTAATGTTGAAATAATGCTTCTGTTCAAATTAAGTGAAATCTAGCCCAAATCTGCTCAAAAGCTTGTCTCTCTATGAGAGAAAGCTGCTTTATTCAATATTCAGTGCAAATCTTGCCAAACTAAAAGATGCTTATGTCTTATAATATAAAATGATTTCTGCAATGCAGTGAGACAGTTTTTAATGTGTTAGAAGTTATATGCACAAAAACATATGTTAGGACTTAAATGCTCAAGATTGCCAGTTTACAGGTTTCTGAGACCAGAAATGTTAAAATAGTGCTTCTTTTCAAATGAAGTGAAATCTAGCCTAAACCTGCTCAAAAGCTTGTCTCTCTGTGAGATAGAGCTGCTTCATTCAATGTTCAGTGCAAATCTTGCCAAACTGAAAGATGCTTATGCCTTATGAAATACAATGTTTTTGCAATGCTTTAAGACAGTTTTTAATGTGTTAGAAGTTATATGCACAAAAACTTATGTTAGGACTTCAATGCTCAAGATTGTCAGTTTACAGGTTTCTGAGACCAGTAATGTTAAAATAGTGCTTCTGTTCAAATGAAGTGAAATCTAGCCCAAATCTGCTCAAAAGCTTGTCTCTCTATTAGAGACAGCTGCTTCATTCAATATTCAGTGCAATTCTTGCCAAACTGAAAGATGCTTATGCCTTATGAAATACAATGTTTTTGCAATGCTGTAAGACAGTTTTTAATGTGTTAGAAGTTATATGCACAAAAACTTATGTTAGGACTTCAATACTCAAGATTGTCAGTTTAAAAGTTTCTGAGACCAGTAATGCTGAAATAATGCTTCTGTTCAAATGAAGTGAAATCTAGCCCAAATCAGCTCAAAAGCTTGTCTCTCTATGAGAGAAAGCTGCTTCATTCAATATTCAGTGCAAATCTTGCCAAACTGAAAGATGCTTATGCCTTATGAAATACAATGATTTTGCAATGCTGTAAGACAGTTTTTAATGTGTTAGAAGTTAAATGCACAAAAACTTATGTTAGGACTTCAATGCTCAAGATTGTCAGTTTACAGGTTTCTGAGACCAGTAATGTTGAAATAGTGCTTCTGTTCAAATGAAGTGAAATCTAGCCCAAGTCTGCTCAAAAGCTTCTCTCTCTGTGAGTTAGAGCTGCTTCATTCAATGTTCTGTGCAAATCTTGCCAAACTGAAAGATGCTTATGTCTTATGAAATACAATGTTTTTGCAATGCTGTAAGACAGTTTTTAATGTGTTAGAAGTTATATGCACAAAAACTTATGTTAGGACTTCAATGCTCAAGATTGTCAGTTTACAGGTTTCTGAGACCAGAAATGTTAAAATAGTGCTTCTGTTCAAAAGTGAAATCTAGCCCAAATCTGCTCAAAAGCTTCTTTCTCTGTGAGTTAGAGCTGCTTCATTCAATGTTCAGTGCAAATCTTGCCAAACTGAAAGATGCGTATGTCTTATGAAATAAAATGATTTCTGCAATGCAGTGAGACAGTTTTTAATGTGTTAGAAGTTATATTCACAAAAACTTATGTTAGCACTTCATGCTCAAGATTGTCAGTTTACAGGTTTCTGAGACCAGTAATGTTGAAATAGTGCTTCTGTTCAAATGAAGTGAAATCTAGCCCAAATCTGCTCAAAAGCTTGTCTCTCTGTGAGATAGAGATGCTTCATTCAATGTTCAGTGCAAATCTTGCCAAACTGAAAGATGCTTATTCCTTATGAAATGAAATGATTTCTGCAATGCAGTGAGACAGTTTTTAATGTGTTAGAAGTTATATGCACAAAAACTTATGTTAGGACTTCAATGCTCAAGATTGTCAGTTTACAGGTTTCTGAGACCAGAAATGTTAAAATAGTGCTTCCGTTCAAATATAGTGAAATCTAGCCAAAATCTGCTCAAAAGCTTGTCTCTTTATGAGAGAAAGCTGCTTCATTCAATATTCAGTGCAAATCTTGCCAAACTGAAAGATGCTTATGCCTTATGAAATACAATGTTTTTGCAATGCTGTAAAGACAGTTTTTAATGTGTTAGAAGTTATATGCACAAAAACTTATGTTAGGACTTCAATGCTCAAGATTGTCAGTTTACAGGTTTCTGAGACCAGTAATGTTAAAATAGTGCTTTTGTTCAAATGAAGTGAAATCTAGCCCAAATCTGCTCAAAAGCTTGTCTCTCTATGAGAGACAGCTGCTTCATTCAATATTCAGTGCAAATCTTGCCAAACTGAAAGATGCTTATGCCTTATGAAATACAATGTTTTTGCAATGCTGTAAGACAGTTTTTAATGTGTTAGAAGTTATATGCACAAAAACTTATGTTAGGACTTCAATACTCAAGATTGTCAGTTTAAAAGTTTCTGAGATCAGTAAAGCTGAAATAATGCTTCTGTTCAAATGAAGTGAAATCTAGCCCAAATCTGCTCAAAAGCTTGTCTCTCTGTGAGATAGAGATGCTTCATTCAATGTTCAGTGCAAATCTTGCCAAACTGAAAGATGCTTATTCCTTATGAAATAAAATGATTTCTGCAATGCAGTGAGACAGTTTTTAATGTGTTAGAAGTTATATGCACAAAAACTTATGTTAGGACTTCAATGCTCAAGATTGTCAGTTTACAGTTTTCTGAGACCAGAAATGTTAAAATAGTGCTTCCATTCAAATATAGTGAAATCTAGCCCAAATCTGCTCAAAAGCTTCTTTCTCTGTGAGTTAGAGCTGCTTCATTCAATGTTCAGTGCAAATCTTGCCAAACTGAAAGATGCGTATGTCTTATGAAATAAAATGATTTCTGCAATGCAGTGAGACAGTTTTTAATGTGTTAGAAGTTATATGCACAAAAACTTATGTTAGGACTTCAATACTCAAGATTGTCAGTTTACAGGTTTCTGAGACCAGTAATGTTGAAATAGTGCTTCTGTTCACATGAAGTGAAATCTAGCCCAAATCTGCTCAAAAGCTTGTCTCTCTATGAGAGAAAGCTGCTTTATTCAATATTCAGTGCAAATCTTGCCAAACTGAAAGATGCTTATGTCTTATAATATAAAATGATTTCTGCAATGCAGTGAGACAGTTTTTAATGTGTTAGAAGTTATATGCACAAAAACTTATGTTAATACTTCAATGCTCAAGATTGTCAGTTTACAGGTTTCTGAGACCAGTAATGTTGAAATAGTGCTTCTGTTCACATGAAGTGAAATCTAGCCCAAATCTGCTCAAAAGCTTGTCTCTCTGTGAGATAGAGATGCTTCATTCAATGTTCAGTGCAAATCTTGCCAAACTGAAAGATGCTTATTCCTTATGAAATAAAATGATTTCTGCAATGCAGTGAGACAGTTTTTAATGTGTTAGAAGTTATATGCACAAAAACTTATGTTAGGACTTCAATGCTCAAGATTGTCAGTTTACAGGTTTCTGAGACCAGAAATGTTAAAATAGTGCTTCCGTTCAAATGAAGTGAAATCTAGCCCAAATCTGCTCAAAAGCTTGTCTCTCTATGAGAGAAAGCTGCTTCATTCAATATTCAGTGCAAATCTTGCCAAACTGAAAGATGCTTATGCCTTATGAAATACAATGTTTCTGCAATGCAGTGAGACAGTTTTTAATGTGTTAGAAGTTATATGCACAAAAACTTATGTTAGGACTTCAATGCTCAAGATTGTCAGTTTACAGGTTTCTGAGACCAGTAATGTTGAAATAATGCTTCTGTTCAAATTAAGTGAAATCTAGCCCAAATCTGCTCAAAAGCTTGTCTCTCTATGAGAGAAAGCTGCTTTATTCAATATTCAGTGCAAATCTTGCCAAACTGAAAGATGCTTATGCCTTATGAAATACAATGTTTTTGCAATGCTGTAAAGACAGTTTTTAATGTGTTAGAAGTTATATGCACAAAAACTTATGTTAGGACTTCAATGCTCAAGATTGTCAGTTTACAGGTTTCTGAGACCAGTAATGTTAAAATAGTGCTTTTGTTCAAATGAAGTGAAATCTAGCCCAAATCTGCTCAAAAGCTTGTCTCTCTATGAGAGACAGTTGCTTCATTCAATATTCAGTGCAAATCTTGTCAAACTGAAAGATGCTTATGCCTTATGAAATACAATGTTTTTGCAATGCTGTAAGACAGTTTTTAATGTGTTAGAAGTTATACGGCCTGTGGAGGGTTCTCCGGGAGTATGGGGTCCGGGGCCCTTTGATAAGGGCTATCCGGTCCCTGTACGAACGGAGCAGGAGCTTGGTTCGTATTGCCAGCTGTAAGTCAGACTTGTTTCCGGTGCGTCTTGGACTCCGGCAGGGCTGCCCTTTGTCGCCGGTTCTGTTCATGATTTTTATGGACAGAATTTCTAGGCGCAGCCAGGGGCCGGAGGGGGTCAGGTTTGGTGACAACACGATTTCGTCTCTGCTCTTTGCGGATGATGTTGTCGTGTTGGCCTCATCAGGCCAGGACCTTCAGCATGCACTGGGACGGTTTGAAGCCGAGTGTGAAGCGGCTGGGATGAGAATCAGCACCTCCAAATCCGAGGCCATGGTCCTCAGTCGGAAAAGGGTGGCTTGCCCACTTCAGGTTGGTGGAGAATTCCTGCCTCAAGTGGAGGAGTTTAAGTATCTTGGGGTCTTGTTCACGAGTGAGGGAAGGATGGAACGGGAGATTGACAGACGGATCGGTGCAGCTTCTGCAGTAATGCGGTCGATGTACCGGTCTGTCGTGGTGAAGAAAGAGCTGAGCCGCAAGGCGAAGCTCTCGATTTACCGGTCAATCTACGTTCCTACTCTCACCTATGGTCATGAGCTTTGGGTCATGACCGAAAGGACAAGATCCCGGATACAGGCGGCCGAAATGTGCTTTCTCCGCAGGGTGGCTGGGCGATCCCTTAGAGATAGGGTGAGAAGCTCAGTCACCCGGGAGGAGCTCAGAGTAGAGCCGCTGCTCCTCCACATCGAGAGGGGTCAGCTGAGGTGGCTCGGGCATCTGTTCCGGATGCCTCCTGGACGCCTTCCCGGGAAGGTGTTCCGGGCACATCCCACTGGGAGGAGACCCCGGGGGAGACCTAGGACACGCTGGAGAGACTATGTCTCCCGGCTGGCCTGGGAACGCCTCGGTGTCCCCCCAGAAGAGCTGGAGGAAGTGTCTAGGGAGAGGGAAGTCTGGGGTTCTCTGCTTAGACTGCTGCCCCCGCGACCCGGCCCCGGATAAGCGGTAGAAGATGGATGGATGGATGGAAGAAGTTATATGCACAAAAACTTATGTTAGGACTTCAATACTCAAGATTGTCAGTTTAAAAGTTTCTGAGATCAGTAAAGCTGAAATAATGCTTCTGTTCAAATGAAGTGAAATCTAGCCCAAATCTGCTCAAAAGCTTGTCTCTCTATGAGAGAAAGCTGCTTCATTCAATATTCAGTGCAAATCTTGCCAAACTAAAAGATGCTTATGCCTAATGAAATACAATGTTTTTGCAATGCTGTAAGACAGTTTTTAATGTGTTAGAAGTTATATGCACAAAAACTTATGTTAGGACTTCAATGCTCAAGATTGTCAGTTTACAGGTTTCTGAGACCAGTAATGTTGAAATAGTGCTTCTGTTCAAATGAAGTGAAATCTAGCCCAAATCTGCTCAAAAGCTTCTCTCTCTGTGAGTTAGAGCTGCTTCATTCAATGTTCAGTGCAAATCTTGCCAAACTGAAAGATGCTTATGTCTTATGAAATACAATGTTTTTGCAATGCTGTAAGACAGTTTTTAATGTGTTAGAAGTTATATGCACAAAAACTTATGTTAGGACTTCAATGCTCAAGATTGTCAGTTTACAGGTTTCTGAGACCAGAAATGTTAAAATAGTGCTTCTGTTCAAAAGTGAAATCTAGCCCAAATCTGCTCAAAAGCTTGTCTCTCTATGAGAGAAAGCTGCTTCATTCAATATTCAGTGCAAATCTTGCCAAACTGAAAGACGCTTATGCCTTATGAAATACAATGTTTTTGCAATGCTGTAAGACAGTTTTTAATGTGTTAGAAGTTATATGCACAAAAACTTATGTTAGGGCTTCAATGATCAAGATTGTCAGTTTTCAGGTTTCTGAGACCAGTAATGCTGAAATAATGCTTCTGTTCAAATGAAGTGAAATCTAGCCCAAATCTGCTCAAAAGCTTCTTTCTCTGTGAGTTAGAGCTGCTTCATTCAATGTTCAGTGCAAATCTTGCCAAACTGAAAGATGCGTATGTCTTATGAAATAAAATGATTTCTGCAATGCAGTGAGACAGTTTTTAATGTGTTAGAAGTTATATGCACAAAAACTTATGTTAATACTTCAATGCTCAAGATTGTCAGTTTACAGGTTTCTGAGACCAGTAATGTTGAAATAGTGCTTCTGTTCACATGAAGTGAAATCTAGCCCAAATCTGCTCAAAAGCTTGTCTCTCTGTGAGATAGAGATGCTTCATTCAATGTTCAGTGCAAATCTTGCCAAACTGAAAGATGCTTATTCCTTATGAAATAAAATGATTTCTGCAATGCAGTGAGACAGTTTTTAATGTGTTAGAAGTTATATGCACAAAAACTTATGTTAGGACTTCAATGCTCAAGATTGTCAGTTTACAGGTTTCTGAGACCAGAAATGTTAAAATAGTGCTTCCGTTCAAATGAAGTGAAATCTAGCCCAAATCTGCTCAAAAGCTTGTCTCTCTATGAGAGAAAGCTGCTTCATTCAATATTCAGTGCAAATCTTGCCAAACTGAAAGATGCTTATGCCTTATGAAATACAATGTTTCTGCAATGCAGTGAGACAGTTTTTAATGTGTTAGAAGTTATATGCACAAAAACTTATGTTAGGACTTCAATGCTCAAGATTGTCAGTTTACAGGTTTCTGAGACCAGTAATGTTGAAATAATGCTTCTGTTCAAATTAAGTGAAATCTAGCCCAAATCTGCTCAAAAGCTTGTCTCTCTGTGAGATAGAGCTGCTTCATTCAATGTTCAGTGCAAATCTTGCCAAACTGAAAGATGCTTATGCCTTATGAAATACAATGTTTTTGCAATGCTTTAAGACAGTTTTTAATGTGTTAGAAGTTATATGCACAAAAACTTATGTTAGGACTTCAATGCTCAAGATTGTCAGTTTACAGGTTTCTGAGACCAGTAATGTTAAAATAGTGCTTCTGTTCAAATGAAGTGAAATCTAGCCCAAATCTGCTCAAAAGCTTGTCTCTCTATTAGAGACAGCTGCTTCATTCAATATTCAGTGCAAATCTTGCCAAACTGAAAGATGCTTATGCCTTATGAAATCCAATGTTTTTGCAATGCTGTAAGACAGTTTTTAATGTGTTAGAAGTTATATGCACAAAAACTTATGTTAGGACTTCATTACTCAAGATTGTCAGTTTACAGGTTTCTGAGACCAGTAATGTTGAAATAGTGCTTCTGTTCACATGAAGTGAAATCTAGCCCAAATCTGCTCAAAAGCTTGTCTCTCTATGATAGAAAGCTGCTTTATTCAATATTCAGTGCAAATCTTGCCAAACTGAAAGATGCTTATGTCTTATAATATAAAATGATTTTGCAATGCTTTAAGACAGTTTTTAATGTGTTAGAAGTTATATGCACAAAAACTTATGTTAGGACTTCAATGCTCAAGATTGTCAGTTTACAGGTTTCTGAGACCAGTAATGTTAAAATAGTGCTTCTGTTCAAATGAAGTGAAATCTAGCCCAAATCTGCTCAAAAGCTTGTCTCTCTATTAGAGACAGCTGCTTCATTCAATATTCAGTGCAAATCTTGCCAAACTGAAAGATGCTTATGCCTTATGAAATCCAATGTTTTTGCAATGCTGTAAGACAGTTTTTAATGTGTTAGAAGTTATATGCACAAAAACTTATGTTAGGACTTCAATACTCAAGATTGTCAGTTTAAAGGTTTCTGAGACCAGTAATGTTGAAATAGTGCTTCTGTTCACATGAAGTGAAATCTAGCCCAAATCTGCTCAAAAGCTTGTCTCTCTATGAGAGAAAGCTGCTTTATTCAATATTCAGTGCAAATCTTGCCAAACTGAAAGATGCTTATGTCTTATAATATAAAATGATTTCTGCAATGCAGTGAGACAGTTTTTAATGTGTTAGAAGTTATATGCACAAAAACTTATGTTAATACTTCAATGCTCAAGATTGTCAGTTTACAGGTTTCTGAGACCAGTAATGTTGAAATAGTGCTTCTGTTCACATGAAGTGAAATCTAGCCCAAATCTGCTCAAAAGCTTGTCTCTCTGTGAGATAGAGATGCTTCATTCAATGTTCAGTGCAAATCTTGCCAAACTGAAAGATGCTTATTCCTTATGAAATAAAATGATTTCTGCAATGCAGTGAGACAGTTTTTAATGTGTTAGAAGTTATATGCACAAAAACTTATGTTAGGACTTCAATGCTCAAGATTGTCAGTTTACAGGTTTCTGAGACCAGAAATGTTAAAATAGTGCTTCTGTTCAAAAGTGAAATCTAGCCCAAATCTGCTCAAAAGCTTGTCTCTCTATGAGAGAAAGCTGCTTCATTCAATATTCAGTGCAAATCTTGCCAAACTGAAAGACGCTTATGCCTTATGAAATACAATGTTTTTGCAATGCTGTAAGACAGTTTTTAATGTGTTAGAAGTTATATGCACAAAAACTTATGTTAGGGCTTCAATGATCAAGATTGTCAGTTTTCAGGTTTCTGAGACCAGTAATGCTGAAATAATGCTTCTGTTCAAATGAAGTGAAATCTAGCCCAAATCTGCTCAAAAGCTTCTTTCTCTGTGAGTTAGAGCTGCTTCATTCAATGTTCAGTGCAAATCTTGCCAAACTGAAAGATGCGTATGTCTTATGAAATAAAATGATTTCTGCAATGCAGTGAGACAGTTTTTAATGTGTTAGAAGTTATATGCACAAAAACTTATGTTAATACTTCAATGCTCAAGATTGTCAGTTTACAGGTTTCTGAGACCAGTAATGTTGAAATAGTGCTTCTGTTCACATGAAGTGAAATCTAGCCCAAATCTGCTCAAAAGCTTGTCTCTCTGTGAGATAGAGATGCTTCATTCAATGTTCAGTGCAAATCTTGCCAAACTGAAAGATGCTTATTCCTTATGAAATAAAATGATTTCTGCAATGCAGTGAGACAGTTTTTAATGTGTTAGAAGTTATATGCACAAAAACTTATGTTAGGACTTCAATGCTCAAGATTGTCAGTTTACAGGTTTCTGAGACCAGAAATGTTAAAATAGTGCTTCCGTTCAAATGAAGTGAAATCTAGCCCAAATCTGCTCAAAAGCTTGTCTCTCTATGAGAGAAAGCTGCTTCATTCAATATTCAGTGCAAATCTTGCCAAACTGAAAGATGCTTATGCCTTATGAAATACAATGTTTTTGCAATGCTTTAAGACAGTTTTTAATGTGTTAGAAGTTATATGCACAAAAACTTATGTTAGGACTTCAATGCTCAAGATTGTCAGTTTACAGGTTTCTGAGACCAGTAATGTTAAAATAGTGCTTCTGTTCAAATGAAGTGAAATCTAGCCCAAATCTGCTCAAAAGCTTGTCTCTCTATTAGAGACAGCTGCTTCATTCAATATTCAGTGCAAATCTTGCCAAACTGAAAGATGCTTATGCCTTATGAAATCCAATGTTTTTGCAATGCTGTAAGACAGTTTTTAATGTGTTAGAAGTTATATGCACAAAAACTTATGTTAGGACTTCAATACTCAAGATTGTCAGTTTACAGGTTTCTGAGACCAGTAATGTTGAAATAGTGCTTCTGTTCACATGAAGTGAAATCTAGCCCAAATCTGCTCAAAAGCTTGTCTCTCTATGATAGAAAGCTGCTTTATTCAATATTCAGTGCAAATCTTGCCAAACTGAAAGATGCTTATGTCTTATAATATAAAATGATTTTGCAATGCTTTAAGACAGTTTTTAATGTGTTAGAAGTTATATGCACAAAAACTTATGTTAGGACTTCAATGCTCAAGATTGTCAGTTTACAGGTTTCTGAGACCAGTAATGTTAAAATAGTGCTTCTGTTCAAATGAAGTGAAATCTAGCCCAAATCTGCTCAAAAGCTTGTCTCTCTATTAGAGACAGCTGCTTCATTCAATATTCAGTGCAAATCTTGCCAAACTGAAAGATGCTTATGCCTTATGAAATCCAATGTTTTTGCAATGCTGTAAGACAGTTTTTAATGTGTTAGAAGTTATATGCACAAAAACTTATGTTAGGACTTCAATACTCAAGATTGTCAGTTTACAGGTTTCTGAGACCAGTAATGTTGAAATAGTGCTTCTGTTCACATGAAGTGAAATCTAGCCCAAATCTGCTCAAAAGCTTGTCTCTCTATGAGAGAAAGCTGCTTTATTCAATATTCAGTGCAAATCTTGCCAAACTGAAAGATGCTTATGTCTTATAATATAAAATGATTTCTGCAATGCAGTGAGACAGTTTTTAATGTGTTAGAAGTTATATGCACAAAAACTTATGTTAATACTTCAATGCTCAAGATTGTCAGTTTACAGGTTTCTGAGACCAGTAATGTTGAAATAGTGCTTCTGTTCACATGAAGTGAAATCTAGCCCAAATCTGCTCAAAAGCTTGTCTCTCTGTGAGATAGAGATGCTTCATTCAATGTTCAGTGCAAATCTTGCCAAACTGAAAGATGCTTATTCCTTATGAAATAAAATGATTTCTGCAATGCAGTGAGACAGTTTTTAATGTGTTAGAAGTTATATGCACAAAAACTTATGTTAGGACTTCAATGCTCAAGATTGTCAGTTTACAGGTTTCTGAGACCAGAAATGTTAAAATAGTGCTTCCGTTCAAATGAAGTGAAATCTAGCCCAAATCTGCTCAAAAGCTTGTCTCTCTATGAGAGAAAGCTGCTTCATTCAATATTCAGTGCAAATCTTGCCAAACTGAAAGATGCTTATGCCTTATGAAATACAATGTTTCTGCAATGCAGTGAGACAGTTTTTAATGTGTTAGAAGTTATATGCACAAAAACTTATGTTAGGACTTCAATGCTCAAGATTGTCAGTTTACAGGTTTCTGAGACCAGTAATGTTGAAATAATGCTTCTGTTCAAATTAAGTGAAATCTAGCCCAAATCTGCTCAAAAGCTTGTCTCTCTATGAGAGAAAGCTGCTTTATTCAATATTCAGTGCAAATCTTGCCAAACTGAAAGATGCTTATGTCTTATAATATAAAATGATTTCTGCAATGCAGTGAGACAGTTTTTAATGTGTTAGAAGTTATATGCACAAAAACATATGTTAGGACTTCAATGCTCAAGATTGCCAGTTTACAGGTTTCTGAGACCAGTAATGTTAAAATAGTGCTTCTTTTCAAATGAAGTGAAATCTAGCCTAAACCTGCTCAAAAGCTTGTCTCTCTGTGAGATAGAGCTGCTTCATTCAATGTTCAGTGCAAATCTTGCCAAACTGAAAGATGCTTATGCCTTATGAAATACAATGTTTTTGCAATGCTTTAAGACAGTTTTTAATGTGTTAGAAGTTATATGCACAAACACTTATGTTAGGACTTCAATGCTCAAGATTGTCAGTTTACAGGTTTCTGAGACCAGTAATGTTAAAATAGTGCTTCTGTTCAAATGAAGTGAAATCTAGCCCAAATCTGCTCAAAAGCTTGTCTCTCTATTAGAGACAGCTGCTTAATTCAATATTCAGTGCAAATCTTGCCAAACTGAAAGATGCTTATGCCTTATGAAATCCAATGTTTTTGCAATGCTGTAAGACAGTTTTTAATGTGTTAGAAGTTATATGCACAAAAACTTATGTTAGGACTTCAATACTCAAGATTGTCAGTTTAAAAGTTTCTGAGACCAGTAATGCTGAAATAATGCTTCTGTTCAAATGAAGTGAAATCTAGCCCAAATCTGCTCAAAAGCTTGTCTCTCTATGAGAGAAAGCTGCTTCATTCAATATTCAGTGCAAATCTTGCCAAACTGAAAGATGCTTATGCCTTATGAAATACAATGTTTTTGCAATGCTGTAAGACAGTTTTTAATGTGTTAGAAGTTAAATGCACAAAAACTTATGTTAGGACTTCAATGCTCAAGATTGTCAGTTTACAGGTTTCTGAGACCAGTAATGTTGAAATAGTGCTTCTGTTCAAATGAAGTGAAATCTAGCCCAAATCTGCTCAAAAGCTTCTCTCTCTGTGAGTTAGAGCTGCTTCATTCAATGTTCAGTGCAAATCTTGCCAAACTGAAAGATGCTTATGTCTTATGAAATACAATGTTTTTGCAATGCTGTAAGACAGTTTTTAATGTGTTAGAAGTTATATGCACAAAAACTTATGTTAGGACTTCAATGCTCAAGATTGTCAGTTTACAGGTTTCTGAGACCAGAAATGTTAAAATAGTGCTTCTGTTCAAAAGTGAAATCTAGCCCAAATCTGCTCAAAAGCTTCTTTCTCTGTGAGTTAGAGCTGCTTCATTCAATGTTCAGTGCAAATCTTGCCAAACTGAAAGATGCGTATGTCTTATGAAATAAAATGATTTCTGCAATGCAAGTGAGACAGTTTTTAATGTGTTAGAAGTTATATTCACAAAAACTTATGTTAGCACTTCAATGCTCAAGATTGTCAGTTTACAGGTTTCTGAGACCAGTAATGTTGAAATAGTGCTTCTGTTCAAATGAAGTGAAATCTAGCCCAAATCTGCTCAAAAGCTTGTCTCTCTGTGAGATAGAGATGCTTCATTCAATGTTCAGTGCAAATCTTGCCAAACTGAAAGATGCTTATTCCTTATGAAATAAAATGATTTCTGCAATGCAGTGAGACAGTTTTTAATGTGTTAGAAGTTATATGCACAAAAACTTATGTTAGGACTTCAATGCTCAAGATTGTCAGTTTACAGGTTTCTGAGACCAGAAATGTTAAAATAGTGCTTCCGTTCAAATATAATGAAATCTAGCCAAAATCTGCTCAAAAGCTTGTCTCTTTATGAGAGAAAGCTGCTTCATTCAATATTCAGTGCAAATCTTGCCAAACTGAAAGATGCTTATGCCTTATGAAATACAATGTTTTTGCAATGCTGTAAAGACAGTTTTTAATGTGTTAGAAGTTATATGCACAAAAACTTATGTTAGGACTTCAATGCTCAAGATTGTCAGTTTACAGGTTTCTGAGACCAGTAATGTTAAAATAGTGCTTTTGTTCAAATGAAGTGAAATCTAGCCCAAATCTGCTCAAAAGCTTGTCTCTCTATGAGAGACAGCTGCTTCATTCAATATTCAGTGCAAATCTTGCCAAACTGAAAGATGCTTATGCCTTATGAAATACAATGTTTTTGCAATGCTGTAAGACAGTTTTTAATGTGTTAGAAGTTATATGCACAAAAACTTATGTTAGGACTTCAATACTCAAGATTGTCAGTTTAAAAGTTTCTGAGATCAGTAAAGCTGAAATAATGCTTCTGTTCAAATGAAGTGAAATCTAGCCCAAATCTGCTCAAAAGCTTGTCTCTCTATGAGAGAAAGCTGCTTCATTCAATATTCAGTGCAAATCTTGCCAAACTGAAAGATGCTTATGCCTTATGAAATACAATGTTTTTGCAATGCTGTAAGACAGTTTTTAATGTGTTAGAAGTTAAATGCACAAAAACTTATGTTAGGACTTCAATGCTCAAGATTGTCAGTTTACAGGTTTCTGAGACCAGTAATGTTGAAATAGTGCTTCTGTTCAAATGAAGTGAAATCTAGCCCAAATCTGCTCAAAAGCTTCTCTCTCTGTGAGTTAGAGCTGCTTCATTCAATGTTCAGTGCAAATCTTGCCAAACTGAAAGATGCTTATGTCTTATGAAATACAATGTTTTTGCAATGCTGTAAGACAGTTTTTAATGTGTTAGAAGTTATATGCACAAAAACTTATGTTAGGACTTCAATGCTCAAGATTGTCAGTTTACAGGTTTCTGAGACCAGAAATGTTAAAATAGTGCTTCTGTTCAAAAGTGAAATCTAGCCCAAATCTGCTCAAAAGCTTCTGTATCTGTGAGTTAGAGCTGCTTCATGCAATGTTCAGTGCAAATCTTGCCAAACTGAAAGATGCGTATGTCTTATGAAATAAAATGATTTCTGCAATGCAGTGAGACAGTTTTTAATGTGTTAGAAGTTATATGCACAAAAACTTATGTTAGCACTTCAATGCTCAAGATTGTCAGTTTACAGGTTTCTGAGACCAGAAATGTTAAAATAGTGCTTCCGTTCAAATGAAGTGAAATCTAGCCCAAATCTGCTCAAAAGCTTGTCTCTCTATGAGAGAAAGCTGCTTCATTCAATATTCAGTGCAAATCTTGCCAAACTGAAAGATGCTTATGCCTTATGAAATACAATGTTTCTGCAATGCAGTGAGACAGTTTTTAATGTGTTAGAAGTTATATGCACAAAAACTTATGTTAGGACTTCAATGCTCAAGATTGTCAGTTTACAGGTTTCTGAGACCAGTAATGTTGAAATAATGCTTCTGTTCAAATTAAGTGAAATCTAGCCCAAATCTGCTCAAAAGCTTGTCTCTCTATGAGAGAAAGCTGCCTTATTCAATATTCAGTGCAAATCTTGCCAAACTGAAAGATGCTTATGCCTTATGAAATACAATGTTTTTGCAATGCTGTAAAGACAGTTTTTAATGTGTTAGAAGTTATATGCACAAAAACTTATGTTAGGACTTCAATGCTCAAGATTGTCAGTTTACAGGTTTCTGAGACCAGTAATGTTAAAATAGTGCTTTTGTTCAAATGAAGTGAAATCTAGCCCAAATCTGCTCAAAAGCTTGTCTCTCTATGAGAGACAGTTGCTTCATTCAATATTCAGTGCAAATCTTGCCAAACTGAAAGATGCTTATGCCTTATGAAATACAATGTTTTTGCAATGCTGTAAGACAGTTTTTAATGTGTTAGAAGTTATATGCACAAAAACTTATGTTAGGACTTCAATACTCAAGATTGTCAGTTTAAAAGTTTCTGAGATCAGTAAAGCTGAAATAATGCTTCTGTTCAAATGAAGTGAAATCTAGCCCAAATCTGCTCAAAAGCTTGTCTCTCTATGAGAGAAAGCTGCTTCATTCAATATTCAGTGCAAATCTTGCCAAACTGAAAGATGCTTATGCCTTATGAAATACAATGTTTTTGCAATGCTGTAAGACAGTTTTTAATGTGTTAGAAGTTATATGCACAAAAACTTATGTTAGGACTTCAATGCTCAAGATTGTCAGTTTACAGGTTTCTGAGACCAGTAATGTTGAAATAGTGCTTCTGTTCAAATGAAGTGAAATCTAGCCCAAATCTGCTCAAAAGCTTCTCTCTCTGTGAGTTAGAGCTGCTTCATTCAATGTTCAGTGCAAATCTTGCCAAACTGAAAGATGCTTATGTCTTATGAAATACAATGTTTTTGCAATGCTGTAAGACAGTTTTTAATGTGTTAGAAGTTATATGCACAAAAACTTATGTTAGGACTTCAATGCTCAAGATTGTCAGTTTACAGGTTTCTGAGACCAGAAATGTTAAAATAGTGCTTCTGTTCAAAAGTGAAATCTAGCCCAAATCTGCTCAAAAGCTTGTCTCTCTATGAGAGAAAGCTGCTTCATTCAATATTCAGTGCAAATCTTGCCAAACTGAAAGACGCTTATGCCTTATGAAATACAATGTTTTTGCAATGCTGTAAGACAGTTTTTAATGTGTTAGAAGTTATATGCACAAAAACTTATGTTAGGGCTTCAATGATCAAGATTGTCAGTTTTCAGGTTTCTGAGACCAGTAATGCTGAAATAATGCTTCTGTTCAAATGAAGTGAAATCTAGCCCAAATCTGCTCAAAAGCTTCTTTCTCTGTGAGTTAGAGCTGCTTCATTCAATGTTCAGTGCAAATCTTGCCAAACTGAAAGATGCGTATGTCTTATGAAATAAAATGATTTCTGCAATGCAGTGAGACAGTTTTTAATGTGTTAGAAGTTATATGCACAAAAACTTATGTTAATACTTCAATGCTCAAGATTGTCAGTTTACAGGTTTCTGAGACCAGTAATGTTGAAATAGTGCTTCTGTTCACATGAAGTGAAATCTAGCCCAAATCTGCTCAAAAGCTTGTCTCTCTGTGAGATAGAGATGCTTCATTCAATGTTCAGTGCAAATCTTGCCAAACTGAAAGATGCTTATTCCTTATGAAATAAAATGATTTCTGCAATGCAGTGAGACAGTTTTTAATGTGTTAGAAGTTATATGCACAAAAACTTATGTTAGGACTTCAATGCTCAAGATTGTCAGTTTACAGGTTTCTGAGACCAGAAATGTTAAAATAGTGCTTCCGTTCAAATGAAGTGAAATCTAGCCCAAATCTGCTCAAAAGCTTGTCTCTCTATGAGAGAAAGCTGCTTCATTCAATATTCAGTGCAAATCTTGCCAAACTGAAAGATGCTTATGCCTTATGAAATACAATGTTTCTGCAATGCAGTGAGACAGTTTTTAATGTGTTAGAAGTTATATGCACAAAAACTTATGTTAGGACTTCAATGCTCAAGATTGTCAGTTTACAGGTTTCTGAGACCAGTAATGTTGAAATAATGCTTCTGTTCAAATTAAGTGAAATCTAGCCCAAATCTGCTCAAAAGCTTGTCTCTCTGTGAGATAGAGCTGCTTCATTCAATGTTCAGTGCAAATCTTGCCAAACTGAAAGATGCTTATGCCTTATGAAATACAATGTTTTTGCAATGCTTTAAGACAGTTTTTAATGTGTTAGAAGTTATATGCACAAAAACTTATGTTAGGACTTCAATACTCAAGATTGTCAGTTTACAGGTTTCTGAGACCAGTAATGTTGAAATAGTGCTTCTGTTCACATGAAGTGAAATCTAGCCCAAATCTGCTCAAAAGCTTGTCTCTCTATGAGAGAAAGCTGCTTTATTCAATATTCAGTGCAAATCTTGCCAAACTGAAAGATGCTTATGTCTTATAATATAAAATGATTTCTGCAATGCAGTGAGACAGTTTTTAATGTGTTAGAAGTTATATGCACAAAAACTTATGTTAATACTTCAATGCTCAAGATTGTCAGTTTACAGGTTTCTGAGACCAGTAATGTTGAAATAGTGCTTCTGTTCACATGAAGTGAAATCTAGCCCAAATCTGCTCAAAAGCTTGTCTCTCTGTGAGATAGAGATGCTTCATTCAATGTTCAGTGCAAATCTTGCCAAACTGAAAGATGCTTATTCCTTATGAAATAAAATGATTTCTGCAATGCAGTGAGACAGTTTTTAATGTGTTAGAAGTTATATGCACAAAAACTTATGTTAGGACTTCAATGCTCAAGATTGTCAGTTTACAGGTTTCTGAGACCAGAAATGTTAAAATAGTGCTTCCGTTCAAATGAAGTGAAATCTAGCCCAAATCTGCTCAAAAGCTTGTCTCTCTATGAGAGAAAGCTGCTTCATTCAATATTCAGTGCAAATCTTGCCAAACTGAAAGATGCTTATGCCTTATGAAATACAATGTTTCTGCAATGCAGTGAGACAGTTTTTAATGTGTTAGAAGTTATATGCACAAAAACATATGTTAGGACTTCAATGCTCAAGATTGCCAGTTTACAGGTTTCTGAGACCAGTAATGTTAAAATAGTGCTTCTTTTCAAATGAAGTGAAATCTAGCCTAAACCTGCTCAAAAGCTTGTCTCTCTGTGAGAAAGAGCTGCTTCATTCAATGTTCAGTGCAAATCTTGCCAAACTGAAAGATGCTTATGCCTTATGAAATACAATGTTTTTGCAATGCTTTAAGACAGTTTTTAATGTGTTAGAAGTTATATGCACAAAAACTTATGTTAGGACTTCAATGCTCAAGATTGTCAGTTTACTGGTTTCTGAGACCAGTAATGTTAAAATAGTGCTTCTGTTCAAATGAAGTGAAATCTAGCCCAAATCTGCTCAAAAGCTTGTCTCTCTATTAGAGACAGCTGCTTCATTCAATATTCAGTGCAAATCTTGCCAAACTGAAAGATGCTTATGCCTTATGAAATACAATGTTTTTGCAATGCTGTAAGACAGTTTTTAATGTGTTAGAAGTTATATGCACAAAACTTATGTTAGGACTTCAATACTCAAGATTGTCAGTTTAAAGGTTTCTGAGACCAGTAATGCTGAAATAATGCTTCTGTTCAAATGAAGTGAAATCTAGCCCAAATCTGCTCAAAAGCTTGTCTCTCTATGAGAGAAAGCTGCTTCATTCAATATTCAGTGCAAATCTTGCCAAACTGAAAGATGCTTATGCCTTATGAAATACAATGTTTTTGCAATGCTGTAAGACAGTTTTTAATGTGTTAGAAGTTAAATGCACAAAAACTTATGTTAGGACTTCAATGCTCAAGATTGTCAGTTTACAGGTTTCTGAGACCAGTAATGTTGAAATAGTGCTTCTGTTCAAATGAAGTGAAATCTAGCCCAAATCTGCTCAAAAGCTTCTCTCTCTGTGAGTTAGAGCTGCTTCATTCAATGTTCAGTGCAAATCTTGCCAAACTGAAAGATGCTTATGTCTTATGAAATACAATGTTTTTGCAATGCTGTAAGACAGTTTTTAATGTGTTAGAAGTTATATGCACAAAAACTTATGTTAGGACTTCAATGCTCAAGATTGTCAGTTTACAGGTTTCTGAGACCAGAAATGTTAAAATAGTGCTTCTGTTCAAAAGTGAAATCTAGCCCAAATCTGCTCAAAAGCTTCTTTCTCTGTGAGTTAGAGCTGCTTCATTCAATGTTCAGTGCAAATCTTGCCAAACTGAAAGATGCGTATGTCTTATGAAATAAAATGATTTCTGCAATGCAGTGAGACAGTTTTTAATGTGTTAGAAGTTATATGCACAAAAACTTATGTTAGCACTTCAATGCTCAAGATTGTCAGTTTACAGGTTTCTGAGACCAGTAATGTTGAAATAGTGCTTCTGTTCAAATGAAGTGAAATCTAGCCCAAATCTGCTCAAAAGCTTGTCTCTCTGTGAGACAGAGATGCTTCATTCAATGTTCAGTGCAAATCTTGCCAAACTGAAAGATGCTTATTCCTTATGAAATAAAATGATTTCTGCAATGCAGTGAGACAGTTTTTAATGTGTTAGAAGTTATATGCACAAAAACTTTTGTTAGGACTTCAATGCTCAAGATTGTCAGTTTACAGGTTTCTGAGACCAGTAATGTTGAAATAATGCTTCTGTTCAAATTAAGTGAAATCTAGCCCAAATCTGCTCAAAAGCTTGTCTCTCTATGAGAGAAAGCTGCCTTATTCAATATTCAGTGCAAATCTTGCCAAACTGAAAGATGCTTATGCCTTATGAAATACAATGTTTTTGCAATGCTGTAAAGACAGTTTTTAATGTGTTAGAAGTTATATGCACAAAAACTTATGTTAGGACTTCAATGCTCAAGATTGTCAGTTTACAGGTTTCTGAGACCAGTAATGTTAAAATAGTGCTTTTGTTCAAATGAAGTGAAATCTAGCCCAAATCTGCTCAAAAGCTTGTCTCTCTATGAGAGACAGTTGCTTCATTCAATATTCAGTGCAAATCTTGCCAAACTGAAAGATGCTTATGCCTTATGAAATACAATGTTTTTGCAATGCTGTAAGACAGTTTTTAATGTGTTAGAAGTTATATGCACAAAAACTTATGTTAGGACTTCAATACTCAAGATTGTCAGTTTAAAAGTTTCTGAGATCAGTAAAGCTGAAATAATGCTTCTGTTCAAATGAAGTGAAATCTAGCCCAAATCTGCTCAAAAGCTTGTCTCTCTATGAGAGAAAGCTGCTTCATTCAATATTCAGTGCAAATCTTGCCAAACTGAAAGATGCTTATGCCTTATGAAATACAATGTTTTTGCAATGCTGTAAGACAGTTTTTAATGTGTTAGAAGTTATATGCACAAAAACTTATGTTAGGACTTCAATGCTCAAGATTGTCAGTTTACAGGTTTCTGAGACCAGTAATGTTGAAATAGTGCTTCTGTTCAAATGAAGTGAAATCTAGCCCAAATCTGCTCAAAAGCTTCTCTCTCTGTGAGTTAGAGCTGCTTCATTCAATGTTCAGTGCAAATCTTGCCAAACTGAAAGATGCTTATGTCTTATGAAATACAATGTTTTTGCAATGCTGTAAGACAGTTTTTAATGTGTTAGAAGTTATATGCACAAAAACTTATGTTAGGACTTCAATGCTCAAGATTGTCAGTTTACAGGTTTCTGAGACCAGAAATGTTAAAATAGTGCTTCTGTTCAAAAGTGAAATCTAGCCCAAATCTGCTCAAAAGCTTGTCTCTCTATGAGAGAAAGCTGCTTCATTCAATATTCAGTGCAAATCTTGCCAAACTGAAAGACGCTTATGCCTTATGAAATACAATGTTTTTGCAATGCTGTAAGACAGTTTTTAATGTGTTAGAAGTTATATGCACAAAAACTTATGTTAGGGCTTCAATGATCAAGATTGTCAGTTTTCAGGTTTCTGAGACCAGTAATGCTGAAATAATGCTTCTGTTCAAATGAAGTGAAATCTAGCCCAAATCTGCTCAAAAGCTTCTTTCTCTGTGAGTTAGAGCTGCTTCATTCAATGTTCAGTGCAAATCTTGCCAAACTGAAAGATGCGTATGTCTTATGAAATAAAATGATTTCTGCAATGCAGTGAGACAGTTTTTAATGTGTTAGAAGTTATATGCACAAAAACTTATGTTAATACTTCAATGCTCAAGATTGTCAGTTTACAGGTTTCTGAGACCAGTAATGTTGAAATAGTGCTTCTGTTCACATGAAGTGAAATCTAGCCCAAATCTGCTCAAAAGCTTGTCTCTCTGTGAGATAGAGATGCTTCATTCAATGTTCAGTGCAAATCTTGCCAAACTGAAAGATGCTTATTCCTTATGAAATAAAATGATTTCTGCAATGCAGTGAGACAGTTTTTAATGTGTTAGAAGTTATATGCACAAAAACTTATGTTAGGACTTCAATGCTCAAGATTGTCAGTTTACAGGTTTCTGAGACCAGAAATGTTAAAATAGTGCTTCCGTTCAAATGAAGTGAAATCTAGCCCAAATCTGCTCAAAAACTTGTCTCTCTATGAGAGAAAGCTGCTTCATTCAATATTCAGTGCAAATCTTGCCAAACTGAAAGATGCTTATGCCTTATGAAATACAATGTTTCTGCAATGCAGTGAGACAGTTTTTAATGTGTTAGAAGTTATATGCACAAAAACTTATGTTAGGACTTCAATGCTCAAGATTGTCAGTTTACAGGTTTCTGAGACCAGTAATGTTGAAATAATGCTTCTGTTCAAATTAAGTGAAATCTAGCCCAAATCTGCTCAAAAGCTTGTCTCTCTGTGAGATAGAGCTGCTTCATTCAATGTTCAGTGCAAATCTTGCCAAACTGAAAGATGCTTATGCCTTATGAAATACAATGTTTTTGCAATGCTTTAAGACAGTTTTTAATGTGTTAGAAGTTATATGCACAAAAACTTTTGTTAGGACTTCAATGCTCAAGATTGTCAGTTTACAGGTTTCTGAGACCAGTAATGTTAAAATAGTGCTTCTGTTCAAATGAAGTGAAATCTAGCCCAAATCTGCTCAAAAGCTTGTCTCTCTATTAGAGACAGCTGCTTCATTCAATATTCAGTGCAAATCTTGCCAAACTGAAAGATGCTTATGCCTTATGAAATCCAATGTTTTTGCAATGCTGTAAGACAGTTTTTAATGTGTTAGAAGTTATATGCACAAAAACTTATGTTAGGACTTCAATACTCAAGATTGTCAGTTTACAGGTTTCTGAGACCAGTAATGTTGAAATAGTGCTTCTGTTCACATGAAGTGAAATCTAGCCCAAATCTGCTCAAAAGCTTGTCTCTCTATGAGAGAAAGCTGCTTTATTCAATATTCAGTGCAAATCTTGCCAAACTGAAAGATGCTTATGTCTTATAATATAAAATGATTTCTGCAATGCAGTGAGACAGTTTTTAATGTGTTAGAAGTTATATGCACAAAAACTTATGTTAATACTTCAATGCTCAAGATTGTCAGTTTACAGGTTTCTGAGACCAGTAATGTTGAAATAGTGCTTCTGTTCACATGAAGTGAAATCTAGCCCAAATCTGCTCAAAAGCTTGTCTCTCTATGAGAGAAAGCTGCTTTATTCAATATTCAGTGCAAATCTTGCCAAACTGAAAGATGCTTATGTCTTATAATATAAAATGATTTCTGCAATGCAGTGAGACAGTTTTTAATGTGTTAGAAGTTATATGCACAAAAACTTATGTTAATACTTCAATGCTCAAGATTGTCAGTTTACAGGTTTCTGAGACCAGTAATGTTGAAATAGTGCTTCTGTTCACATGAAGTGAAATCTAGCCCAAATCTGCTCAAAAGCTTGTCTCTCTGTGAGATAGAGATGCTTCATTCAATGTTCAGTGCAAATCTTGCCAAACTGAAAGATGCTTATTCCTTATGAAATAAAATGATTTCTGCAATGCAGTGAGACAGTTTTTAATGTGTTAGAAGTTATATGCACAAAAACTTATGTTAGGACTTCAATGCTCAAGATTGTCAGTTTACAGGTTTCTGAGACCAGAAATGTTAAAATAGTGCTTCCGTTCAAATGAAGTGAAATCTAGCCCAAATCTGCTCAAAAGCTTGTCTCTCTATGAGAGAAAGCTGCTTCATTCAATATTCAGTGCAAATCTTGCCAAACTGAAAGATGCTTATGCCTTATGAAATACAATGTTTCTGCAATGCAGTGAGACAGTTTTTAATGTGTTAGAAGTTATATGCACAAAAACATATGTTAGGACTTCAATGCTCAAGATTGCCAGTTTACAGGTTTCTGAGACCAGTAATGTTAAAATAGTGCTTCTTTTCAAATGAAGTGAAATCTAGCCTAAACCTGCTCAAAAGCTTGTCTCTCTGTGAGAAAGAGCTGCTTCATTCAATGTTCAGTGCAAATCTTGCCAAACTGAAAGATGCTTATGCCTTATGAAATACAATGTTTTTGCAATGCTTTAAGACAGTTTTTAATGTGTTAGAAGTTATATGCACAAAAACTTATGTTAGGACTTCAATGCTCAAGATTGTCAGTTTACTGGTTTCTGAGACCAGTAATGTTAAAATAGTGCTTCTGTTCAAATGAAGTGAAATCTAGCCCAAATCTGCTCAAAAGCTTGTCTCTCTATTAGAGACAGCTGCTTCATTCAATATTCAGTGCAAATCTTGCCAAACTGAAAGATGCTTATGCCTTATGAAATACAATGTTTTTGCAATGCTGTAAGACAGTTTTTAATGTGTTAGAAGTTATATGCACAAAACTTATGTTAGGACTTCAATACTCAAGATTGTCAGTTTAAAGGTTTCTGAGACCAGTAATGCTGAAATAATGCTTCTGTTCAAATGAAGTGAAATCTAGCCCAAATCTGCTCAAAAGCTTGTCTCTCTATGAGAGAAAGCTGCTTCATTCAATATTCAGTGCAAATCTTGCCAAACTGAAAGATGCTTATGCCTTATGAAATACAATGTTTTTGCAATGCTGTAAGACAGTTTTTAATGTGTTAGAAGTTAAATGCACAAAAACTTATGTTAGGACTTCAATGCTCAAGATTGTCAGTTTACAGGTTTCTGAGACCAGTAATGTTGAAATAGTGCTTCTGTTCAAATGAAGTGAAATCTAGCCCAAATCTGCTCAAAAGCTTCTCTCTCTGTGAGTTAGAGCTGCTTCATTCAATGTTCAGTGCAAATCTTGCCAAACTGAAAGATGCTTATGTCTTATGAAATACAATGTTTTTGCAATGCTGTAAGACAGTTTTTAATGTGTTAGAAGTTATATGCACAAAAACTTATGTTAGGACTTCAATGCTCAAGATTGTCAGTTTACAGGTTTCTGAGACCAGAAATGTTAAAATAGTGCTTCTGTTCAAAAGTGAAATCTAGCCCAAATCTGCTCAAAAGCTTCTTTCTCTGTGAGTTAGAGCTGCTTCATTCAATGTTCAGTGCAAATCTTGCCAAACTGAAAGATGCGTATGTCTTATGAAATAAAATGATTTCTGCAATGCAGTGAGACAGTTTTTAATGTGTTAGAAGTTATATGCACAAAAACTTATGTTAGCACTTCAATGCTCAAGATTGTCAGTTTACAGGTTTCTGAGACCAGTAATGTTGAAATAGTGCTTCTGTTCAAATGAAGTGAAATCTAGCCCAAATCTGCTCAAAAGCTTGTCTCTCTGTGAGACAGAGATGCTTCATTCAATGTTCAGTGCAAATCTTGCCAAACTGAAAGATGCTTATTCCTTATGAAATAAAATGATTTCTGCAATGCAGTGAGACAGTTTTTAATGTGTTAGAAGTTATATGCACAAAAACTTTTGTTAGGACTTCAATGCTCAAGATTGTCAGTTTACAGGTTTCTGAGACCAGAAATGTTAAAATAGTGCTTCCGTTCAAATATAGTGAAATCTAGCCAAAATCTGCTCAAAAGCTTGTCTCTTTATGAGAGAAAGCTGCTTCATTCAATATTCAGTGCAAATCTTGCCAAACTGAAAGATGCTTATGCCTTATGAAATACAATGTTTTTGCAATGCTGTAAAGACAATTTTTAATGTGTTAGAAGTTATATGCACAAAAACTTATGTTAGGACTTCAATGCTCAAGATTGTCAGTTTACAGGTTTCTGAGACCAGAAATGTTAAAATAGTGCTTCTGTTCAAAAGTGAAATCTAGCCCAAATCTGCTCAAAAGCTTCTTTCTCTGTGAGTTAGAGCTGCTTCATTCAATGTTCAGTGCAAATCTTGCCAAACTGAAAGATGCGTATGTCTTATGAAATAAAATGATTTCTGCAATGCAGTGAGACAGTTTTTAATGTGTTAGAAGTTATATGCACAAAAACTTATGTTAGCACTTCAATGCTCAAGATTGTCAGTTTACAGGTTTCTGAGACCAGTAATGTTGAAATAGTGCTTCTGTTCAAATGAAGTGAAATCTAGCCCAAATCTGCTCAAAAGCTTGTCTCTCTGTGAGACAGAGCTGCTTCATTCAATGTTCAGTGCAAATCTTGCCAAACTGAAAGATGCTTATTCCTTATGAAATAAAATGATTTCTGCAATGCAGTGAGACAGTTTTTAATGTGTTAGAAGTTATATGCACAAAAACTTATGTTAGGACTTCAATGCTCAAGATTGTCAGTTTACAGGTTTCTGAGACCAGAAATGTTAAAATAGTGCTTCCGTTCAAATATAGTGAAATCTAGCCAAAATCTGCTCAAAAGCTTGTCTCTTTATGAGAGAAAGCTGCTTCATTCAATATTCAGTGCAAATCTTGCCAAACTGAAAGATGCTTATGCCTTATGAAATACAATGTTTTTGCAATGCTGTAAAGACAGTTTTTAATGTGTTAGAAGTTATATGCACAAAAACTTATGTTAGGACTTCAATGCTCAAGATTGTCAGTTTACAGGTTTCTGAGACCAGTAATGTTAAAATAGTGCTTTTGTTCAAATGAAGTGAAATCTAGCCCAAATCTGCTCAAAAGCTTGTCTCTCTATGAGAGACAGCTGCTTCATTCAATATTCAGTGCAAATCTTGCCAAACTGAAAGATGCTTATTCCTTATGAAATACAATGTTTTTGCAATGCTGTAAGACAGTTTTTAATGTGTTAGAAGTTATATGCACAAAAACTTATGTTAGGACTTCAATACTCAAGATTGTCAGTTTAAAAGTTTCTGAGATCAGTAAAGCTGAAATAATGCTTCTGTTCAAATGAAGTGAAATCTAGCCCAAATCTGCTCAAAAGCTTGTCTCTCTATGAGAGAAAGCTGCTTCATTCAATATTCAGTGCAAATCTTGCCAAACTGAAAGATGCTTATGCCTTATGAAATACAATGTTTTTGCAATGCTGTAAGACAGTTTTTAATGTGTTAGAAGTTATATGCACAAAAACTTATGTTAGGACTTCAATGCTCAAGATTGTCAGTTTACAGGTTTCTGAGACCAGTAATGTTGAAATAGTGCTTCTGTTCAAATGAAGTGAAATCTAGCCCAAATCTGCTCAAAAGCTTGTCTCTCTGTGAGTTAGAGCTGCTTCATTCAATGTTCAGTGCAAATCTTGCCAAACTGAAAGATGCTTATGTCTTATGAAATACAATGTTTTTGCAATGCTGTAAGACAGTTTTTAATGTGTTAGAAGTTATATGCACAAAAACTTATGTTAGAGCTTCAATGATCAAGATTGTCAGTTTTCAGGTTTCTGAGACCAGTAATGCTGAAATAATGCTTCTGTTCAAATGAAGTGAAATCTAGCCCAAATCTCCTCAAAAGCTTCTTTCTCTGTGAGTTAGAGCTGCTTCATTCAATGTTCAGTGCAAATCTTGCCAAACTGAAAGATGCGTATGTCTTATGAAATAAAATGATTTCTGCAATGCAGTGAGACAGTTTTTAATGTGTTAGAAGTTATATGCACAAAAACTTATGTTAATACTTCAATACTCAAGATTGTCAGTTTACAGGTTTCTGAGAATAATGTTAAAATAGTGCTTCTGTTCAAATGAAGTGAAATCTAGCCCAAATCTGCTCAAAAGCTTGTCTCTCTATGAGAGAAAGCTGCTTCATTCAATATTCAGTGCAAATCTTGCCAAACTGAAAGATGCTTATGCCTTATGAAATACAATGTTTTTGCAATGCTGTAAGACAGTTTTTAATGTGTTAGAAGTTATATGCACAAAAACTTATGTTAGGACTTCAATGCTCAAGATTGTCAGTTTACAGGTTTCTGAGACCAGTAATGTTGAAATAGTGCTTCTGTTCAAAAGAAGTGAAATCTAGCCCAAATCTGCTCAAAAGCTTCTCTCTCTGTGAGTTAGAGCTGCTTCATTCAATGTTCAGTGCAAATCTTGCCAAACTGAAAGATGGTTATGTCTTATGAAATACAATGTTTTTGCAATGCTCTAAGACAGTTTTTAATGTGTTAGAAGTTATATGCACAAAAACTTATGTTAGGACTTCAATGCTCAAGATTGTCAGTTTACAGGTTTCTGAGACCAGTAATGTTAAAATAGTGCTTCTGTTCAAAAGTGAAATCTAGCCCAAATCTGCTCAAAAGCTTCTGTCTCTGTGAGTTAGAGCTGCTTCATGCAATGTTCAGTGCAAATCTTGCCAAACTGAAAGATGCGTATGTCTTATGAAATAAAATGATTTCTGCAATGCAGTGAGACAGTTTTTAATGTGTTAGAAGTTATATGCACAAAAACTTATGTTAGCACTTCAATGCTCAAGATTGTCAGTTTACAGGTTTCTGAGACCAGAAATGTTAAAATAGTGCTTCCGTTCAAATGAAGTGAAATCTAGCCCAAATCTGCTCAAAAGCTTGTCTCTCTATGAGAGAAAGCTGCTTCATTCAATATTCAGTGCAAATCTTGCCAAACTGAAAGATGCTTATGCCTTATGAAATACAATGTTTCTGCAATGCAGTGAGACAGTTTTTAATGTGTTAGAAGTTATATGCACAAAAACTTATGTTAGGACTTCAATGCTCAAGATTGTCAGTTTACAGGTTTCTGAGACCAGTAATGTTGAAATAATGCTTCTGTTCAAATTAAGTGAAATCTAGCCCAAATCTGCTCAAAAGCTTGTCTCTCTATGAGAGAAAGCTGCCTTATTCAATATTCAGTGCAAATCTTGCCAAACTGAAAGATGCTTATGCCTTATGAAATACAATGTTTTTGCAATGCTGTAAAGACAGTTTTTAATGTGTTAGAAGTTATATGCACAAAAACTTATGTTAGGACTTCAATGCTCAAGATTGTCAGTTTACAGGTTTCTGAGACCAGTAATGTTAAAATAGTGCTTTTGTTCAAATGAAGTGAAATCTAGCCCAAATCTGCTCAAAAGCTTGTCTCTCTATGAGAGACAGTTGCTTCATTCAATATTCAGTGCAAATCTTGCCAAACTGAAAGATGCTTATGCCTTATGAAATACAATGTTTTTGCAATGCTGTAAGACAGTTTTTAATGTGTTAGAAGTTATATGCACAAAAACTTATGTTAGGACTTCAATACTCAAGATTGTCAGTTTAAAAGTTTCTGAGATCAGTAAAGCTGAAATAATGCTTCTGTTCAAATGAAGTGAAATCTAGCCCAAATCTGCTCAAAAGCTTGTCTCTCTATGAGAGAAAGCTGCTTCATTCAATATTCAGTGCAAATCTTGCCAAACTGAAAGATGCTTATGCCTTATGAAATACAATGTTTTTGCAATGCTGTAAGACAGTTTTTAATGTGTTAGAAGTTATATGCACAAAAACTTATGTTAGGACTTCAATGCTCAAGATTGTCAGTTTACAGGTTTCTGAGACCAGTAATGTTGAAATAGTGCTTCTGTTCAAATGAAGTGAAATCTAGCCCAAATCTGCTCAAAAGCTTCTCTCTCTGTGAGTTAGAGCTGCTTCATTCAATGTTCAGTGCAAATCTTGCCAAACTGAAAGATGCTTATGTCTTATGAAATACAATGTTTTTGCAATGCTGTAAGACAGTTTTTAATGTGTTAGAAGTTATATGCACAAAAACTTATGTTAGGACTTCAATGCTCAAGATTGTCAGTTTACAGGTTTCTGAGACCAGAAATGTTAAAATAGTGCTTCTGTTCAAAAGTGAAATCTAGCCCAAATCTGCTCAAAAGCTTGTCTCTCTATGAGAGAAAGCTGCTTCATTCAATATTCAGTGCAAATCTTGCCAAACTGAAAGACGCTTATGCCTTATGAAATACAATGTTTTTGCAATGCTGTAAGACAGTTTTTAATGTGTTAGAAGTTATATGCACAAAAACTTATGTTAGGGCTTCAATGATCAAGATTGTCAGTTTTCAGGTTTCTGAGACCAGTAATGCTGAAATAATGCTTCTGTTCAAATGAAGTGAAATCTAGCCCAAATCTGCTCAAAAGCTTCTTTCTCTGTGAGTTAGAGCTGCTTCATTCAATGTTCAGTGCAAATCTTGCCAAACTGAAAGATGCGTATGTCTTATGAAATAAAATGATTTCTGCAATGCAGTGAGACAGTTTTTAATGTGTTAGAAGTTATATGCACAAAAACTTATGTTAATACTTCAATGCTCAAGATTGTCAGTTTACAGGTTTCTGAGACCAGTAATGTTGAAATAGTGCTTCTGTTCACATGAAGTGAAATCTAGCCCAAATCTGCTCAAAAGCTTGTCTCTCTGTGAGATAGAGATGCTTCATTCAATGTTCAGTGCAAATCTTGCCAAACTGAAAGATGCTTATTCCTTATGAAATAAAATGATTTCTGCAATGCAGTGAGACAGTTTTTAATGTGTTAGAAGTTATATGCACAAAAACTTATGTTAGGACTTCAATGCTCAAGATTGTCAGTTTACAGGTTTCTGAGACCAGAAATGTTAAAATAGTGCTTCCGTTCAAATGAAGTGAAATCTAGCCCAAATCTGCTCAAAAGCTTGTCTCTCTATGAGAGAAAGCTGCTTCATTCAATATTCAGTGCAAATCTTGCCAAACTGAAAGATGCTTATGCCTTATGAAATACAATGTTTCTGCAATGCAGTGAGACAGTTTTTAATGTGTTAGAAGTTATATGCACAAAAACTTATGTTAGGACTTCAATGCTCAAGATTGTCAGTTTACAGGTTTCTGAGACCAGTAATGTTGAAATAATGCTTCTGTTCAAATTAAGTGAAATCTAGCCCAAATCTGCTCAAAAGCTTGTCTCTCTGTGAGATAGAGCTGCTTCATTCAATGTTCAGTGCAAATCTTGCCAAACTGAAAGATGCTTATGCCTTATGAAATACAATGTTTTTGCAATGCTTTAAGACAGTTTTTAATGTGTTAGAAGTTATATGCACAAAAACTTATGTTAGGACTTCAATACTCAAGATTGTCAGTTTACAGGTTTCTGAGACCAGTAATGTTGAAATAGTGCTTCTGTTCACATGAAGTGAAATCTAGCCCAAATCTGCTCAAAAGCTTGTCTCTCTATGAGAGAAAGCTGCTTTATTCAATATTCAGTGCAAATCTTGCCAAACTGAAAGATGCTTATGTCTTATAATATAAAATGATTTCTGCAATGCAGTGAGACAGTTTTTAATGTGTTAGAAGTTATATGCACAAAAACTTATGTTAATACTTCAATGCTCAAGATTGTCAGTTTACAGGTTTCTGAGACCAGTAATGTTGAAATAGTGCTTCTGTTCACATGAAGTGAAATCTAGCCCAAATCTGCTCAAAAGCTTGTCTCTCTGTGAGATAGAGATGCTTCATTCAATGTTCAGTGCAAATCTTGCCAAACTGAAAGATGCTTATTCCTTATGAAATAAAATGATTTCTGCAATGCAGTGAGACAGTTTTTAATGTGTTAGAAGTTATATGCACAAAAACTTATGTTAGGACTTCAATGCTCAAGATTGTCAGTTTACAGGTTTCTGAGACCAGAAATGTTAAAATAGTGCTTCCGTTCAAATGAAGTGAAATCTAGCCCAAATCTGCTCAAAAGCTTGTCTCTCTATGAGAGAAAGCTGCTTCATTCAATATTCAGTGCAAATCTTGCCAAACTGAAAGATGCTTATGCCTTATGAAATACAATGTTTCTGCAATGCAGTGAGACAGTTTTTAATGTGTTAGAAGTTATATGCACAAAAACATATGTTAGGACTTCAATGCTCAAGATTGCCAGTTTACAGGTTTCTGAGACCAGTAATGTTAAAATAGTGCTTCTTTTCAAATGAAGTGAAATCTAGCCTAAACCTGCTCAAAAGCTTGTCTCTCTGTGAGAAAGAGCTGCTTCATTCAATGTTCAGTGCAAATCTTGCCAAACTGAAAGATGCTTATGCCTTATGAAATACAATGTTTTTGCAATGCTTTAAGACAGTTTTTAATGTGTTAGAAGTTATATGCACAAAAACTTATGTTAGGACTTCAATGCTCAAGATTGTCAGTTTACTGGTTTCTGAGACCAGTAATGTTAAAATAGTGCTTCTGTTCAAATGAAGTGAAATCTAGCCCAAATCTGCTCAAAAGCTTGTCTCTCTATTAGAGACAGCTGCTTCATTCAATATTCAGTGCAAATCTTGCCAAACTGAAAGATGCTTATGCCTTATGAAATACAATGTTTTTGCAATGCTGTAAGACAGTTTTTAATGTGTTAGAAGTTATATGCACAAAACTTATGTTAGGACTTCAATACTCAAGATTGTCAGTTTAAAGGTTTCTGAGACCAGTAATGCTGAAATAATGCTTCTGTTCAAATGAAGTGAAATCTAGCCCAAATCTGCTCAAAAGCTTGTCTCTCTATGAGAGAAAGCTGCTTCATTCAATATTCAGTGCAAATCTTGCCAAACTGAAAGATGCTTATGCCTTATGAAATACAATGTTTTTGCAATGCTGTAAGACAGTTTTTAATGTGTTAGAAGTTAAATGCACAAAAACTTATGTTAGGACTTCAATGCTCAAGATTGTCAGTTTACAGGTTTCTGAGACCAGTAATGTTGAAATAGTGCTTCTGTTCAAATGAAGTGAAATCTAGCCCAAATCTGCTCAAAAGCTTCTCTCTCTGTGAGTTAGAGCTGCTTCATTCAATGTTCAGTGCAAATCTTGCCAAACTGAAAGATGCTTATGTCTTATGAAATACAATGTTTTTGCAATGCTGTAAGACAGTTTTTAATGTGTTAGAAGTTATATGCACAAAAACTTATGTTAGGACTTCAATGCTCAAGATTGTCAGTTTACAGGTTTCTGAGACCAGAAATGTTAAAATAGTGCTTCTGTTCAAAAGTGAAATCTAGCCCAAATCTGCTCAAAAGCTTCTTTCTCTGTGAGTTAGAGCTGCTTCATTCAATGTTCAGTGCAAATCTTGCCAAACTGAAAGATGCGTATGTCTTATGAAATAAAATGATTTCTGCAATGCAGTGAGACAGTTTTTAATGTGTTAGAAGTTATATGCACAAAAACTTATGTTAGCACTTCAATGCTCAAGATTGTCAGTTTACAGGTTTCTGAGACCAGTAATGTTGAAATAGTGCTTCTGTTCAAATGAAGTGAAATCTAGCCCAAATCTGCTCAAAAGCTTGTCTCTCTGTGAGACAGAGATGCTTCATTCAATGTTCAGTGCAAATCTTGCCAAACTGAAAGATGCTTATTCCTTATGAAATAAAATGATTTCTGCAATGCAGTGAGACAGTTTTTAATGTGTTAGAAGTTATATGCACAAAAACTTTTGTTAGGACTTCAATGCTCAAGATTGTCAGTTTACAGGTTTCTGAGACCAGTAATGTTGAAATAATGCTTCTGTTCAAATTAAGTGAAATCTAGCCCAAATCTGCTCAAAAGCTTGTCTCTCTATGAGAGAAAGCTGCCTTATTCAATATTCAGTGCAAATCTTGCCAAACTGAAAGATGCTTATGCCTTATGAAATACAATGTTTTTGCAATGCTGTAAAGACAGTTTTTAATGTGTTAGAAGTTATATGCACAAAAACTTATGTTAGGACTTCAATGCTCAAGATTGTCAGTTTACAGGTTTCTGAGACCAGTAATGTTAAAATAGTGCTTTTGTTCAAATGAAGTGAAATCTAGCCCAAATCTGCTCAAAAGCTTGTCTCTCTATGAGAGACAGTTGCTTCATTCAATATTCAGTGCAAATCTTGCCAAACTGAAAGATGCTTATGCCTTATGAAATACAATGTTTTTGCAATGCTGTAAGACAGTTTTTAATGTGTTAGAAGTTATATGCACAAAAACTTATGTTAGGACTTCAATACTCAAGATTGTCAGTTTAAAAGTTTCTGAGATCAGTAAAGCTGAAATAATGCTTCTGTTCAAATGAAGTGAAATCTAGCCCAAATCTGCTCAAAAGCTTGTCTCTCTATGAGAGAAAGCTGCTTCATTCAATATTCAGTGCAAATCTTGCCAAACTGAAAGATGCTTATGCCTTATGAAATACAATGTTTTTGCAATGCTGTAAGACAGTTTTTAATGTGTTAGAAGTTATATGCACAAAAACTTATGTTAGGACTTCAATGCTCAAGATTGTCAGTTTACAGGTTTCTGAGACCAGTAATGTTGAAATAGTGCTTCTGTTCAAATGAAGTGAAATCTAGCCCAAATCTGCTCAAAAGCTTCTCTCTCTGTGAGTTAGAGCTGCTTCATTCAATGTTCAGTGCAAATCTTGCCAAACTGAAAGATGCTTATGTCTTATGAAATACAATGTTTTTGCAATGCTGTAAGACAGTTTTTAATGTGTTAGAAGTTATATGCACAAAAACTTATGTTAGGACTTCAATGCTCAAGATTGTCAGTTTACAGGTTTCTGAGACCAGAAATGTTAAAATAGTGCTTCTGTTCAAAAGTGAAATCTAGCCCAAATCTGCTCAAAAGCTTGTCTCTCTATGAGAGAAAGCTGCTTCATTCAATATTCAGTGCAAATCTTGCCAAACTGAAAGACGCTTATGCCTTATGAAATACAATGTTTTTGCAATGCTGTAAGACAGTTTTTAATGTGTTAGAAGTTATATGCACAAAAACTTATGTTAGGGCTTCAATGATCAAGATTGTCAGTTTTCAGGTTTCTGAGACCAGTAATGCTGAAATAATGCTTCTGTTCAAATGAAGTGAAATCTAGCCCAAATCTGCTCAAAAGCTTCTTTCTCTGTGAGTTAGAGCTGCTTCATTCAATGTTCAGTGCAAATCTTGCCAAACTGAAAGATGCGTATGTCTTATGAAATAAAATGATTTCTGCAATGCAGTGAGACAGTTTTTAATGTGTTAGAAGTTATATGCACAAAAACTTATGTTAATACTTCAATGCTCAAGATTGTCAGTTTACAGGTTTCTGAGACCAGTAATGTTGAAATAGTGCTTCTGTTCACATGAAGTGAAATCTAGCCCAAATCTGCTCAAAAGCTTGTCTCTCTGTGAGATAGAGATGCTTCATTCAATGTTCAGTGCAAATCTTGCCAAACTGAAAGATGCTTATGTCTTATGATATAAAATGATTTCTGCAATGCAGTGAGACAGTTTTTAATGTGTTAGAAGTTATATGCACAAAAGCATATGTTAGGACTTCAATGCTCAAGATTGTCAGTTTACAGGTTTCTGAGACCAGAAATGTTAAAATAGTGCTTCCGTTCAAATGAAGTGAAATCTAGCCCAAATCTGCTCAAAAACTTGTCTCTCTATGAGAGAAAGCTGCTTCATTCAATATTCAGTGCAAATCTTGCCAAACTGAAAGATGCTTATGCCTTATGAAATACAATGTTTCTGCAATGCAGTGAGACAGTTTTTAATGTGTTAGAAGTTATATGCACAAAAACTTATGTTAGGACTTCAATGCTCAAGATTGTCAGTTTACAGGTTTCTGAGACCAGTAATGTTGAAATAATGCTTCTGTTCAAATTAAGTGAAATCTAGCCCAAATCTGCTCAAAAGCTTGTCTCTCTGTGAGATAGAGCTGCTTCATTCAATGTTCAGTGCAAATCTTGCCAAACTGAAAGATGCTTATGCCTTATGAAATACAATGTTTTTGCAATGCTTTAAGACAGTTTTTAATGTGTTAGAAGTTATATGCACAAAAACTTTTGTTAGGACTTCAATGCTCAAGATTGTCAGTTTACAGGTTTCTGAGACCAGTAATGTTAAAATAGTGCTTCTGTTCAAATGAAGTGAAATCTAGCCCAAATCTGCTCAAAAGCTTGTCTCTCTATTAGAGACAGCTGCTTCATTCAATATTCAGTGCAAATCTTGCCAAACTGAAAGATGCTTATGCCTTATGAAATCCAATGTTTTTGCAATGCTGTAAGACAGTTTTTAATGTGTTAGAAGTTATATGCACAAAAACTTATGTTAGGACTTCAATACTCAAGATTGTCAGTTTACAGGTTTCTGAGACCAGTAATGTTGAAATAGTGCTTCTGTTCACATGAAGTGAAATCTAGCCCAAATCTGCTCAAAAGCTTGTCTCTCTATGAGAGAAAGCTGCTTTATTCAATATTCAGTGCAAATCTTGCCAAACTGAAAGATGCTTATGTCTTATAATATAAAATGATTTCTGCAATGCAGTGAGACAGTTTTTAATGTGTTAGAAGTTATATGCACAAAAACTTATGTTAATACTTCAATGCTCAAGATTGTCAGTTTACAGGTTTCTGAGACCAGTAATGTTGAAATAGTGCTTCTGTTCACATGAAGTGAAATCTAGCCCAAATCTGCTCAAAAGCTTGTCTCTCTATGAGAGAAAGCTGCTTTATTCAATATTCAGTGCAAATCTTGCCAAACTGAAAGATGCTTATGTCTTATAATATAAAATGATTTCTGCAATGCAGTGAGACAGTTTTTAATGTGTTAGAAGTTATATGCACAAAAACTTATGTTAATACTTCAATGCTCAAGATTGTCAGTTTACAGGTTTCTGAGACCAGTAATGTTGAAATAGTGCTTCTGTTCACATGAAGTGAAATCTAGCCCAAATCTGCTCAAAAGCTTGTCTCTCTGTGAGATAGAGATGCTTCATTCAATGTTCAGTGCAAATCTTGCCAAACTGAAAGATGCTTATTCCTTATGAAATAAAATGATTTCTGCAATGCAGTGAGACAGTTTTTAATGTGTTAGAAGTTATATGCACAAAAACTTATGTTAGGACTTCAATGCTCAAGATTGTCAGTTTACAGGTTTCTGAGACCAGAAATGTTAAAATAGTGCTTCCGTTCAAATGAAGTGAAATCTAGCCCAAATCTGCTCAAAAGCTTGTCTCTCTATGAGAGAAAGCTGCTTCATTCAATATTCAGTGCAAATCTTGCCAAACTGAAAGATGCTTATGCCTTATGAAATACAATGTTTTTGCAATGCTGTAAGACAGTTTTTAATGTGTTAGAAGTTATATGCACAAAAACTTATGTTAGGACTTCAATACTCAAGATTGTCAGTTTAAAAGTTTCTGAGATCAGTAAAGCTGAAATAATGCTTCTGTTCAAATGAAGTGAAATCTAGCCCAAATCTGCTCAAAAGCTTGTCTCTCTATGAGAGAAAGCTGCTTCATTCAATATTCAGTGCAAATCTTGCCAAACTGAAAGATGCTTATGCCTTATGAAATACAATGTTTTTGCAATGCTGTAAGACAGTTTTTAATGTGTTAGAAGTTATATGCACAAAAACTTATGTTAGGACTTCAATGCTCAAGATTGTCAGTTTACAGGTTTCTGAGACCAGTAATGTTGAAATAGTGCTTCTGTTCAAATGAAGTGAAATCTAGCCCAAATCTGCTCAAAAGCTTCTCTCTCTGTGAGTTAGAGCTGCTTCATTCAATGTTCAGTGCAAATCTTGCCAAACTGAAAGATGCTTATGTCTTATGAAATACAATGTTTTTGCAATGCTGTAAGACAGTTTTTAATGTGTTAGAAGTTATATGCACAAAAACTTATGTTAGGACTTCAATGCTCAAGATTGTCAGTTTACAGGTTTCTGAGACCAGAAATGTTAAAATAGTGCTTCTGTTCAAAAGTGAAATCTAGCCCAAATCTGCTCAAAAGCTTGTCTCTCTATGAGAGAAAGCTGCTTCATTCAATATTCAGTGCAAATCTTGCCAAACTGAAAGACGCTTATGCCTTATGAAATACAATGTTTTTGCAATGCTGTAAGACAGTTTTTAATGTGTTAGAAGTTATATGCACAAAAACTTATGTTAGGGCTTCAATGATCAAGATTGTCAGTTTTCAGGTTTCTGAGACCAGTAATGCTGAAATAATGCTTCTGTTCAAATGAAGTGAAATCTAGCCCAAATCTGCTCAAAAGCTTCTTTCTCTGTGAGTTAGAGCTGCTTCATTCAATGTTCAGTGCAAATCTTGCCAAACTGAAAGATGCGTATGTCTTATGAAATAAAATGATTTCTGCAATGCAGTGAGACAGTTTTTAATGTGTTAGAAGTTATATGCACAAAAACTTATGTTAATACTTCAATGCTCAAGATTGTCAGTTTACAGGTTTCTGAGACCAGTAATGTTGAAATAGTGCTTCTGTTCACATGAAGTGAAATCTAGCCCAAATCTGCTCAAAAGCTTGTCTCTCTGTGAGATAGAGATGCTTCATTCAATGTTCAGTGCAAATCTTGCCAAACTGAAAGATGCTTATTCCTTATGAAATAAAATGATTTCTGCAATGCAGTGAGACAGTTTTTAATGTGTTAGAAGTTATATGCACAAAAACTTATGTTAGGACTTCAATGCTCAAGATTGTCAGTTTACAGGTTTCTGAGACCAGAAATGTTAAAATAGTGCTTCCGTTCAAATGAAGTGAAATCTAGCCCAAATCTGCTCAAAAACTTGTCTCTCTATGAGAGAAAGCTGCTTCATTCAATATTCAGTGCAAATCTTGCCAAACTGAAAGATGCTTATGCCTTATGAAATACAATGTTTCTGCAATGCAGTGAGACAGTTTTTAATGTGTTAGAAGTTATATGCACAAAAACTTATGTTAGGACTTCAATGCTCAAGATTGTCAGTTTACAGGTTTCTGAGACCAGTAATGTTGAAATAATGCTTCTGTTCAAATTAAGTGAAATCTAGCCCAAATCTGCTCAAAAGCTTGTCTCTCTGTGAGATAGAGCTGCTTCATTCAATGTTCAGTGCAAATCTTGCCAAACTGAAAGATGCTTATGCCTTATGAAATACAATGTTTTTGCAATGCTTTAAGACAGTTTTTAATGTGTTAGAAGTTATATGCACAAAAACTTTTGTTAGGACTTCAATGCTCAAGATTGTCAGTTTACAGGTTTCTGAGACCAGTAATGTTAAAATAGTGCTTCTGTTCAAATGAAGTGAAATCTAGCCCAAATCTGCTCAAAAGCTTGTCTCTCTATTAGAGACAGCTGCTTCATTCAATATTCAGTGCAAATCTTGCCAAACTGAAAGATGCTTATGCCTTATGAAATCCAATGTTTTTGCAATGCTGTAAGACAGTTTTTAATGTGTTAGAAGTTATATGCACAAAAACTTATGTTAGGACTTCAATACTCAAGATTGTCAGTTTACAGGTTTCTGAGACCAGTAATGTTGAAATAGTGCTTCTGTTCACATGAAGTGAAATCTAGCCCAAATCTGCTCAAAAGCTTGTCTCTCTATGAGAGAAAGCTGCTTTATTCAATATTCAGTGCAAATCTTGCCAAACTGAAAGATGCTTATGTCTTATAATATAAAATGATTTCTGCAATGCAGTGAGACAGTTTTTAATGTGTTAGAAGTTATATGCACAAAAACTTATGTTAATACTTCAATGCTCAAGATTGTCAGTTTACAGGTTTCTGAGACCAGTAATGTTGAAATAGTGCTTCTGTTCACATGAAGTGAAATCTAGCCCAAATCTGCTCAAAAGCTTGTCTCTCTATGAGAGAAAGCTGCTTTATTCAATATTCAGTGCAAATCTTGCCAAACTGAAAGATGCTTATGTCTTATAATATAAAATGATTTCTGCAATGCAGTGAGACAGTTTTTAATGTGTTAGAAGTTATATGCACAAAAACTTATGTTAATACTTCAATGCTCAAGATTGTCAGTTTACAGGTTTCTGAGACCAGTAATGTTGAAATAGTGCTTCTGTTCACATGAAGTGAAATCTAGCCCAAATCTGCTCAAAAGCTTGTCTCTCTGTGAGATAGAGATGCTTCATTCAATGTTCAGTGCAAATCTTGCCAAACTGAAAGATGCTTATTCCTTATGAAATAAAATGATTTCTGCAATGCAGTGAGACAGTTTTTAATGTGTTAGAAGTTATATGCACAAAAACTTATGTTAGGACTTCAATGCTCAAGATTGTCAGTTTACAGGTTTCTGAGACCAGAAATGTTAAAATAGTGCTTCCGTTCAAATGAAGTGAAATCTAGCCCAAATCTGCTCAAAAGCTTGTCTCTCTATGAGAGAAAGCTACTTCATTCAATATTCAGTGCAAATCTTGCCAAACTGAAAGATGCTTATGCCTTATGAAATACAATGTTTCTGCAATGCAGTGAGACAGTTTTTAATGTGTTAGAAGTTATATGCACAAAAACATATGTTAGGACTTCAATGCTCAAGATTGCCAGTTTACAGGTTTCTGAGACCAGTAATGTTAAAATAGTGCTTCTTTTCAAATGAAGTGAAATCTAGCCTAAACCTGCTCAAAAGCTTGTCTCTCTGTGAGAAAGAGCTGCTTCATTCAATGTTCAGTGCAAATCTTGCCAAACTGAAAGATGCTTATGCCTTATGAAATACAATGTTTTTGCAATGCTTTAAGACAGTTTTTAATGTGTTAGAAGTTATATGCACAAAAACTTATGTTAGGACTTCAATGCTCAAGATTGTCAGTTTACTGGTTTCTGAGACCAGTAATGTTAAAATAGTGCTTCTGTTCAAATGAAGTGAAATCTAGCCCAAATCTGCTCAAAAGCTTGTCTCTCTATTAGAGACAGCTGCTTCATTCAATATTCAGTGCAAATCTTGCCAAACTGAAAGATGCTTATGCCTTATGAAATACAATGTTTTTGCAATGCTGTAAGACAGTTTTTAATGTGTTAGAAGTTATATGCACAAAACTTATGTTAGGACTTCAATACTCAAGATTGTCAGTTTAAAGGTTTCTGAGACCAGTAATGCTGAAATAATGCTTCTGTTCAAATGAAGTGAAATCTAGCCCAAATCTGCTCAAAAGCTTGTCTCTCTATGAGAGAAAGCTGCTTCATTCAATATTCAGTGCAAATCTTGCCAAACTGAAAGATGCTTATGCCTTATGAAATACAATGTTTTTGCAATGCTGTAAGACAGTTTTTAATGTGTTAGAAGTTAAATGCACAAAAACTTATGTTAGGACTTCAATGCTCAAGATTGTCAGTTTACAGGTTTCTGAGACCAGTAATGTTGAAATAGTGCTTCTGTTCAAATGAAGTGAAATCTAGCCCAAATCTGCTCAAAAGCTTCTCTCTCTGTGAGTTAGAGCTGCTTCATTCAATGTTCAGTGCAAATCTTGCCAAACTGAAAGATGCTTATGTCTTATGAAATACAATGTTTTTGCAATGCTGTAAGACAGTTTTTAATGTGTTAGAAGTTATATGCACAAAAACTTATGTTAGGACTTCAATGCTCAAGATTGTCAGTTTACAGGTTTCTGAGACCAGAAATGTTAAAATAGTGCTTCTGTTCAAAAGTGAAATCTAGCCCAAATCTGCTCAAAAGCTTCTTTCTCTGTGAGTTAGAGCTGCTTCATTCAATGTTCAGTGCAAATCTTGCCAAACTGAAAGATGCGTATGTCTTATGAAATAAAATGATTTCTGCAATGCAGTGAGACAGTTTTTAATGTGTTAGAAGTTATATGCACAAAAACTTATGTTAGCACTTCAATGCTCAAGATTGTCAGTTTACAGGTTTCTGAGACCAGTAATGTTGAAATAGTGCTTCTGTTCAAATGAAGTGAAATCTAGCCCAAATCTGCTCAAAAGCTTGTCTCTCTGTGAGACAGAGATGCTTCATTCAATGTTCAGTGCAAATCTTGCCAAACTGAAAGATGCTTATTCCTTATGAAATAAAATGATTTCTGCAATGCAGTGAGACAGTTTTTAATGTGTTAGAAGTTATATGCACAAAAACTTATGTTAGGACTTCAATGCTCAAGATTGTCAGTTTACAGGTTTCTGAGACCAGAAATGTTAAAATAGTGCTTCCGTTCAAATATAGTGAAATCTAGCCAAAATCTGCTCAAAAGCTTGTCTCTTTATGAGAGAAAGCTGCTTCATTCAATATTCAGTGCAAATCTTGCCAAACTGAAAGATGCTTATGCCTTATGAAATACAATGTTTTTGCAATGCTGTAAAGACAGTTTTTAATGTGTTAGAAGTTATATGCACAAAAACTTATGTTAGGACTTCAATGCTCAAGATTGTCAGTTTACAGGTTTCTGAGACCAGTAATGTTAAAATAGTGCTTTTGTTCAAATGAAGTGAAATCTAGCCCAAATCTGCTCAAAAGCTTGTCTCTCTATGAGAGACAGCTGCTTCATTCAATATTCAGTGCAAATCTTGCCAAACTGAAAGATGCTTATTCCTTATGAAATACAATGTTTTTGCAATGCTGTAAGACAGTTTTTAATGTGTTAGAAGTTATATACACAAAAACTTATGTTAGGACTTCAATACTCAAGATTGTCAGTTTAAAAGTTTCTGAGATCAGTAAAGCTGAAATAATGCTTCTGTTCAAATGAAGTGAAATCTAGCCCAAATCTGCTCAAAAGCTTGTCTCTCTATGAGAGAAAGCTGCTTCATTCAATATTCAGTGCAAATCTTGCCAAACTGAAAGATGCTTATGCCTTATGAAATACAATGTTTTTGCAATGCTGTAAGACAGTTTTTAATGTGTTAGAAGTTATATGCACAAAAACTTATGTTAGGACTTCAATGCTCAAGATTGTCAGTTTACAGGTTTCTGAGACCAGTAATGTTGAAATAGTGCTTCTGTTCAAATGAAGTGAAATCTAGCCCAAATCTGCTCAAAAGCTTCTCTCTCTGTGAGTTAGAGCTGCTTCATTCAATGTTCAGTGCAAATCTTGCCAAACTGAAAGATGCTTATGTCTTATGAAATACAATGTTTTTGCAATGCTGTAAGACAGTTTTTAATGTGTTAGAAGTTATATGCACAAAAACTTATGTTAGGACTTCAATGCTCAAGATTGTCAGTTTACAGGTTTCTGAGACCAGAAATGTTAAAATAGTGCTTCTGTTCAAAAGTGAAATCTAGCCCAAATCTGCTCAAAAGCTTGTCTCTCTATGAGAGAAAGCTGCTTCATTCAATATTCAGTGCAAATCTTGCCAAACTGAAAGATGCTTATGCCTTATGAAATACAATGTTTTTGCAATGCTGTAAGACAGTTTTTAATGTGTTAGAAGTTATATGCACAAAAACTTATGTTAGAGCTTCAATGATCAAGATTGTCAGTTTTCAGGTTTCTGAGACCAGTAATGCTGAAATAATGCTTCTGTTCAAATGAAGTGAAATCTAGCCCAAATCTCCTCAAAAGCTTCTTTCTCTGTGAGTTAGAGCTGCTTCATTCAATGTTCAGTGCAAATCTTGCCAAACTGAAAGATGCGTATGTCTTATGAAATAAAATGATTTCTGCAATGCAGTGAGACAGTTTTTAATGTGTTAGAAGTTATATGCACAAAAACTTATGTTAATACTTCAATACTCAAGATTGTCAGTTTACAGGTTTCTGAGAATAATGTTAAAATAGTGCTTCTGTTCAAATGAAGTGAAATCTAGCCAAAATCTGCTCAAAAGCTTGTCTCTTTATGAGAGAAAGCTGCTTCATTCAATATTCAGTGCAAATCTTGCCAAACTGAAAGATGCTTATGCCTTATGAAATACAATGTTTTTGCAATGCTGTAAAGACAGTTTTTAATGTGTTAGAAGTTATATGCACAAAAACTTATGTTAGGACTTCAATGCTCAAGATTGTCAGTTTACAGGTTTCTGAGACCAGTAATGTTAAAATAGTGCTTTTGTTCAAATGAAGTGAAATCTAGCCCAAATCTGCTCAAAAGCTTGTCTCTCTATGAGAGACAGCTGCTTCATTCAATATTCAGTGCAAATCTTGCCAAACTGAAAGATGCTTATTCCTTATGAAATACAATGTTTTTGCAATGCTGTAAGACAGTTTTTAATGTGTTAGAAGTTATATGCACAAAAACTTATGTTAGGACTTCAATACTCAAGATTGTCAGTTTAAAAGTTTCTGAGATCAGTAAAGCTGAAATAATGCTTCTATTCAAATGAAGTGAAATCTAGCCCAAATCTGCTCAAAAGCTTGTCTCTCTATGAGAGAAAGCTGCTTCATTCAATATTCAGTGCAAATCTTGCCAAACTGAAAGATGCTTATGCCTTATGAAATACAATGTTTTTGCAATGCTGTAAGACAGTTTTTAATGTGTTAGAAGTTATATGCACAAAAACTTATGTTAGGACTTCAATGCTCAAGATTGTCAGTTTACAGGTTTCTGAGACCAGTAATGTTGAAATAGTGCTTCTGTTCAAAAGAAGTGAAATCTAGCCCAAATCTGCTCAAAAGCTTCTCTCTCTGTGAGTTAGAGCTGCTTCATTCAATGTTCAGTGCAAATCTTGCCAAACTGAAAGATGGTTATGTCTTATGAAATACAATGTTTTTGCAATGCTCTAAGACAGTTTTTAATGTGTTAGAAGTTATATGCACAAAAACTTATGTTAGGACTTCAATGCTCAAGATTGTCAGTTTACAGGTTTCTGAGACCAGAAATGTTAAAATAGTGCTTCTGTTCAAAAGTGAAATCTAGCCCAAATCTGCTCAAAAGCTTGTCTCTCTATGAGAGAAAGCTGCTTCATTCAATATTCAGTGCAAATCTTGCCAAACTGAAAGATGCTTATGCCTTATGAAATACAATGTTTTTGCAATGCTGTAAGACAGTTTTTAATGTGTTAGAAGTTATATGCACAAAAACTTATGTTAGAGCTTCAATGATCAAGATTGTCAGTTTTCAGGTTTCTGAGACCAGTAATGCTGAAATAATGCTTCTGTTCAAATGAAGTGAAATCTAGCCCAAATCTGCTCAAAAGCTTCTTTCTCTGTGAGTTAGAGCTGCTTCATTCAATGTTCAGTGCAAATCTTGCCAAACTGAAAGATGCGTATGTCTTATGAAATAAAATGATTTCTGCAATGCAGTGAGACAGTTTTTAATGTGTTAGAAGTTATATGCACAAAAACTTATGTTAGCACTTCAATGCTCAAGATTGTCAGTTTACAGGTTTCTGAGACCAGTAATGTTGAAATAGTGCTTCTGTTCAAAAGTGAAATCTAGCCCAAATCTGCTCAAAAGCTTGTCTCTTTATGAGAGAAAGCTGCTTCATTCAATATTCAGTGCAAATCTTGCCAAACTGAAAGATGCTTATGCCTTATGAAATACAATGTTTTTGCAATGCTGTAAAGACAGTTTTTAATGTGTTAGAAGTTATATGCACAAAAACTTATGTTAGGACTTCAATGCTCAAGATTGTCAGTTTACAGGTTTCTGAGACCAGTAATGTTAAAATAGTGCTTTTGTTCAAATGAAGTGAAATCTAGCCCAAATCTGCTCAAAAGCTTGTCTCTCTGTGAGATAGAGATGCTTCATTCAATGTTCAGTGCAAATCTTGCCAAACTGAAAGATGCTTATTCCTTATGAAATAAAATGATTTCTGCAATGCAGTGAGACAGTTTTTAATGTGTTAGAAGTTATATGCACAAAAACATGTTAGGACTTCAATGCTCAAGATTGTCAGTTTACAGGTTTCTGAGACCAGTAATGTTAAAATAGTGCTTCTGTTCAAATGAAGTGAAATCTAGCCCAAATCTGCTCAAAAGCTTGTCTCTCTATGAGAGACAGCTGCTTCATTCAATATTCAGTGCAAATCTTGCCAAACTGAAAGATGCTTATGCCTTATGAAATACAATGTTTTTGCAATGCTGTAAGACAGTTTTTAATGTGTTAGAAGTTATATGCACAAAAACTTATGTTAGGACTTCAATGCTCAAGATTGTCAGTTTACAGGTTTCTGAGACCAGTAATGTTGAAATAGTGCTTCTGTTCAAATGAAGTGAAATCTAGCCCAAATCTGCTCAAAAGCTTCTCTCTCTGTGAGTTAGAGCTGCTTCATTCAATGTTCAGTGCAAATCTTGCCAAACTGAAAGATGCTTATTCCTTATGAAATAAAATGATTTCTGCAATGCAGTGAGACAGTTTTTAATGTGTTAGAAGTTATATGCACAGAAACATATATTAGGACTTCAATGCTCAAGATTGTCAGTTTACAGGTTTCTGAGACCAGTAATGTTAAAATAGTGCTTCTGTTCAAATGAAGTGAAATCTAGCCCAAATCTGCTCAAAAGCTTCTCTCTCTGTGAGTTAGAGCTGCTTCATTCAATGTTCAGTGCAAATCTTGCCAAACTGAAAGATGCTTATGTCTTATGAAATACAATGTTTTTGCAATGCTGTAAGACAGTTTTTAATGTGTTAGAAGTTATATGCACAAAAACTTATGTTAGGACTTCAATGCTCAAGATTGTCAGTTTACAGGTTTCTGAGACCAGAAATGTTGAAATAGTGCTTCTGTTCACATGAAGTGAAATCTAGCCCATATCTGCTCAAAAGCTTGTCTCTCTGTGAGATAGAGATGCTTCATTCAATGTTCAGTGCAAATCTTGCCAAACTGAAAGATGCTTATGCCTTATGAAATACAATGTTTTTGCAATGCTTTAAGACAGTTTTTAATGTGTTAGAAGTTATATGCACAAAAACTTATGTTAGGACTTCAATGCTCAAGATTGTCAGTTTACAGGTTTCTGAGACCAGTAATGTTAAAATAGTGCTTCTGTTCAAATGAAGTGAAATCTAGCCCAAATCTGCTCAAAAGCTTGTCTCTCTATGAGAGACAGCTGCTTCATTCAATATTCAGTGCAAATCTTGCCAAACTGAAAGATGCTTATGCCTTATGAAATACAATGTTTTTGCAATGCTGTAAGACAGTTTTTAATGTGTTAGAAGTTATATGCACAAAAACTTATGTTAGGACTTCAATGCTCAAGATTGTCAGTTTACAGGTTTCTGAGACCAGTAATGTTGAAATAGTGCTTCTGTTCAAATGAAGTGAAATCTAGCCCAAATCTGCTCAAAAGCTTCTCTCTCTGTGAGTTAGAGCTGCTTCATTCAATGTTCAGTGCAAATCTTGCCAAACTGAAAGATGCTTATTCCGTATGAAATAAAATGATTTCTGCAATGCAGTGAGACAGTTTTTAATGTGTTAGAAGTTATATGCACAGAAACATATATTAGGACTTCAATGCTCAAGATTGTCAGTTTACAGGTTTCTGAGACCAGTAATGTTAAAATAGTGCTTCTGTTCAAATGAAGTGAAATCTAGCCCAAATCTGCTCAAATGCTTGTCTCTCTATGAGAGAAAGCTGCTTCATTCAATATTCAGTGCAAATCTTGCCAAACTGAAAGATGCTTATGCCTTATGAAATACAATGTTTTTGCAATGCTGTAAGACAGTTTTTAATGTGTTAGAAGTTATATGCACAAAAACTTATGTTAGGGCTTCAATGATCAAGATTGTCAGTTTTCAGGTTTCTGAGACCAGTAATGCTGAAATAATGCTTCTGTTCAAATGAAGTGAAATCTAGCCCAAATCTGCTCAAAAGCTTCTTTCTCTGTGAGTTAGAGCTGCTTCATTCAATGTTCAGTGCAAATCTTGCCAAACTGAAAGATGCGTATGTCTTATGAAATAAAATGATTTCTGCAATGCAGTGAGACAGTTTTTAATGTGTTAGAAGTTATATGCACAAAAACTTATGTTAGGACTTCAATGCTCAAGATTTTCAGCTTGCAGGTTTCTGAGACCAGAAATGTTAAAATAGTGCTTCCGTTCAAATATAGTGAAATCTAGCACAAATCTGCTCAAAAGCTTGTCTCTCTGTGAGATAGAGATGCTTCATTCAATGTTCAGTGCAAATCTTGCCAAACTGAAAGATGCTTATGCCTTATGAAATACAATGTTTTTGCAATGCTGTAAAGACAGTTTTTAATGTGTTAGAAGTTATATGCACAAAAACTTATGTTAGGACTTCAATGCTCAAGATTGTCAGTTTACAGGTTTCTGAGACCAGTAATGCTGAAATAGTGCTTCTGTTCAAATGAAGTGAAATCTAGCCCAAATCTGCTCAAAAGCTTGTCTCTCTATGAGAGACAGCTGCTTCATTCAATATTCAGTGCAAATCTTGCCAAACTGAAAGATGCTTATGCCTTATGAAATACAATGTTTTTGCAATGCAGTGAGACAGTTTTTAATGTGTTAGAAGTTATATGCACAAAAACTTATGTTAGGACTTCAATGCTCAAGATTGTCAGTTTACAGGTTTCTGAGACCAGTAATGTTAAAATAGTGCTTCTGTTCAAATGAAGTGAAATCTAGCCCAAATCTGCTCAAAAGCTTGTCTTTCTATGAGAGACAGCTGCTTCATTCAAGATTCAGTGCAAATCTTGCCAAACTGAAAGATGCTTATGCCTTATGAAATACAATGTTTTTGCAATGCTGTAAGACAGTTTTTAATGTGTTAGAAGTTATATGCACAAAAACTTATGTTAGGACTTCAATGCTCAAGATTGTCAGTTTACAGGTTTCTGAGACCAGTAATGTTGAAATAGTGCTTCTGTTCAAATGAAGTGAAATCTAGCCCAAATCTGCTCAAAAGCTTCTCTCTCTGTGAGTTAGAGCTGCTTCATTCAATGTTCAGTGCAAATCTTGCCAAACTGAAAGATGCTTATTCCTTATGAAATAAAATGATTTCTGCAATGCAGTGAGACAGTTTTTAATGTGTTAGAAGTTATATGCACAGAAACATATATTAGGACTTCAATGCTCAAGATTGTCAGTTTACAGGTTTCTGAGACCAGTAATGTTAAAATAGTGCTTCTGTTCAAATGAAGTGAAATCTAGCCCAAATCTGTTCAAAAGCTTGTTTCTCTATGAGAGAAAGCTGCTTTATTCAATATTCAGTGCAATTCTTGCCAAACTGAAAGATGCTTATGTCTTATGATATAAAATGATTTCTGCAATGCAGTGAGACAGTTTTTAATGTGTTAGAAGTTATATGCACAAAAACTTATGTTAGGACTTCAATGCTCAAGATTGTCAGTTTACAGGTTTCTGAGACCAGAAATGTTGAAATAGTGCTTCTGTTCACATGAAGTGAAATCTAGCCCAAATCTGCTCAAAAGCTTGTCTCTCTGTGAGATAGAGATGCTTCATTCAATGTTCAGTGCAAATCTTGCCAAACTGAAAGATGCTTATTTCCTTATGAAATAAAATGATTTCTGCAATGCAGTGAGACAGTTTTTAATGTGTTAGAAGTTATATGCACAAAAAAATATGTTAGGACTTCAATGCTCAAGATTGCCAGTTTACAGGTTTCTGAGACCAGTAATGTTAAAATAGTGCTTCTGTTCAAATGAAGTGAAATCTAGCCTAAACCTGCTCAAAAGCTTGTCTCTCTGTGAGATAGAGCTAATTCATTCAATGTTCAGTGCAAATCTTGCCAAACTGAAAGATGCTTATGCCTTATGAAATACAATGTTTTTGCAATGCTTTAAGACAGTTTTTAATGTGTTAGAAGTTATATGCACAAAAACTTATGTTAGGACTTCAATGCTCAAGATTGTCAGTTTACAGGTTTCTGAGACCAGTAATGTTAAAATAGTGCTTCTGTTCAAATGAAGTGAAATCTAGCCCAAATCTGCTCAAAAGCTTGTCTCTCTATGAGAGACAGCTGCTTCATTCAATATTCAGTGCAAATCTTGCCAAACTGAAAGATGCTTATGCCTTATGAAATACAATGTTTTTGCAATGCTGTAAGACAGTTTTTAATGTGTTAGAAGTTATATGCACAAAAACTTATGTTAGGACTTCAATGCTCAAGATTGTCAGTTTACAGGTTTCTGAGACCAGTAATGTTGAAATAGTGCTTCTGTTCAAATGAAGTGAAATCTAGCCCAAATCTGCTCAAAAGCTTCTCTCTCTGTGAGTTAGAGCTGCTTCATTCAATGTTCAGTGCAAATCTTGCCAAACTGAAAGATGCTTATTCCGTATGAAATAAAATGATTTCTGCAATGCAGTGAGACAGTTTTTAATGTGTTAGAAGTTATATGCACAGAAACATATATTAGGACTTCAATGCTCAAGATTGTCAGTTTACAGGTTTCTGAGACCAGTAATGTTAAAATAGTGCTTCTGTTCAAATGAAGTGAAATCTAGCCCAAATCTGCTCAAAAGCTTGTCTCTCTATAAAAGAGACAGCTGCTTCATTCAATATTCAGTGCAAATCTTGCCAAACTGAAAGATGCTTATGCCTTATGAAATACAATGTTTTTGCAATGCAGTGAGACAGTTTTTAATGTGTTAGAAGTTATATGCACAAAAACTTATGTAAGGACTTCAATACTCAAGATTGTCAGTTTAAAAGTTTCTGAGATCAGTAAAGCTGAAATAATGCTTCTGTTCAAATGAAGTGAAATCTAGCCCAAATCTGCTCAAAAGCTTGTCTCTCTATGAGAGAAAGCTGCTTCATTCAATATTCAGTGCAAATCTTGCCAAACTGAAAGATGCTTATGCCTTATGAAATACAATGTTTTTGCAATGCTGTAAGACAGTTTGTAATGTGTTAGAAGTTATATGCACAAAAACTTATGTTAGGACTTCAATGCTCAAGATTTTCAGTTTACAGGTTTCTGAGACCAGTAATGTTGAAATAGTGCTTCTGTTCAAATGAAGTGAAATCTAGCCCAAATCTGCTCAAAAGCTTCTCTCTCTGTGAGTTAGAGCTGCTTCATTCAATGTTCAGTGCAAATCTTGCCAAACTGAAAGATGCTTATGTCTTATGAAATACAATGTTTTTGCAATGCTGTAAGACAGTTTTTAATGTGTTAGAAGTTATATGCACAAAAACTTATGTTAGGACTTCAATGCTCAAGATTGTCAGTTTACAGGTTTCTGAGACCAGTAATGTTAAAATAGTGCTTCTGTTCAAATGAAGTGAAATCTAGCCCAAATCTGCTCAAAAGCTTGTCTCTCTATGAGAGACAGCTGCTTCATTCAATATTCAGTGCAAATCTTGCCAAACTGAAAGATGCTTATGCCTTATGAAATACAATGTTTTTGCAATCCTGTAAGACAGTTTTTAATGTGTTAGAAGTTATATGCACAAAAACTTATGTTAGGACTTCAATGCTCAAGATTGTCAGTTTACAGGTTTCTGAGATCAGTTATGTTGAAATAGTGCTTCTGTTCAAATGAAGTAAAATCTAGCCCAAATCTGCTCAAAAGCTTCTCTCTCTGTGAGTTAGAGCTGCTTCATTCAATGTTCAGTGCAAATCTTGCCAAACTGAAAGATGCTTATTCCTTATGAAATAAAATGATTTCTGCAATGCAGTGAGACAGTTTTTAATGTGTTAGAAGTTATATGCACAAAAACTTATGTTAGGACTTCAATGCTCAAGATTGTCAGTTTACAGGTTTCTGAGATCAGTTATGTTGAAATAGTGCTTCTGTTCAAATGAAGTAAAATCTAGCCCAAATCTGCTCAAAAGCTTGTCTCTCTATGAGAGAAAGCTGCTTTATTCAATATTCAGTGCAAATCTTGCCAAACTGAAAGATGCTTATGTCTTATGATATAAAATGCTTTCTGCAATGCAGTGAGACAGTTTTTAATGTGTTAGAAGTTATATGCACAAAAAAATATGTTAGGACTTCAATGCTCAAGATTGCCAGTTTACAGGTTTCTGAGACCAGTAATGTTAAAATAGTGCTTCTGTTCAAATGAAGTGAAATCTAGCCTAAACCTGCTCAAAAGCTTGTCTCTCTGTGAGATAGAGCTGCTTCATTCAATGTTCAGTGCAAATCTTGCCAAACTGAAAGATGCTTATGCCTTATGAAATACAATGTTTTTGCAATGCTTTAAGACAGTTTTTAATGTGTTAGAAGTTATATGCACAAAAACTTATGTTAGGACTTCAATGCTCAAGATTGTCAGTTTACATGTTTCTGAGACCAGTAATGTTAAAATAGTGCTTCTGTTCAAATGAAGTGAAATCTAGCCCAAATCTGCTCAAAAGCTTGTCTCTCTATGAGAGACAGCTGCTTCATTCAATATTCAGTGCAAATCTTGCCAAACTGAAAGATGCTTATGCCTTATGAAATACAATGTTTTTGCAATGCTGTAAGACAGTTTTTAATGTGTTAGAAGTTATATGCACAAAAACTTATGTTAGGACTTCAATGCTCAAGATTGTCAGTTTACAGGTTTCTGAGACCAGTAATGTTGAAATAGTGCTTCTGTTCAAATGAAGTGATATCTAGCCCAAATCTGCTCAAAAGCTTCTCTCTCTGTGAGTTAGAGGTGCTTCATTCAATGTTCAGTGCAAATCTTGCCAAACTGAAAGATGCTTATTCCTTATGAAATAAAATGATTTCTGCAATGCAGTGAGACAGTTTTTAATGTGTTAGAAGTTATATGCACAGAAACATATATTAGGACTTCAATGCTCAAGATTGTCAGTTTACAGGTTTCTGAGACCAGTAATGTTAAAATAGTGCTCCTGTTCAAATGAAGTGAAATCTAGCCCAAATCTGCTCAAATGCTTGTCTCTCTATGAGAGAAAGCTGCTTCATTCAATATTCAGTGCAAATCTTGCCAAACTGAAAGATGCTTATGCCTTATGAAATACAATGTTTTTACAATGCTGTAAGACAGTTTTTAATGTGTTAGAAGTTATATGCACAAAAACTTATGTTAGGACTTCAATGCTCAAGATTGTCAGTTTACAGGTTTCTGAGACCAGTAATGTTGAAATAATGCTTCTGTTCAAATGAAGTGAAATCTAGCCCAAATCTGTTCAAAAGCTTGTTTCTCTATGAGAGAAAGCTGCTTTATTCAATATTCAGTGCAATTCTTGCCAAACTGAAAGATGCTTATGTCTTATGATATAAAATGATTTCTGCAATGCAGTGAGACAGTTTTTAATGTGTTAGAAGTTATATGCACAAAAACATATGTTAGGACTTCAATGCTCAAGATTGTCAGTTTACAGGTTTCTGAGACCAGTAATGTTAAAATAGTGCTCCTGTTCAAATGAAGTGAAATCTAGCCCAAATCTGCTCAAAAGCTTCTCTCTCTGTGAGTTAGAGCTGCTTCATTCAATGTTCAGTGCAAATCTTGCCAAACTGAAAGATGCTTATGTCTTATGAAATACAATGTTTTTGCAATGCTGTAAGACAGTTTTTAATGTGTTAGAAGTTATATGCACAAAAACTTATGTTAGGACTTCAATGCTCAAGATTGTCAGTTTACAGGTTTCTGAGACCAGAAATGTTAAAATAGTGCTTCTGTTCAAAAGTGAAATCTAGCCCAAATCTGCTCAAAAGCTTGTCTCTCTATGAGAGAAAGCTGCTTCATTCAATATTCAGTGCAAATCTTGCCAAACTGAAAGATGCTTATGCCTTATGAAATACAATGTTTTTGCAATGCTGTAAGACAGTTTTTAATGTGTTAGAAGTTATATGCACAAAAACTTATGTTAGGGCTTCAATGATCAAGATTGTCAGTTTTCAGGTTTCTGAGACCAGTAATGCTGAAATAATGCTTCTGTTCAAATGAAGTGAAATCTAGCCCAAATCTGCTCAAAAGCTTCTTTCTCTGTGAGTTAGAGCTGCTTCATTCAATGTTCAGTGCAAATCTTGCCAAACTGAAAGATGCGTATGTCTTATGAAATAAAATGATTTCTGCAATGCAGTGAGACAGTTTTTAATGTGTTAGAAGTTATATGCACAAAAACTTATGTTAATACTTCAATGCTCAAGATTGTCAGTTTACAGGTTTCTGAGACCAGTAATGTTGAAATATTGCTTCTGTTCACATGAAGTGAAATCTAGCCCAAATCTGCTCAAAAGCTTGTCTCTCCGTGAGATAGAGATGCTTCATTCAATGTTCAGTGCAAATCTTGCCAAACTGAAAGATGCTTATTCCTTATGAAATAAAATGATTTCTGCAATGCAGTGAGACAGTTTTTAATGTGTTAGAAGTTATATGCACAAAAACTTATGTTAGGACTTCAATACTCAAGATTGTCAGTTTACAGGTTTCTGAGACCAGAAATGTTAAAATAGTGCTTCCGTTCAAATATAGTGAAATCTAGCCAAAATCTGCTCAAAAGCTTGTCTCTTTATGAGAGAAAGCTGCTTCATTCAATATTCAGTGCAAATCTTGCCAAACTGAAAGATGCTTATGCCTTATGAAATACAATGTTTTTGCAATGCTGTAAAGACAGTTTTTAATGTGTTAGAAGTTATATGCACAAAAACTTATGTTAGGACTTCAATGCTCAAGATTGTCAGTTTACAGGTTTCTGAGACCAGTAATGCTGAAATAGTGCTTCTGTTCAAATGAAGTGAAATCTAGCCCAAATCTGCTCAAAAGCTTGTCTCTATGAGAGACAGCTGCTTCATTCAATATTCAGTGCAAATCTTGCCAAACTGAAAGATGCTTATGCCTTATGAAATACAATGTTTTTGCAATGCTGTAAGACAGTTTTTAATGTGTTAGAAGTTATATGCACAAAAACTTATGTTAGGACTTCAATACTCAAGATTGTCAGTTTAAAAGTTTCTGAGATCAGTAAAGCTGAAATAATGCTTCTGTTCAAATGAAGTGAAATCTAGCCCAAATCTGCTCAAAAGCTTGTCTCTCTATGAGAGAAAGCTGCTTCATTCAATATTCAGTGCAAATCTTGCCAAACTGAAAGATGCTTATGCCTTATGAAATACAATGTTTTTGCAATGCTGTAAGACAGTTTTTAATGTGTTAGAAGTTATATGCACAAAAACTTATGTTAGGACTTCAATGCTCAAGATTGTCAGTTTACAGGTTTCTGAGACCAGTAATGTTGAAATAGTGCTTCTGTTCAAATGAAGTGAAATCTAGCCCAAATCTGCTCAAAAGCTTCTCTCTCTGTGAGTTAGAGCTGCTTCATTCAATGTTCAGTGCAAATCTTGCCAAACTGAAAGATGCTTATGTCTTATGAAACACAATGTTTTTGCAATGCTGTAAGACAGTTTTTAATGTGTTAGAAGTTATATGCACAAAAACTTATGTTAGGACTTCAATGCTCAAGATTGTCAGTTTACAGGTTTCTGAGACCAGAAATGTTAAAATAGTGCTTCTGTTCAAAAGTGAAATCTAGCCCAAATCTGCTCAAAAGCTTGTCTCTCTATGAGAGAAAGCTGCTTCATTCAATATTCAGTGCAAATCTTTCCAAACTGAAAGATGCTTATGCCTTATGAAATACAATGTTTTTGCAATGCTGTAAGACAGTTTTTAATGTGTTAGAAGTTATTTGCACAAAAACTTATGTTAGGACTTCAATGCTCAAGATTGTCAGTTTACAGGTTTCTGAGATCAGTTATGTTGAAATAGTGCTTCTGTTCAAATGAAGTGAAATCTAGCCCAAATCTGCTCAAAAGCTTGTGTCTCTATGAGAGAAAGCTGCTTCATTCAATATTCAGTGCAAATCTTGCCAAACTGAAAGATGCTTATGCCTTATGAAATACAATGATTTCTGCAATGCAGTGAGACAGTTTTTAATGTGTTAGAAGTTATATGCACAAAAACTTATGTTAGGACTTCAATGCTCAAGATTGTCAGTTTACAGGTTTCTGAGATCAGTAATGTTGAAATAATGCTTCTGTTCAAATGAAGTGAAATCTAGCCCAAATCTGCTCAAAAGCTTGTCTCTCTATGAGAGAAAGCTGCTTTATTCAATATTCAGTGCAAATCTTGCCAAACTGAAAGATGCTTATGTCTTATGATATAAAATGCTTTCTGCAATGCAGTGAGACAGTTTTTAATGTGTTAGAAGTTATATGCACAAAAAAATATGTTAGGACTTCAATGCTCAAGATTGCCAGTTTACAGGTTTCTGAGACCAGTAATGTTGAAATAGTGCTTCTGTTCAAATGAAGTGAAATCTAGCCTAAACCTGCTCAAAAGCTTGTCTCTCTGTGAGATAGAGCTGCTTCATTCAATGTTCAGTGCAAATCTTGCCAAACTGAAAGATGCTTATGCCTTATGAAATACAATGTTTTTGCAATGCTTTAAGACAGTTTTTAATGTGTTAGAAGTTATATGCACAAAAACTTATGTTAGGACTTCAATGCTCAAGATTGTCAGTTTACAGGTTTCTGAGACCAGTAATGTTAAAATAGTGCTTCTGTTCAAATGAAGTGAAATCTAGCCCAAATCTGCTCAAAAGCTTGTCTCTCTATGAGAGACAGCTGCTTCATTCAATATTCAGTGCAAATCTTGCCAAACTGAAAGATGCTTATGCCTTATGAAATACAATGTTTTTGCAATGCTGTAAGACAGTTTTTAATGTGTTAGAGGTTATATGCACAAAAACTTATGTTAATACTTCAATGCTCAAGATTGTCAGTTTACAGGTTTCTGAGACCAGTAATGTTGAAATAGTGCTTCTGTTCACATGATGTGAAATCTAGCCCAAGTCTGCTCAAAAGCTTGTCTCTCTGTGAGATAGAGATGCTTCATTCAATGTTCAGTGCAAATCTTGCCAAACTGAAAGATGCTTATTCCTTATGAAATAAAATGATTTCTGCAATGCTGTAAGACAGTTTTTAATGTGTTAGAAGTTATATGCACAAAAACTTATGTTAATACTTCAATGCTCAAGATTGTCAGTTTACAGGTTTCTGAGACCAGTAATGTTGAAATAGTGCTTCTGTTCACATGATGTGAAATCTAGCCCAAGTCTGCTCAAAAGCTTGTCTCTCTGTGAGATAGAGATGCTTCATTCAATGTTCAGTGCAAATCTTGCCAAACTGAAAGATGCTTATTCCTTATGAAATAAAATGATTTCTGCAATGCAGTGAGACAGTTTTTAATGTGTTAGAAGTTATATGCACAAAAACTTATGTTAGGACTTCAATGCTCAAGATTGTCAGTTTACAGGTTTCTGAGACCAGAAATGTTAAAATAGTGCTTCCGTTCAAATGAAGTGAAATCTAGCCCAAATCTGCTCAAAAGCTTGTCTCTCTATGAGAGAAAGCTGCTTCATTCAATATTCAGTGCAAATCTTGCCAAACTGAAAGATGCTTATGCCTTATGAAATACAATGTTTTTGCAATGCTGTAAAGACAGTTTTTAATGTGTTAGAAGTTATATGCACAAAAACTTATGTTAGGACTTCAATGCTCAAGATTGTCAGTTTACAGGTTTCTGAGACCAGTAATGTTAAAATAGTGCTTTTGTTCAAATGAAGTGAAATCTAGCCCAAATCTGCTCAAAAGCTTGTGTCTCTATGAGAGACAGCTGCTTCATTCAATATTCAGTGCAAATCTTGCCAAACTGAAAGATGCTTATGCCTTATGAAATACAATGTTTTTGCAATGCTGTAAGACAGTTTTTAATGTGTTAGAAGTTATATGCACAAAAACTTATGTTAGGACTTCAATGCTCAAGATTGTCAGTTTACAGGTTTCTGAGACCAGTAATGTTAAAATAGTGCTTTTGTTCAAATGAAGTGAAATCTAGCCCAAATCTGCTCAAAAGCTTGTGTCTCTATGAGAGACAGCTGCTTCATTCAATATTCAGTGCAAATCTTGCCAAACTGAAATATGCTTATGCCTTATGAAATACAATGTTTTTGCAATGCTGTAAGACAGTTTTTAATGTGTTAGAAGTTATATGCACAAAAACTTATGTTAGGACTTCAATGCTCAAGATTGTCAGTTTACAGGTTTCTGAGACCAGTAATGTTGAAATAATGCTTCTGTTCAAATGAAGTGAAATCTAGCCCAAATCTGCTCAAAAGCTTCTTTCTCTGTGAGTTAGAGCTGCTTCATTCAATGTTCAGTGCAAATCTTGCCAAACTGAAAGATGCGTATGTCTTATGAAATAAAATGATTTCTGCAATGCAGTGAGACAGTTTTTAATGTGTTAGAAGTTATATGCACAAAAACTTATGTTAATACTTCAATGCTCAAGATTGTCAGTTTACAGGTTTCTGAGACCAGTAATGTTGAAATAGTGCTTCTGTTCACATGAAGTGAAATCTAGCCTAAATCTGCTCAAAAGCTTGTCTCTCTGTGAGATAGAGATGCTTCATTCAATGTTCAGTGCAAATCTTGCCAAAATGAAAGATGCTTATTCCTTATGAAATAAAATGATTTCTGCAATGCAGTGAGACAGTTTTTAATGTGTTAGAAGTTATATGCACAAAAACTTATGTTAGGACTTCAATGCTCAAGATTGTCAGTTTACAGGTTTCTGAGACCAGAAATGTTAAAATAGTGCTTCTGTTCAAATGAAGTGAAATCTAGGCCAAATCTGCTCAAAAGCTTGTCTCTCTATGAGAGAAAGCTGCTTCATTCAATATTCAGTGCAAATCTTGCCAAACTGAAAGATGCTTATGCCTTATGAAATACAATGTTTTTGCAATGCTGTAAAGACAGTTTTTAATGTGTTAGAAGTTATATGCCTAAAAACTTATGTTAGGACTTCAATGCTCAAGATTGTCAGTTTACAGGTTTCTGAGACCAGTAATGTTAAAATAGTGCTTCTGTTCAAATGAAGTGAAATCTAGCCCAAATCTGCTCAAAAGCTTGTCTCTCTATGAGAGACAGCTGCTTCATTCAATATTCAGTGCAAATCTTGCCAAACTGAAAGATGCTTATGCCTTATGAAATACAATGTTTTTGCAATGCTGTAAAGACAGTTTTTAATGTGTTAGAAGTTATATGCACAAAAACTTATGTTAGGACTTCAATGCTCAAGATTGTCAGTTTACAGGTTTCTGAGACCAGATATGTGAAAATAGTGCTTCTGTTCAAATGAAGTGAAATCTAGCCCAAATCTGCTCAAAAGCTTGTGTCTCTATGAGAGAAAGCTGCTTCATTCAATATTCAGTGCAAATCTTGCCAAACTGAAAGATGCTTATGCCTTATGAAATACAATGATTTCTGCAATGCAGTGAGACAGTTTTTAATGTGTTAGAAGTTATATGCACAAAAACTTATGTTAGGACTTCAATGCTCAAGATTGTCAGTTTACAGGTTTCTGAGACCAGTAATGTTGAAATAATGCTTCTGTTCAAATGAAGTGAAATCTAGCCCAAATCTGCTCAAAAGCTTGTCTCTCTATGAGAGAAAGCTGCTTTATTCAATATTCAGTGCAAATCTTGCCAAACTGAAAGATGCTTATGTCTTATGATATAAAATGCTTTCTGCAATGCAGTGAGACAGTTTTTAATGTGTTAGAAGTTATATGCACAAAAACATATGTTAGGACTTCAATGCTCAAGATTGCCAGTTTACAGGTTTCTGAGACCAGTAATGTTAAAATAGTGCTTCTGTTCAAATGAAGTGAAATCTAGCCTAAACCTGCTCAAAAGTTTGTCTCTCTGTGAGATAGAGCTGCTTCATTCAATGTTCAGTGCAAATCTTGCCAAACTGAAAGATGCTTATGCCTTATGAAATACAATGTTTTTGCAATGCTTTAAGACAGTTTTTAATGTGTTAGAAGTTATATGCACAAAAACTTATGTTAGGACTTCAATGCTCAAGATTGTCAGTTTACAGGTTTCTGAGACCAGAAATGTTAAAATAGTGCTTCCGTTCAAATGAAGTGAAATCTAGCCCAAATCTGCTCAAAAGCTTGTCTCTCTATGAGAGAAAGCTGCTTCATTCAATATTTAGTGCAAATCTTGCCAAATTGAAAGATGCTTATGCCTTATGAAATACAATGTTTTTGCAATGCTGTAAAGACAGTTTTTAATGTGTTAGAAGTTATATGCACAAAAACTTATGTTAGGACTTCAATGCTCAAGATTGTCAGTTTACAGGTTTCTGAGACCAGTAATGTTAAAATAGTGCTTCTGTTCAAATGAAGTGAAATCTAGCCCAAATCTGCTCAAAAGCTTGTCTTTCTATGAGAGAAAGCTGCTTTATTCAATATTCAATGCAAATCTTGCCAAACTGAAAGATGATTATGTCTTATGATATAAAATGATTTCTGCAATGCAAGTGAGACAGTTTTTAATGTGTTAGAAGTTATATGCACAAAAACATATGTTAGGACTTCAATGCTCAAGATTGTCAGTTTACAGGTTTCTGAGACCAGTAAATTGAAATAGTGCTTCTGTTCAAATGAAGTGAAATCTAGCCCAAATCTGCTCAAAAGCTTCTCTCTCTGTGAGTTAGAGCTGCTTCATTCAATGTTCAGTGCAAATCTTGCCAAACTGAAAGATGCTTATGTCTTATGAAATACAATGTTTTTGCAATGCTGTAAGACAGTTTTTAATGTGTTAGAAGTTATATGCACAAAAACTTATGTTAGGACTTCAATGCTCAAGATTGTCAGTTTACAGGTTTCTGAGACCAGAAATGTTAAAATAGTGCTTCTGTTCAAAAGTGAAATCTAGCCCAAATCTGCTCAAAAGCTTGTCTCTCTATGAGAGAAAGCTGCTTCATTCAATATTCAGTGCAAATCTTGCCAAACTGAAAGATGCTTATGCCTTATGAAATACAATGTTTTTGCAATGCTGTAAGACAGTTTTTAATGTGTTAGAAGTTATATGCACAAAAACTTATGTTAGGGCTTCAATGATCAAGATTGTCAGTTTTCAGGTTTCTGAGACCAGTAATGCTGAAATAATGCTTCTGTTCAAATGAAGTGAAATCTAGCCCAAATCTGCTCAAAAGCTTCTTTCTCTGTGAGTTAGAGCTGCTTCATTCAATGTTCAGTGCAAATCTTGCCAAACTGAAAGATGCGTATGTCTTATGAAATAAAATGATTTCTGCAATGCAGTGAGACAGTTTTTAATGTGTTAGAAGTTATATGCACAAAAACTTATGTTAGGACTTCAATGCTCAAGATTGTCAGTTTACAGGTTTCTGAGACCAGTAATGTTAAAATAGTGCTTCTGTTCAAATGAAGTGAAATCTAGCCCAAATCTGCTCAAAAGCTTGTTTCTCTATGAGAGAAAGCTGCTTTATTCAATATTCAGTGCAAATCTTGCCAAACTGAAAGATGCTTATGTCTTATGATATAAAATGATTTCTGCAATGCAGTGAGACAGTTTTTAATGTGTTAGAAGTTATATGCACAAAAACATATGTTAGGACTTCAATGCTCAAGATTGTCAGTTTACAGGTTTCTGAGACCAGTAATGTTGAAATAGTGCTTCTGTTCAAATGAAGTGAAATCTAGCCCAAATCTGCTCAAAAGCTTCTCTCTCTGTGAGTTAGAGCTGCTTCATTCAATGTTCAGTGCAAATCTTGCCAAACTGAAAGATGCTTATGTCTTATGAAACACAATGTTTTTGCAATGCTGTAAGACAGTTTTTAGTGTGTTAGAAGTTATATGCACAAAAACTTATGTTAGGACTTCAATGCTCAAGATTGTCAGTTTACAGGTTTCTGAGACCAGATATGTTGAAATAGTGCTTCTGTTCAAATGAAGTGAAATCTAGCCCAAATCTGCTCAAAAGCTTGTGTCTCTATGAGAGAAAGCTGCTTCATTCAATATTCAGTGCAAATCTTGCCAAACTGAAAGATGCTTATGCCTTATGAAATACAATGATTTCTGCAATGCAGCGAGACAGTTTTTAATGTGTTAGAAGTTATATGCACAAAAACTTATGTTAGGACTTCAATGCTCAAGATTGTCAGTTTACAGGTTTCTGAGACCAGTAATGTTGAAATAATGCTTCTGTTCAAATGAAGTGAAATCTAGCCCAAATCTGCTCAAAAGCTTGTCTCTCTATGAGAGAAAGCTGCTTTATTCAATATTCAGTGCAAATCTTGCCAAACTGAAAGATGCTTATGTCTTATGATATAAAATGCTTTCTGCAATGCAGTGAGACAGTTTTTAATGTGTTAGAAGTTATATGCACAAAAGCATATGTTAGGACTTCAATGCTCAAGATTGCCAGTTTACAGGTTTCTGAGACCAGTAATGTTAAAATAGTGCTTCTGTTCAAATGAAGTGAAATCTAGCCTAAACCTGCTCAAAAGCTTGTCTCTCTATGAGAGAAAGCTGCTTCATTCAATATTCAGTGCAAATCTTGGCAAACTGAAAGATGCTTATGCCTTATGAAATACAATGTTTTTGCAATGCTGTAAGACAATTTTTAATGTGTTAGAAGTTATATGCACAAAAACTTATGTTAGGACTTCAATGCTCAAGATTGTCAGTTTACAGGTTTCTGAGACCAGTAATGTTGAAATAGTGCTTCTGTTCAAATGAAGTGAAATCTAGCCCAAATCTGCTCAAAAGCTTCTCTCTCTGTGAGTTAGAGCTGCTTCATTCAATGTTCAGTGCAAATCTTGCCAAGCTGAAAGATGCTTTATTCCTTATGAAATAAAATGATTTCTGCAATGCAGTGAGACAGTTTTTAATGTGTTAGAAGTTATATGCACAAAAACATATATTAGGACTTCAATGCTCAAGATTGTCAGTTTACAGGTTTCTGAGACCAGTAATGTTAAAATAGTGCTTCTGTTCAAATGAAGTGAAATCTAGCCCAAATCTGCTCAAAAGCTTGTCTCTCTATGAGAGACAGCTGCTTCATTCAATATTCAGTGCAAATCTTGCCAAACTGAAAGATGCTTATGCCTTATGAAATACAATGTTTTTGCAATGCTGTAAAGACAGTTTTTAATGTGTTAGAAGTTATATGCACAAAAACATATGTTAGGACTTCAATGCTCAAGATTGTCAGTTTACAGGTTTCTGAGACCAGAAATGTTAAAATAGTGCTTCCGTTCAAATGAAGTGAAATTTAGCCCAAATCTGCTCAAAAGCTTGTCTCTCTATGAGAGAAAGCTGCTTCATTCAATATTCAGTGCAAATCTTGCCAAACTGAAAGATGCTTATGCCTTATGAAATACAATGTTTTTGCAATGCTGTAAAGACAGTTTTTAATGTGTTAGAAGTTATATGCACAAAAACTTATGTTAGGACTTCAATGCTCAAGATTGTCAGTTTACAGGTTTCTGAGACCAGTAATGTTAAAATAGTGCTTCTGTTCAAATGAAGTGAAATCTAGCCCAAATCTGCTCAAAAGCTTGTCTCTCTATGAGAGACAGCTACTTCATTCAATATTCAGTGCAAATCTTGCCAAACTGAAAGATGCTTATGCCTTATGAAATACAATGTTTTTGCAATGCTGTAAAGACAGTTTTTAATGTGTTAGAAGTTATATGCACAAAAACTTATGTTAGGACTTCAATGCTCAAGATTGTCAGTTTACAGGTTTCTGAGACCAGTAATGTTAAAATAGTGCTTCTGTTCAAATGAAGTGAAATCTAGCCCAAATCTGCTCAAAAGCTTGTCTCTCTATGAGAGACAGCTGCTTCATTCAATATTCAGTGCAAATCTTGCCAAACTGAAAGATGCTTATGCCTTATGAAATACAATGTTTTTGCAATGCTGTAAGACAGTTTTTAATGTGTTAGAAGTTATATGCACAAAAACTTATGTTAGGACTTCAATGCTCAAGATTGTCAGTTTACAGGTTTCTGAGACCAGTAATGTTGAAATAATGCTTCTGTTCAAATGAAGTGAAATCTAGCCCAAATCTGCTCAAAAGCTTGTCTCTCTATGAGAGAAAGCTGCTTTATTCAATATTCAGTGCAAATCTTGCCAAACTGAAAGATGCTTATGTCTTATGATATAAAATGCTTTCTGCAATGCAGTGAGACAGTTTTTAATGTGTTAGAAGTTATATGCACAAAAACATATGTTAGGACTTCAATGCTCAAGATTGCCAGTTTACAGGTTTCTGAGACCAGAAATGTTAAAATAGTGCTTCTGTTCAAATGAAGTGAAATCTAGCCTAAACCTGCTCAAAAGTTTGTCTCTCTGTGAGATAGAGCTGCTTCATTCAATGTTCAGTGCAAATCTTGCCAAACTGAAAGATGCTTATGCCTTATGAAATACAATGTTTTTGCAATGCTTTAAGACAGTTTTTAATGTGTTAGAAGTTATATGCACAAAAACTTATGTTAGGACTTCAATGCTCAAGATTGTCAGTTTACAGGTTTCTGAGACCAGAAATGTTAAAATAGTGCTTCCGTTCAAATGAAGTGAAATCTAGCCCAAATCTGCTCAAAAGCTTGTCTCTCTATGAGAGAAAGCTGCTTCATTCAATATTTAGTGCAAATCTTGCCAAATTGAAAGATGCTTATGCCTTATGAAATACAAAGTTTTTGCAATGCTGTAAAGACAGTTTTTAATGTGTTAGAAGTTATATGCACAAAAACTTATGTTAGGACTTCAATGCTCAAGATTGTCAGTTTACAGGTTTCTGAGACCAGTAATGTTAAAATAGTGCTTCTGTTCAAATGAAGTGAAATCTAGCCCAAATCTGCTCAAAAGCTTGTCTCTCTATGAGAGAAAGCTGCTTTATTCAATATTCAGTGCAAATCTTGCCAAACTGAAAGATGCTTATGTCTTATGATATAAAATGATTTCTGCAATGCAGTGAGACAGTTTTTAATGTGTTAGAAGTTATATGCACAAAAACATATGTTAGGACTTCAATGCTCAAGATTGCCAGTTTACAGGTTTCTGAGACCAGTAATGTTAAAATAGTGCTTCTGTTCAAATGAAGTGAAATCTAGCCTAAACCTGCTCAAAAGCTTGTCTCTCTATGAGAGAAAGCTGCTTCATTCAATATTCAGTGCAAATCTTGGCAAACTGAAAGATGCTTATGCCTTATGAAATACAATGTTTTTGCAATGCTGTAAGACAATTTTTAATGTGTTAGAAGTTATATGCACAAAAACTTATGTTAGGACTTCAATGCTCAAGATTGTCAGTTTACAGGTTTCTGAGACCAGTAATGTTGTAATAGTGCTTCTGTTCAAATGAAGTGAAATCTAGCCCAAATCTGCTCAAAAGCTTCTCTCTCTGTGAGTTAGAGCTGCTTCATTCAATGTTCAGTGCAAATCTTGCCAAACTGAAAGATGCTTTATTCCTTATGAAATAAAATGATTTCTGCAATGCAGTGAGACAGTTTTTAATGTGTTAGAAGTTATATGCACAAAAACATATATTAGGACTTCAATGCTCAAGATTGTCAGTTTACAGGTTTCTGAAACCAGTAATGTTGAAATAGTGCTTCTGTTCAAATGAAGTGAAATCTAGCCCAAATCTGCTCAAAAGCTTGTGTCTCTATGAGAGAAAGCTGCTTCATTCAATATTCAGTGCAAATCTTGCCAAACTGAAAGATGCTTATGCCTTATGAAATACAATATTTTTGCAATGCTGTAAAACAGTTTTTAATGTGTTACAAGTTATATGCACAAAAACGTATGTTAGGACTTCAATGCTCAAGATTGTCAGTTTACAGGTTTCTGAGACCAGAAATGTTAAAATAGTGCTTCTGTTCAAATGAAGTGAAATCTAGCCCAAACTTGCTCAAAAACTTTTCTCTCTGTGAGATAGAGCTGCTTCATTCAATGTTCAGTGCAAATCTTGCCAAACTGAAAGATGCTTATGCCTTATGAAATAAAATGATTTCTGCAATGCAGTGAGACAGTTTTTAATGTGTTAGAAGTTATATGCACAAAAACTTATGTTAATACTTCAATGCTCAAGATTGTCAGTTTACAGGTTTCTGAGACCAGTAATGTTGAAATAGTGCTTCTGTTCACATGAAGTGAAATCTAGCCCAAGTCTGCTCAAAAGCTTGTCTCTCTGTGAGATAGAGATGCTTCATTCAATGTTCAGTGCAAATCTTGCCAAACTGAAAGATGCTTATTCCTTATGAAATAAAATGATTTCTGCAATGCAGTGAGACAGTTTTTAATGTGTTAGAAGTTATATGCACAAAAACTTATGTTAGGACTTCAATGCTCAAGATTGTCAGTTTACAGGTTTCTGAGACCAGAAATGTTAAAATAGTGCTTCCGTTCAAATGAAGTGAAATCTAGCCCAAATCTGCTCAAAAGCTTGTCTCTCTATGAGAGAAAGCTGCTTCATTCAATATTCAGTGCAAATCTTGCAAAACTGAAAGATGCTTATGCCTTATGAAATACAATGATTTCTGCAATGCAGTGAGACAGTTTTTAATGTGTTAGAAGTTATATGCACAAAAACTTATGTTAGGACTTCAATGCTCAAGATTGCCAGTTTACAGGTTTATGAGACCAGTAATGTTAAAATAATGCTTCTGTTCAAATGAAGTGAAATCTAGCCTAAACCTGCTCAAAAGCTTGTCTCTCTGTGAGATAGAGCTGCTTCATTCAATGTTCAGTGCAAATCTTGCCAAACTGAAAGATGCTTATGCCTTATGAAATACAATGTTTTTGCAATGCTTTAAGACAGTTTTTAATGTGTTAGAAGTTATATGCACAAAAACTTATGTTAGGACTTCATTGCTCAAGATTGTCAGTTAACAGGTTTCTGAGACCAGTAATGTTAAAATAGTGCTTCTGTTCAAATGAAGTGAAATCTAGCCCAAATCTGCTCAAAAGCTTGTCTCTCTATGAGAGACAGCTGCTTCATTCAATATTCAGTGCAAATCTTGCCAAACTGAAAGATGCTTATGCCTTATGAAATACAATGTTTTGCAATGCTGTAAAGACAGTTTTTAATGTGTTAGAAGTTATATGCACAAAAACTTATGTTAGGACTTCAATGCTCAAGATTGTCAGTTTACAGGTTTCTGAGACCAGAAATGTTAAAATAGTGCTTCCGTTCAAATGAAGTCAAATCTAGCCCAAATCTGCTCAAAAGCTTGTCTCTCTATGAGAGAAAGCTGCTTCATTCAATATTCAGTGCAAATCTTGCCAAACTGAAAGATGCTTATGCCTTATGAAATACAATGTTTTTGCAATGCTGTAAAGACAGTTTTTAATGTGTTAGAAGTTATATGCACAAAAACTTATGTTAGGACTTCAATGCTCAAGATTGTCAGTTTACAGGTTTCTGAGACCAGTAATGTTAAAATAGTGATTCTGTTCAAATGAAGTGAAATCTAGCCCAAATCTGATCAAAAGCTTGTCTCTCTATGAGAGACAGCTGCTTCATTCAATATTCAGTGCAAATCTTGCCAAACTGAAAGATGCTTATGCCTTATGAAATACAATGTTTTTGCAATGCTGTAAAGACAGTTTTTAATGTGTTAGAAGTTATATGCACAAAAACTTATGTTAGGACTTCAATGCTCAAGATTGTCAGTTTACAGGTTTCTGAGACCAGAAATGTTAAAATAGTGCTTCCGTTCAAATGAAGTGAAATCTAGCCCAAATCTGCTCAAAAGCTTGTCTCTCTATGAGAGAAAGCTGCTTCATTCAATATTTAGTGCAAATCTTGCCAAATTGAAAGATGCTTATGCCTTATGAAATACAAAGTTTTTGCAATGCTGTAAAGACAGTTTTTAATGTGTTAGAAGTTATATGCACAAAAACTTATGTTAGGACTTCAATGCTCAAGATTGTCAGTTTACAGGTTTCTGAGACCAGTAATGTTAAAATAGTGCTTCTGTTCAAATGAAGTGAAATCTAGCCCAAATCTGCTCAAAAGCTTGTCTCTCTATGAGAGAAAGCTGCTTTATTCAATATTCAGTGCAAATCTTGCCAAACTGAAAGATGCTTATGTCTTATGATATAAAATGATTTCTGCAATGCAGTGAGACAGTTTTTAATGTGTTAGAAGTTATATGCACAAAAACATATGTTAGGACTTCAATGCTCAAGATTGCCAGTTTACAGGTTTCTGAGACCAGTAATGTTAAAATAGTGCTTCTGTTCAAATGAAGTGAAATCTAGCCTAAACCTGCTCAAAAGCTTGTCTCTCTATGAGAGAAAGCTGCTTCATTCAATATTCAGTGCAAATCTTGGCAAACTGAAAGATGCTTATGCCTTATGAAATACAATGTTTTTGCAATGCTGTAAGACAATTTTTAATGTGTTAGAAGTTATATGCACAAAAACTTATGTTAGGACTTCAATGCTCAAGATTGTCAGTTTACAGGTTTCTGAGACCAGTAATGTTGTAATAGTGCTTCTGTTCAAATGAAGTGAAATCTAGCCCAAATCTGCTCAAAAGCTTCTCTCTCTGTGAGTTAGAGCTGCTTCATTCAATGTTCAGTGCAAATCTTGCCAAACTGAAAGATGCTTTATTCCTTATGAAATAAAATGATTTCTGCAATGCAGTGAGACAGTTTTTAATGTGTTAGAAGTTATATGCACAAAAACATATATTAGGACTTCAATGCTCAAGATTGTCAGTTTACAGGTTTCTGAAACCAGTAATGTTGAAATAGTGCTTCTGTTCAAATGAAGTGAAATCTAGCCCAAATCTGCTCAAAAGCTTGTGTCTCTATGAGAGAAAGCTGCTTCATTCAATATTCAGTGCAAATCTTGCCAAACTGAAAGATGCTTATGCCTTATGAAATACAATATTTTTGCAATGCTGTAAAACAGTTTTTAATGTGTTGCAAGTTATATGCACAAAAACGTATGTTAGGACTTCAATGCTCAAGATTGTCAGTTTACAGGTTTCTGAGACCAGAAATGTTAAAATAGTGCTTCTGTTCAAATGAAGTGAAATCTAGCCCAAATTTGCTCAAAAACTTTTCTCTCTGTGAGATAGAGCTGCTTCATTCAATGTTCAGTGCAAATCTTGCCAAACTGAAAGATGCTTATGCCTTATGAAATAAAATGATTTCTGCAATGCAGTGAGACAGTTTTTAATGTGTTAGAAGTTATATGCACAAAAACTTATGTTAATACTTCAATGCTCAAGATTGTCAGTTTACAGGTTTCTGAGACCAGTAATGTTGAAATAGTGCTTCTGTTCACATGAAGTGAAATCTAGCCCAAGTCTGCTCAAAAGCTTGTCTCTCTGTGAGATAGAGATGCTTCATTCAATGTTCAGTGCAAATCTTGCCAAACTGAAAGATGCTTATTCCTTATGAAATAAAATGATTTCTGCAATGCAGTGAGACAGTTTTTAATGTGTTAGAAGTTATATGCACAAAAACTTATGTTAGGACTTCAATGCTCAAGATTGTCAGTTTACAGGTTTCTGAGACCAGAAATGTTAAAATAGTGCTTCCGTTCAAATGAAGTGAAATCTAGCCCAAATCTGCTCAAAAGCTTGTCTCTCTATGAGAGAAAGCTGCTTCATTCAATATTCAGTGCAAATCTTGCAAAACTGAAAGATGCTTATGCCTTATGAAATACAATGATTTCTGCAATGCAGTGAGACAGTTTTTAATGTGTTAGAAGTTATATGCACAAAAACTTATGTTAGGACTTCAATGCTCAAGATTGCCAGTTTACAGGTTTATGAGACCAGTAATGTTAAAATAATGCTTCTGTTCAAATGAAGTGAAATCTAGCCTAAACCTGCTCAAAAGCTTGTCTCTCTGTGAGATAGAGCTGCTTCATTCAATGTTCAGTGCAAATCTTGCCAAACTGAAAGATGCTTATGCCTTATGAAATACAATGTTTTTGCAATGCTTTAAGACAGTTTTTAATGTGTTAGAAGTTATATGCACAAAAACTTATGTTAGGACTTCATTGCTCAAGATTGTCAGTTAACAGGTTTCTGAGACCAGTAATGTTAAAATAGTGCTTCTGTTCAAATGAAGTGAAATCTAGCCCAAATCTGCTCAAAAGCTTGTCTCTCTATGAGAGACAGCTGCTTCATTCAATATTCAGTGCAAATCTTGCCAAACTGAAAGATGCTTATGCCTTATGAAATACAATGTTTTGCAATGCTGTAAAGACAGTTTTTAATGTGTTAGAAGTTATATGCACAAAAACTTATGTTAGGACTTCAATGCTCAAGATTGTCAGTTTACAGGTTTCTGAGACCAGAAATGTTAAAATAGTGCTTCCGTTCAAATGAAGTCAAATCTAGCCCAAATCTGCTCAAAAGCTTGTCTCTCTATGAGAGAAAGCTGCTTCATTCAATATTCAGTGCAAATCTTGCCAAACTGAAAGATGCTTATGCCTTATGAAATACAATGTTTTTGCAATGCTGTAAAGACAGTTTTTAATGTGTTAGAAGTTATATGCACAAAAACTTATGTTAGGACTTCAATGCTCAAGATTGTCAGTTTACAGGTTTCTGAGACCAGTAATGTTAAAATAGTGATTCTGTTCAAATGAAGTGAAATCTAGCCCAAATCTGATCAAAAGCTTGTCTCTCTATGAGAGACAGCTGCTTCATTCAATATTCAGTGCAAATCTTGCCAAACTGAAAGATGCTTATGCCTTATGAAATACAATGTTTTTGCAATGCTGTAAAGACAGTTTTTAATGTGTTAGAAGTTATATGCACAAAAACTTATGTAGGACTTCAATGCTCAAGATTGTCAGTTTACAGGTTTCTGAGACCAGTAATGTTAAAATAGTGCTTCTGTTCAAATGAAGTGAAATCTAGCCCAAATCTGCTCAAAAGCTTGTCTCTCTATGAGAGACAGCTGCTTCATTCAATATTCAGTGCAAATCTTGCCAAACTGAAAGATGCTTATGCCTTATGAAATACAATGTTTTTGCAATGCTGTAAGACAGTTTTTAATGTGTTAGAAGTTATATGCACAAAAACTTATGTTAGGACTTCAATGCTCAAGATTGTCAGTTTACAGGTTTCTGAGACCAGTTATGTTGAAATAGTGCTTCTGTTCAAATGAAGTGAAATCTAGCCCAAATCTGCTCAAAAGCTTGTGTCTCTATGAGAGAAAGCTGCTTCATTCAATATTCAGTGCAAATCTTGCAAAACTGAAAGATGCTTATGCCTTATGAAATACAATGATTTCTGCAATGCAGTGAGACAGTTTTTAATGTGTTAGAAGTTATATGCACAAAAACTTATGTTAGGACTTCAATGCTCAAGATTGTCAGTTTACAGGTTTCTGAGACCAGTAATGTTGTAATAAGTGCTTCTGTTCAAATGAAGTGAAATCTAGCCCAAATCTGCTCAAAAGCTTCTCTCTCTGTGAGTTAGAGCTGCTTCATTCAATGTTCAGTGCAAATCTTGCCAAACTGAAAGATGCTTTATTCCTTATGAAATAAAATGATTTCTGCAATGCAGTGAGACAGTTTTTAATGTGTTAGAAGTTATATGCACAAAAACATATATTAGGACTTCAATGCTCAAGATTGTCAGTTTACAGGTTTCTGAAACCAGTAATGTTGAAATAGTGCTTCTGTTCAAATGAAGTGAAATCTAGCCCAAATCTGCTCAAAAGCTTGTGTCTCTATGAGAGAAAGCTGCTTCATTCAATATTCAGTGCAAATCTTGCCAAACTGAAAGATGCTTATGCCTTATGAAATACAATATTTTTGCAATGCTGTAAAACAGTTTTTAATGTGTTACAAGTTATATGCACAAAAACGTATGTTAGGACTTCAATGCTCAAGATTGTCAGTTTACAGGTTTCTGAGACCAGAAATGTTAAAATAGTGCTTCTGTTCAAATGAAGTGAAATCTAGCCCAAATTTGCTCAAAAACTTTTCTCTCTGTGAGATAGAGCTGCTTCATTCAATGTTCAGTGCAAATCTTGCCAAACTGAAAGATGCTTATGCCTTATGAAATACAATGTTTTTGCAATGCTGTAAAACAGTTTTTAATGTGTTACAAGTTATATGCACAAAAACGTATGTTAGGACTTCAATGCTCAAGATTGTCAGTTTACAGGTTTCTGAGACCAGAAATGTTAAAATAGTGCTTCTGTTCAAATGAAGTGAAATCTAGCCCAAATTTGCTCAAAAGCTTCTTTCTCTGTGAGTTAGAGCTGCTTCATTAAATGTTCAGTGCAAATCTTGCCAAACTGAAAGATGCGTATGTCTTATGAAATAAAATGATTTCTGCAATGCAGTGAGACAGTTTTTAATGTGTTAGAAGTTATATGCACAAAAACTTATGTTAATACTTCAATGCTCAAGATTGTCAGTTTACAGGTTTCTGAGACCAGTAATGTTGAAATAGTGCTTCTGTTCACATGAAGTGAAATCTAGCCTAAATCTGCTCAAAAGCTTGTCTCTCTGTGAGATAGAGATGCTTCATTCAATGTTCAGTGCAAATCTTGCCAAAATGAAAGATGCTTATTCCTTATGAAATAAAATGATTTCTGCAATGCAGTGAGACAGTTTTTAATGTGTTAGAAGTTATATGCACAAAAACTTATGTTAGGACTTCAATGCTCAAGATTGTCAGTTTACAGGTTTCTGAGACCAGAAATGTTAAAATAGTGCTTCCGTTCAAATGAAGTGAAATCTAGCCCAAATCTGCTCAAAAGCTTGTCTCTCTATGAGAGACAGCTGCTTCATTCAATATTCAGTGCAAATCTTGCCAAACTGAAAGATGCTTATGCCTTATGAAATACAATGTTTTTGCAATGCTGTAAAGACAGTTTTTAATGTGTTAGAAGTTATATGCACAAAAACTTATGTTAGGACTTCAATGCTCAAGATTGTCAGTTTACAGGTTTCTGAGACCAGTAATGTTAAAATAGTGCTTCTGTTCAAATGAAGTGAAATCTAGCCCAAATCTGCTCAAAAGCTTGTGTCTCTATGAGAGAAAGCTGCTTCATTCAATATTCAGTGCAAATCTTGCAAAACTGAAAGATGCTTATGCCTTATGAAATACAATGATTTCTGCAATGCAGTGAGACAGTTTTTAATGTGTTAGAAGTTATATGCACAAAAACTTATGTTAGGACTTCAATGCTCAAGATTGCCAGTTTACAGGTTTCTGAGACCAGTAATGTTAAAATAATGCTTCTGTTCAAATGAAGTGAAATCTAGCCTAAACCTGCTCAAAAGCTTGTCTCTCTGTGAGATAGAGCTGCTTCATTCAATGTTCAGTGCAAATCTTGCCAAACTGAAAGATGCTTATGCCTTATGAAATACAATGTTTTTGCAATGCTTTAAGACAGTTTTTAATGTGTTAGAAGTTATATGCACAAAAACTTATGTTAGGACTTCAATGCTCAAGATTGTCAGTTAACAGGTTTCTGAGACCAGTAATGTTAAAATAGTGCTTCTGTTCAAATGAAGTGAAATCTAGCCCAAATCTGCTCAAAAGCTTGTCTTTCTATGAGAGACAGCTGCTTCATTCAATATTCAGTGCAAATCTTGCCAAACTGAAAGATGCTTATGCCTTATGAAATACAATGTTTTTGCAATGCTGTAAGACAGTTTTTAATGTGTTAGAAGTTATATGCACAAAAACTTATGTTAGGACTTCAATGCTCAAGATTGTCAGTTTACAGGTTTCTGAGACCAGTAATGTTGAAATAATGCTTCTGTTCAAATGAAGTGAAATCTAGCCCAAATCTGCTCAAAAGCTTCTTTCTCTGTGAGTTAGAGCTGCTTCATTCAATGTTCAGTGCAAATCTTGCCAAACTGAAAGATGCGTATGTCTTATGAAATAAAATGATTTCTGCAATGCAGTGAGACAGTTTTTAATGTGTTAGAAGTTATATGCACAAAAACTTATGTTAATACTTCAATGCTCAAGATTGTCAGTTTACAGGTTTCTGAGACCAGTAATGTTGAAATAGTGCTTCTGTTCACATGAAGTGAAATCTAGCCTAAATCTGCTCAAAAGCTTGTCTCTCTGTGAGATAGAGATGCTTCATTCAATGTTCAGTGCAAATCTTGCCAAAATGAAAGATGCTTATTCCTTATGAAATAAAATGATTTCTGCAATGCAGTGAGACAGTTTTTAATGTGTTAGAAGTTATATGCACAAAAACTTATGTTAGGACTTCAATGCTCAAGATTGTCAGTTTACAGGTTTCTGAGACCAGAAATGTTAAAATAGTGCTTCCGTTCAAATGAAGTGAAATCTAGCCCAAATCTGCTCAAAAGCTTGTCTCTCTATGAGAGACAGCTGCTTCATTCAATATTCAGTGCAAATCTTGCCAAACTGAAAGATGCTTATGCCTTATGAAATACAATGTTTTTGCAATGCTGTAAAGACAGTTTTTAATGTGTTAGAAGTTATATGCACAAAAACTTATGTTAGGACTTCAATGCTCAAGATTGTCAGTTTACAGGTTTCTGAGACCAGTAATGTTAAAATAGTGCTTCTGTTCAAATGAAGTGAAATCTAGCCCAAATCTGCTCAAAAGCTTGTGTCTCTATGAGAGAAAGCTGCTTCATTCAATATTCAGTGCAAATCTTGCAAAACTGAAAGATGCTTATGCCTTATGAAATACAATGATTTCTGCAATGCAGTGAGACAGTTTTTAATGTGTTAGAAGTTATATGCACAAAAACTTATGTTAGGACTTCAATGCTCAAGATTGCCAGTTTACAGGTTTCTGAGACCAGTAATGTTAAAATAATGCTTCTGTTCAAATGAAGTGAAATCTAGCCTAAACCTGCTCAAAAGCTTGTCTCTCTGTGAGATAGAGCTGCTTCATTCAATGTTCAGTGCAAATCTTGCCAAACTGAAAGATGCTTATGCCTTATGAAATACAATGTTTTTGCAATGCTTTAAGACAGTTTTTAATGTGTTAGAAGTTATATGCACAAAAACTTATGTTAGGACTTCAATGCTCAAGATTGTCAGTTAACAGGTTTCTGAGACCAGTAATGTTAAAATAGTGCTTCTGTTCAAATGAAGTGAAATCTAGCCCAAATCTGCTCAAAAGCTTGTCTCTCTATGAGAGACAGCTGCTTCATTCAATATTCAGTGCAAATCTTGCCAAACTGAAAGATGCTTATGCCTTATGAAATACAATGTTTTTGCAATGCTGAAAGACAGTTTTTAATGTGTTAGAAGTTATATGCACAAAAACTTATGTTAGGACTTCAATGCTCAAGATTGTCAGTTTACAGGTTTCTGAGACCAGTAATGTTGAAATAATGCTTCTGTTCAAATGAAGTGAAATCTAGCCCAAATCTGCTCAAAAGCTTCTTTCTCTGTGAGTTAGAGCTGCTTCATTCAATGTTCAGTGCAAATCTTGCCAAACTGAAAGATGCGTATGTCTTATGAAATAAAATGATTTCTGCAATGCAGTAAAACAGTTTTTAATGTGTTAGAAGTTATATGCACAAAAACTTATGTTAATACTTCAATGCTCAAGATTGTCAGTTTACAGGTTTCTGAGACCAGTAATGTTGAAATAGTGCTTCTGTTCACATGAAGTGAAATCTAGCCTAAATCTGCTCAAAAGCTTGTCTCTCTGTGAGATAGAGATGCTTCATTCAATGTTCAGTGCAAATCTTGCCAAACTGAAAGATGCTTATGCCTTATGAAATACAATGTTTTTGCAATGCTGTAAGACAGTTTTTAATGTGTTAGAAGTTATATGCACAAAAACTTATGTTAGGACTTCAATGCTCAAGATTGTCAGTTTACAGGTTTCTGAGACCAGTTATGTTGAAATAGTGCTTCTGTTCAAATGAAGTGAAATCAAGCCCAAATCTGCTCAAAAGCTTGTGTCTCTATGAGAGAAAGCTGCTTCATTCAATATTCAGTGCAAATCTTGCAAAACTGAAAGATGCTTATGCCTTATGAAATACAATGATTTCTGCAATGCAGTGAGACAGTTTTTAATGTGTTAGAAGTTATATGCACAAAAACTTATGTTAGGACTTCAATGCTCAAGATTGTCAGTTTACAGGTTTCTGAGACTAGTAATGTTGAAATAGTGCTTCTGTTCAAATGAAGTGAAATCTAGCCCAAATCTGCTCAAAAGCTTCTCTCTCTGTGAGTTAGAGCTGCTTCATTCAATGTTCAGTGCAAATCTTGCCAAACTGAAAGATGCTTATTCCTTATGAAATAAAATGATTTCTGCAATGCAGTGAGACAGTTTTTAATGTGTTAGAAGTTATATGCACAGAAACATATATTAGGACTTCAATGCTCAAGATTGTCAGTTTACAGGTTTCTGAGACCAGTAATGTTAAAATAGTGCTTCTGTTCAAATGAAGTGAAATATAGCCCAAATCTGCTCAAAAGCTTCTTTCTCTGTGAGTTAGAGCTGCTTCATTCAATGTTCAGTGCAAATCTTGCCAAACTGAAAGATGCGTATGTCTTATGAAATAAAATGATTTCTGCAATGCAGTAAGACAGTTTTTAATGTGTTAGAAGTTATATGCACAAAAACTTATGTTAATACTTCAATGCTCAAGATTGTCAGTTTACAGGTTTCTGAGACCAGTAATGTTGAAATAGTGCTTCTGTTCACATGAAGTGAAATCTAGCCTAAATCTGCTCAAAAGCTTGTCTCTCTGTGAGATAGAGATGCTTCATTCAATGTTCAGTGCAAATCTTGCCAAACTGAAAGATGCTTATGCCTTATGAAATACAATGTTTTTGCAATGCTGTAAGACAGTTTTTAATGTGTTAGAAGTTATATGCACAAAAACTTATGTTAGGACTTCAATGCTCAAGATTGTCAGTTTACAGGTTTCTGAGACCAGTTATGTTGAAATAGTGCTTCTGTTCAAATGAAGTGAAATCAAGCCCAAATCTGCTCAAAAGCTTGTGTCTCTATGAGAGAAAGCTGCTTCATTCAATATTCAGTGCAAATCTTGCAAAACTGAAAGATGCTTATGCCTTATGAAATACAATGATTTCTGCAATGCAGTGAGACAGTTTTTAATGTGTTAGAAGTTATATGCACAAAAACTTATGTTAGGACTTCAATGCTCAAGATTGTCAGTTTACAGGTTTCTGAGACCAGTAATGTTGAAATAGTGCTTCTGTTCAAATGAAGTGAAATCTAGCCCAAATCTGCTCAAAAGCTTCTCTCTCTGTGAGTTAGAGCTGCTTCATTCAATGTTCAGTGCAAATCTTGCCAAACTGAAAGATGCTTATTCCTTATGAAATAAAATGATTTCTGCAATGCAGTGAGACAGTTTTTAATGTGTTAGAAGTTATATGCACAGAAACATATATTAGGACTTCAATGCTCAAGATTGTCAGTTTACAGGTTTCTGAGACCAGTAATGTTAAAATAGTGCTTCTGTTCAAATGAAGTGAAATCTAGCCCAAATCTGCTCAAATGCTTGTCTCTCTATGAGAGAAAGCTGCTTCATTCAATATTCAGTGCAAATCTTGCCAAACTGAAAGATGCTTATGCCTTATGAAATACAATGTTTTTACAATGCTGTAAGACAGTTTTTAATGTGTTAGAAGTTATATGCACAAAAACTTATGTTAGGACTTCAATGCTCAAGATTGTCAGTTTACAGGTTTCTGAGACCAGTAATGTTGAAATAATGCTTCTGTTCAAATGAAGTGAAATCTAGCCCAAATCTGTTCAAAAGCTTGTTTCTCTATGAGAGAAAGCTGCTTTATTCAATATTCAGTGCAATTCTTGCCAAACTGAAAGATGCTTATGTCTTATGATATAAAATGATTTCTGCAATGCAGTGAGACAGTTTTTAATGTGTTAGAAGTTATATGCACAAAAACATATGTTAGGACTTCAATGCTCAAGATTGTCAGTTTACAGGTTTCTGAGACCAGTAAATTGAAATAGTGCTTCTGTTCAAATGAAGTGAAATCTAGCCCAAATCTGCTCAAAAGCTTCTCTCTCTGTGAGTTAGAGCTGCTTCATTCAATGTTCAGTGCAAATCTTGCCAAACTGAAAGATGCTTATGTCTTATGAAATACAATGTTTTTGCAATGCTGTAAGACAGTTTTTAATGTGTTAGAAGTTATATGCACAAAAACTTATGTTAGGGCTTCAATGATCAAGATTGTCAGTTTTCAGGTTTCTGAGACCAGTAATGCTGAAATAATGCTTCTGTTCAAATGAAGTGAAATCTAGCCCAAATCTGCTCAAAAGCTTGTCTCTCCGTGAGATAGAGATGCTTCATTCAATGTTCAGTGCAAATCTTGCCAAACTGAAAGATGCTTATTCCTTATGAAATAAAATGATTTCTGCAATGCAGTGAGACAGTTTTTAATGTGTTAGAAGTTATATGCACAAAAACTTATGTTAGGACTTCAATACTCAAGATTGTCAGTTTACAGGTTTCTGAGACCAGAAATGTTAAAATAGTGCTTCCGTTCAAATATAGTGAAATCTAGCCAAAATCTGCTCAAAAGCTTGTCTCTTTATGAGAGAAAGCTGCTTCATTCAATATTCAGTGCAAATCTTGCCAAACTGAAAGATGCTTATGCCTTATGAAATACAATGTTTTTGCAATGCTGTAAAGACAGTTTTTAATGTGTTAGAAGTTATATGCACAAAAACTTATGTTAGGACTTCAATGCTCAAGATTGTCAGTTTACAGGTTTCTGAGACCAGTAATGCTGAAATAGTGCTTCTGTTCAAATGAAGTGAAATCTAGCCCAAATCTGCTCAAAAGCTTGTCTCTATGAGAGACAGCTGCTTCATTCAATATTCAGTGCAAATCTTGCCAAACTGAAAGATGCTTATGCCTTATGAAATACAATGTTTTTGCAATGCTGTAAGACAGTTTTTAATGTGTTAGAAGTTATATGCACAAAAACTTATGTTAGGACTTCAATACTCAAGATTGTCAGTTTAAAAGTTTCTGAGATCAGTAAACTGAAATAATGCTTCTGTTCAAATGAAGTGAAATCTAGCCCAAATCTGCTCAAAAGCTTGTCTCTCTATGAGAGAAAGCTGCTTCATTCAATATTCAGTGCAAATCTTGCCAAACTGAAAGATGCTTATGCCTTATGAAATACAATGTTTTTGCAATGCTGTAAGACAGTTTTTAATGTGTTAGAAGTTATATGCACAAAAACTTATGTTAGGACTTCAATGCTCAAGATTGTCAGTTTACAGGTTTCTGAGACCAGTAATGTTGAAATAGTGCTTCTGTTCAAATGAAGTGAAATCTAGCCCAAATCTGCTCAAAAGCTTCTCTCTCTGTGAGTTAGAGCTGCTTCATTCAATGTTCAGTGCAAATCTTGCCAAACTGAAAGATGCTTATGTCTTATGAAACACAATGTTTTTGCAATGCTGTAAGACAGTTTTTAATGTGTTAGAAGCTATATGCACAAAAACTTATGTTAGGACTTCAATGCTCAAGATTGTCAGTTTACAGGTTTCTGAGACCAGAAATGTTAAAATAGTGCTTCTGTTCAAAAGTGAAATCTAGCCCAAATCTGCTCAAAAGCTTGTCTCTCTATGAGAGAAAGCTGCTTCATTCAATATTCAGTGCAAATCTTGCCAAACTGAAAGATGCTTATGCCTTATGAAATACAATGTTTTTGCAATGCTGTAAGACAGTTTTTAATGTGTTAGAAGTTATATGCACAAAAACTTATGTTAGGACTTCAATGCTCAAGATTGTCAGTTTACAGGTTTCTGAGATCAGTTATGTTGAAATAGTGCTTCTGTTCAAATGAAGTGAAATCTAGCCCAAATCTGCTCAAAAGCTTGTGTCTCTATGAGAGAAAGCTGCTTCATTCAATATTCAGTGCAAATCTTGCCAAACTGAAAGATGCTTATGCCTTATGAAATACAATGATTTCTGCAATGCAGTGAGACAGTTTTTAATGTGTTAGAAGTTATATGCACAAAAACTTATGTTAGGACTTCAATGCTCAAGATTGTCAGTTTACAGGTTTCTGAGACCAGTAATGTTGAAATAATGCTTCTGTTCAAATGAAGTGAAATCTAGCCCAAATCTGCTCAAAAGCTTGTCTCTCTATGAGAGAAAGCTGCTTTATTCAATATTCAGTGCAAATCTTGCCAAACTGAAAGATGCTTATGTCTTATGATATAAAATGCTTTCTGCAATGCAGTGAGACAGTTTTTAATGTGTTAGAAGTTATATGCACAAAAAAATATGTTAGGACTTCAATGCTCAAGATTGCCAGTTTACAGGTTTCTGAGACCAGTAATGTTGAAATAGTGCTTCTGTTCAAATGAAGTGAAATCTAGCCTAAACCTGCTCAAAAGCTTGTCTCTCTGTGAGATAGAGCTGCTTCATTCAATGTTCAGTGCAAATCTTGCCAAACTGAAAGATGCTTATGCCTTATGAAATACAATGTTTTTGCAATGCTTTAAGACAGTTTTTAATGTGTTAGAAGTTATATGCACAAAAACTTATGTTAGGACTTCAATGCTCAAGATTGTCAGTTTACAGGTTTCTGAGACCAGTAATGTTAAAATAGTGCTTCTGTTCAAATGAAGTGAAATCTAGCCCAAATCTGCTCAAAAGCTTGTCTCTCTATGAGAGACAGCTGCTTCATTCAATATTCAGTGCAAATCTTGCCAAACTGAAAGATGCTTATGCCTTATGAAATACAATGTTTTTGCAATGCTGTAAGACAGTTTTTAATGTGTTAGAAGTTATATGCACAAAAACTTATGTTAATACTTCAATGCTCAAGATTGTCAGTTTACAGGTTTCTGAGACCAGTAATGTTGAAATAGTGCTTCTGTTCACATGAAGTGAAATCTAGCCCAAGTCTGCTCAAAAGCTTGTCTCTCTGTGAGATAGAGATGCTTCATTCAATGTTCAGTGCAAATCTTGCCAAACTGAAAGATGCTTATTCCTTATGAAATAAAATGATTTCTGCAATGCAGTGAGACAGTTTTTAATGTGTTAGAAGTTATATGCACAAAAACTTATGTTAGGACTTCAATGCTCAAGATTGTCAGTTTACAGGTTTCTGAGACCAGAAATGTTAAAATAGTGCTTCCGTTCAAATGAAGTGAAATCTAGCCCAAATCTGCTCAAAAGCTTGTCTCTCTATGAGAGAAAGCTGCTTCATTCAATATTCAGTGCAAATCTTGCCAAACTGAAAGATGCTTATGTCTTATGAAATACAATGTTTTTGCAATGCTGTAAGACAGTTTTTAATGTGTTAGAAGTTATATGCACAAAAACTTATGTTAGGACTTCAATGCTCAAGATTGTCAGTTTACAGGTTTCTGAGACCAGAAATGTTAAAATAGTGCTTCTGTTCAAAAGTGAAATCTAGCCCAAATCTGCTCAAAAGCTTGTCTCTCTATGAGAGAAAGCTGCTTCATTCAATATTCAGTGCAAATCTTGGCAAACTGAAAGATGCTTATGCCTTATGAAATACAATGTTTTTGCAATGCTGTAAGACAGTTTTTAATGTGTTAGAAATTATATGCACAAAAACTTATGTTAGGGCTTCAATGATCAAGATTGTCAGTTTTCAGGTTTCTGAGACCAGTAATGCTGAAATAATGCTTCTGTTCAAATGAAGTGAAATCTAGCCCAAATCTGCTCAAAAGCTTCTTTCTCTGTGAGTTAGAGCTGCTTCATTCAATGTTCAGTGCAAATCTTGCCAAACTGAAAGATGCGTATGTCTTATGAAATAAAATGATTTCTGCAATGCAGTGAGACAGTTTTTAATGTGTTAGAAGTTATATGCACAAAAACTTATGTTAATACTTCAATGCTCAAGATTGTCAGTTTACAGGTTTCTGAGACCAGTAATGTTGAAATAGTGCTTCTGTTCACATGAAGTGAAATCTAGCCCAAATCTGCTCAAAAGCTTGTCTCTCCGTGAGATAGAGATGCTTCATTCAATGTTCAGTGCAAATCTTGCCAAACTGAAAGATGCTTATTCCTTATGAAATAAAATGATTTCTGCAATGCAGTGAGACAGTTTTTAATGTGTTAGAAGTTATATGCACAAAAACTTATGTTAGGACTTCAATACTCAAGATTGTCAGTTTACAGGTTTCTGAGACCAGAAATGTTAAAATAGTGCTTCCGTTCAAATATAGTGAAATCTAGCCAAAATCTGCTCAAAAGCTTGTCTCTTTATGAGAGAAAGCTGCTTCATTCAATATTCAGTGCAAATCTTGCCAAACTGAAAGATGCTTATGCCTTATGAAATACAATGTTTTTGCAATGCTGTAAAGACAGTTTTTAATGTGTTAGAAGTTATATGCACAAAAACTTATGTTAGGACTTCAATGCTCAAGATTGTCAGTTTACAGGTTTCTGAGACCAGTAATGCTGAAATAGTGCTTCTGTTCAAATGAAGTGAAATCTAGCCCAAATCTGCTCAAAAGCTTGTCTCTATGAGAGACAGCTGCTTCATTCAATATTCAGTGCAAATCTTGCCAAACTGAAAGATGCTTATGCCTTATGAAATACAATGTTTTTGCAATGCTGTAAGACAGTTTTTAATGTGTTAGAAGTTATATGCACAAAAACTTATGTTAGGACTTCAATACTCAAGATTGTCAGTTTAAAAGTTTCTGAGATCAGTAAAGCTGAAATAATGCTTCTGTTCAAATGAAGTGAAATCTAGCCCAAATCTGCTCAAAAGCTTGTCTCTCTATGAGAGAAAGCTGCTTCATTCAAGATTCAGTGCAAATCTTGCCAAACTGAAAGATGCTTATGCCTTATGAAATACAATGTTTTTGCAATGCTGTAAGACAGTTTTTAATGTGTTAGAAGTTATATGCACAAAAACTTATGTTAGGACTTCAATGCTCAAGATTGTCAGTTTACAGGTTTATGAGACCAGTAATGTTGAAATAGTGCTTCTGTTCAAATGAAGTGAAATCTAGCCCAAATCTGCTCAAAAGCTTCTCTCTCTGTGAGTTAGAGCTGCTTCATTCAATGTTCAGTGCAAATCTTGCCAAACTGAAAGATGCTTATGTCTTATGAAACAAAATGTTTTTGCAATGGTGTAAGACAGTTTTTAATGTGTTAGAAGTTATATGCACAAAAACTTATGTTAGGACTTCAATGCTCAAGATTGTCAGTTTACAGGTTTCTGAGACCAGAAATGTTAAAATAGTGCTTCTGTTCAAAAGTGAAATCTAGCCCAAATCTGCTCAAAAGCTTGTCTCTCTATGAGAGAAAGCTGCTTCATTCAATATTCAGTGCAAATCTTGCCAAACTGAAAGATGCTTATGCCTTATGAAATACAATGTTTTTGCAATGCTGTAAGACAGTTTTTAATGTGTTAGAAGTTATATGCACAAAAACTTATGTTAGGACTTCAATGCTCAAGATTGTCAGTTTACAGGTTTCTGAGATCAGTTATGTTGAAATAGTGCTTCTGTTCAAATGAAGTGAAATCTAGCCCAAATCTGCTCAAAAGCTTGTGTCTCTATGAGAGAAAGCTGCTTCATTCAATATTCAGTGCAAATCTTGCCAAACTGAAAGATGCTTATGCCTTATGAAATACAATGATTTCTGCAATGCAGTGAGACAGTTTTTAATGTGTTAGAAGTTATATGCACAAAAACTTATGTTAGGACTTCAATGCTCAAGATTGTCAGTTTACAGGTTTCTGAGACCAGTAATGTTGAAATAATGCTTCTGTTCAAATGAAGTGAAATCTAGCCCAAATCTGCTCAAAAGCTTGTCTCTCTATGAGAGAAAGCTGCTTTATTCAATATTCAGTGCAAATCTTGCCAAACTGAAAGATGCTTATGTCTTATGATATAAAATGCTTTCTGCAATGCAGTGAGACAGTTTTTAATGTGTTAGAAGTTATATGCACAAAAAAATATGTTAGGACTTCAATGCTCAAGATTGCCAGTTTACAGGTTTCTGAGACCAGTAATGTTGAAATAGTGCTTCTGTTCAAATGAAGTGAAATCTAGCCTAAACCTGCTCAAAAGCTTGTCTCTCTGTGAGATAGAGCTGCTTCATTCAATGTTCAGTGCAAATCTTGCCAAACTGAAAGATGCTTATGCCTTATGAAATACAATGTTTTTGCAATGCTTTAAGACAGTTTTTAATGTGTTAGAAGTTATATGCACAAAAACTTATGTTAGGACTTCAATGCTCAAGATTGTCAGTTTACAGGTTTCTGAGACCAGTAATGTTAAAATAGTGCTTCTGTTCAAATGAAGTGAAATCTAGCCCAAATCTGCTCAAAAGCTTGTCTCTCTATGAGAGACAGCTGCTTCATTCAATATTCAGTGCAAATCTTGCCAAACTGAAAGATGCTTATGCCTTATGAAATACAATGTTTTTGCAATGCTGTAAGACAGTTTTTAATGTGTTAGAAGTTATATGCACAAAAACTTATGTTAATACTTCAATGCTCAAGATTGTCAGTTTACAGGTTTCTGAGACCAGTAATGTTGAAATAGTGCTTCTGTTCACATGAAGTGAAATCTAGCCCAAGTCTGCTCAAAAGCTTGTCTCTCTGTGAGATAGAGATGCTTCATTCAATGTTCAGTGCAAATCTTGCCAAACTGAAAGATGCTTATTCCTTATGAAATAAAATGATTTCTGCAATGCAGTGAGACAGTTTTTAATGTGTTAGAAGTTATATGCACAAAAACTTATGTTAGGACTTCAATGCTCAAGATTGTCAGTTTACAGGTTTCTGAGACCAGAAATGTTAAAATAGTGCTTCCGTTCAAATGAAGTGAAATCTAGCACAAATCTGCTCAAAAGCTTGTCTCTCTATGAGAGAAAGCTGCTTCATTCAATATTCAGTGCAAATCTTGCCAAACTGAAAGATGCTTATGTCTTATGAAATACAATGTTTTTGCAATGCTGTAAGACAGTTTTTAATGTGTTAGAAAATATATGCACAAAAACTTATGTTAGGACTTCAATGCTCAAGATTGTCAGTTTACAGGTTTCTGAGACCAGAAATGTTAAAATAGTGCTTCTGTTCAAAAGTGAAATCTAGCCCAAATCTGCTCAAAAGCTTGTCTCTCTATGAGAGAAAGCTGCTTCATTCAATATTCAGTGCAAATCTTGCCAAACTGAAAGATGCTTATGCCTTATGAAATACAATGTTTTTGCAATGCTGTAAGACAGTTTTTAATGTGTTAGAAATTATATGCACAAAAACTTATGTTAGGGCTTCAATGATCAAGATTGTCAGTTTTCAGGTTTCTGAGACCAGTAATGCTGAAATAATGCTTCTGTTCAAATGAAGTGAAATCTAGCCCAAATCTGCTCAAAAGCTTCTTTCTCTGTGAGTTAGAGCTGCTTCATTCAATGTTCAGTGCAAATCTTGCCAAACTGAAAGATGCGTATGTCTTATGAAATAAAATGATTTCTGCAATGCAGTGAGACAGTTTTTAATGTGTTAGAAGTTATATGCACAAAAACTTATGTTAATACTTCAATGCTCAAGATTGTCAGTTTACAGGTTTCTGAGACCAGTAATGTTGAAATAGTGCTTCTGTTCACATGAAGTGAAATCTAGCCCAAATCTGCTCAAAAGCTTGTCTCTCCGTGAGATAGAGATGCTTCATTCAATGTTCAGTGCAAATCTTGCCAAACTGAAAGATGCTTATTCCTTATGAAATAAAATGATTTCTGCAATGCAGTGAGACAGTTTTTAATGTGTTAGAAGTTATATGCACAAAAACTTATGTTAGGACTTCAATACTCAAGATTGTCAGTTTACAGGTTTCTGAGACCAGAAATGTTAAAATAGTGCTTCCGTTCAAATATAGTGAAATCTAGCCAAAATCTGCTCAAAAGCTTGTCTCTTTATGAGAGAAAGCTGCTTCATTCAATATTCAGTGCAAATCTTGCCAAACTGAAAGATGCTTATGCCTTATGAAATACAATGTTTTTGCAATGCTGTAAAGACAGTTTTTAATGTGTTAGAAGTTATATGCACAAAAACTTATGTTAGGACTTCAATGCTCAAGATTGTCAGTTTACAGGTTTCTGAGACCAGTAATGCTGAAATAGTGCTTCTGTTCAAATGAAGTGAAATCTAGCCCAAATCTGCTCAAAAGCTTGTCTCTATGAGAGACAGCTGCTTCATTCAATATTCAGTGCAAATCTTGCCAAACTGAAAGATGCTTATGCCTTATGAAATACAATGTTTTTGCAATGCTGTAAGACAGTTTTTAATGTGTTAGAAGTTATATGCACAAAAACTTATGTTAGGACTTCAATACTCAAGATTGTCAGTTTAAAAGTTTCTGAGATCAGTAAAGCTGAAATAATGCTTCTGTTCAAATGAAGTGAAATCTAGCCCAAATCTGCTCAAAAGCTTGTCTCTCTATGAGAGAAAGCTGCTTCATTCAAGATTCAGTGCAAATCTTGCCAAACTGAAAGATGCTTATGCCTTATGAAATACAATGTTTTTGCAATGCTGTAAGACAGTTTTTAATGTGTTAGAAGTTATATGCACAAAAACTTATGTTAGGACTTCAATGCTCAAGATTGTCAGTTTACAGGTTTATGAGACCAGTAATGTTGAAATAGTGCTTCTGTTCAAATGAAGTGAAATCTAGCCCAAATCTGCTCAAAAGCTTCTCTCTCTGTGAGTTAGAGCTGCTTCATTCAATGTTCAGTGCAAATCTTGCCAAACTGAAAGATGCTTATGTCTTATGAAACACAATGTTTTTGCAATGGTGTAAGACAGTTTTTAATGTGTTAGAAGTTATATGCACAAAAACTTATGTTAGGACTTCAATGCTCAAGATTGTCAGTTTACAGGTTTCTGAGACCAGAAATGTTAAAATAGTGCTTCTGTTCAAAAGTGAAATCTAGCCCAAATCTGCTCAAAAGCTTGTCTCTCTATGAGAGAAAGCTGCTTCATTCAATATTCAGTGCAAATCTTGCCAAACTGAAAGATGCTTATGCCTTATGAAATACAATGTTTTTGCAATGCTGTAAGACAGTTTTTAATGTGTTAGAAGTTATATGCACAAAAACTTATGTTAGGACTTCAATGCTCAAGATTGTCAGTTTACAGGTTTCTGAGATCAGTTATGTTGAAATAGTGCTTCTGTTCAAATGAAGTGAAATCTAGCCCAAATCTGCTCAAAAGCTTGTGTCTCTATGAGAGAAAGCTGCTTCATTCAATATTCAGTGCAAATCTTGCCAAACTGAAAGATGCTTATGCCTTATGAAATACAATGATTTCTGCAATGCAGTGAGACAGTTTTTAATGTGTTAGAAGTTATATGCACAAAAACTTATGTTAGGACTTCAATGCTCAAGATTGTCAGTTTACAGGTTTCTGAGACCAGTAATGTTGAAATAATGCTTCTGTTCAAATGAAGTGAAATCTAGCCCAAATCTGCTCAAAAGCTTGTCTCTCTATGAGAGAAAGCTGCTTTATTCAATATTCAGTGCAAATCTTGCCAAACTGAAAGATGCTTATGTCTTATGATATAAAATGCTTTCTGCAATGCAGTGAGACAGTTTTTAATGTGTTAGAAGTTATATGCACAAAAAAATATGTTAGGACTTCAATGCTCAAGATTGCCAGTTTACAGGTTTCTGAGACCAGTAATGTTGAAATAGTGCTTCTGTTCAAATGAAGTGAAATCTAGCCTAAACCTGCTCAAAAGCTTGTCTCTCTGTGAGATAGAGCTGCTTCATTCAATGTTCAGTGCAAATCTTGCCAAACTGAAAGATGCTTATGCCTTATGAAATACAATGTTTTTGCAATGCTTTAAGACAGTTTTTAATGTGTTAGAAGTTATATGCACAAAAACTTATGTTAGGACTTCAATGCTCAAGATTGTCAGTTTACAGGTTTCTGAGACCAGTAATGTTAAAATAGTGCTTCTGTTCAAATGAAGTGAAATCTAGCCCAAATCTGCTCAAAAGCTTGTCTCTCTATGAGAGACAGCTGCTTCATTCAATATTCAGTGCAAATCTTGCCAAACTGAAAGATGCTTATGCCTTATGAAATACAATGTTTTTGCAATGCTGTAAGACAGTTTTTAATGTGTTAGAAGTTATATGCACAAAAACTTATGTTAATACTTCAATGCTCAAGATTGTCAGTTTACAGGTTTCTGAGACCAGTAATGTTGAAAAAGTGCTTCTGTTCACATGAAGTGAAATCTAGCCCAAGTCTGCTCAAAAGCTTGTCTCTCTGTGAGATAGAGATGCTTCATTCAATGTTCAGTGCAAATCTTGCCAAACTGAAAGATGCTTATTCCTTATGAAATAAAATGATTTCTGCAATGCAGTGAGACAGTTTTTAATGTGTTAGAAGTTATATGCACAAAAACTTATGTTAGGACTTCAATGCTCAAGATTGTCAGTTTACAGGTTTCTGAGACCAGAAATGTTAAAATAGTGCTTCCGTTCAAATGAAGTGAAATCTAGCCCAAATCTGCTCAAAAGCTTGTCTCTCTATGAGAGAAAGCTGCTTCATTCAATATTCAGTGCAAATCTTGCCAAACTGAAAGATGCTTATGCCTTATGAAATACAATGTTTTTGCAATGCTGTAAGACAGTTTTTAATGTGTTAGAAGTTATATGCACAAAAACTTATGTTAGGACTTCAATGCTCAAGATTGTCAGTTTACAGGTTTCTGAGACCAGTAATGTTGAAATAATGCTTCTGTTCAAATGAAGTGAAATCTAGCCCAAATCTGCTCAAAAGCTTCTTTCTCTGTGAGTTAGAGCTGCTTCATTCAATGTTCAGTGCAAATCTTGCCAAACTGAAAGATGCGTATGTCTTATGAAATAAAATGATTTCTGCAATGCAGTGAGACAGTTTTTAATGTGTTAGAAGTTATATGCACAAAAACTTATGTTAATACTGCAATGCTCAAGATTGTCAGTTTACAGGTTTCTGAGACCAGTAATGTTGAAATAGTGCTTCTGTTCACATGAAGTGAAATCTAGCCTAAATCTGCTCAAAAGCTTGTCTCTCTGTGAGATAGAGATGCTTCATTCAATGTTCAGTGCAAATCTTGCCAAAATGAAAGATGCTTATTCCTTATGAAATAAAATGATTTCTGCAATGCAGTGAGACAGTTTTTAATGTGTTAGAAGTTATATGCACAAAAACTTATGTTAGGACTTCAATGCTCGAGATTGTCAGTTTACAGGTTTCTGAGACCAGAAATGTTAAAATAGTGCTTCCGTTCAAATGAAGTGAAATCTAGGCCAAATCTGCTCAAAAGCTTGTCTCTCTATGAGAGAAAGCTGCTTCATTCAATATTCAGTGCAAATCTTGCCAAACTGAAAGATGCTTATGCCTTATGAAATACAATGTTTTTGCAATGCTGTAAAGACAGTTTTTAATGTGTTAGAAGTTATATGCCTAAAAACTTATGTTAGGACTTCAATGCTCAAGATTGTCAGTTTACAGGTTTCTGAGACCAGTAATGTTAAAATAGTGCTTCTGTTCAAATGAAGTGAAATCTAGCCCAAATCTGCTCAAAAGCTTGTCTCTCTATGAGAGACAGCTGCTTCATTCAATATTCAGTGCAAATCTTGCCAAACTGAAAGATGCTTATGCCTTATGAAATACAATGTTTTTGCAATGCTGTAAAGACAGTTTTTAATGTGTTAGAAGTTATATGCACAAAAACTTATGTTAGGACTTCAATGCTCAAGATTGTCAGTTTACAGGTTTCTGAGACCAGATATGTTGAAATAGTGCTTCTGTTCAAATGAAGTGAAATCTAGCCCAAATCTGCTCAAAAGCTTGTGTCTCTATGAGAGAAAGCTGCTTCATTCAATATTCAGTGCAAATCTTGCCAAACTGAAAGATGCTTATGCCTTATGAAATACAATGATTTCTGCAATGCAGTGAGACAGTTTTTAATGTGTTAGAAGTTATATGCACAAAAACTTATGTTAGGACTTCAATGCTCAAGATTGTCAGTTTACAGGTTTCTGAGACCAGTAATGTTGAAATAATGCTTCTGTTCAAATGAAGTGAAATCTAGCCCAAATCTGCTCAAAAGCTTGTCTCTCTATGAGAGAAAGCTGCTTTATTCAATATTCAGTGCAAATCTTGCCAAACTGAAAGATGCTTATGTCTTATGATATAAAATGCTTTCTGCAATGCAGTGAGACAGTTTTTAATGTGTTAGAAGTTATATGCACAAAAACATATGTTAGGACTTCAATGCTCAAGATTGCCAGTTTACAGGTTTCTGAGACCAGTAATGTTAAAATAGTGCTTCTGTTCAAATGAAGTGAAATCTAGCCTAAACCTGCTCAAAAGTTTGTCTCTCTGTGAGATAGAGCTGCTTCATTCAATGTTCAGTGCAAATCTTGCCAAACTGAAAGATGCTTATGCCTTATGAAATACAATGTTTTTGCAATGCTTTAAGACAGTTTTTAATGTGTTAGAAGTTATATGCACAAAAACTTATGTTAGGACTTCAATGCTCAAGATTGTCAGTTTACAGGTTTCTGAGACCAGAAATGTTAAAATAGTGCTTCCGTTCAAATGAAGTGAAATCTAGCCCAAATCTGCTCAAAAGCTTGTCTCTCTATGAGAGAAAGCTGCTTCATTCAATATTTAGTGCAAATCTTGCCAAATTGAAAGATGCTTATGCCTTATGAAATACAATGTTTTTGCAATGCTGTAAAGACAGTTTTTAATGTGTTAGAAGTTATATGCACAAAAACTTATGTTAGGACTTCAATGCTCAAGATTGTCAGTTTACAGGTTTCTGAGACCAGTAATGTTAAAATAGTGCTTCTGTTCAAATGAAGTGAAATCTAGCCCAAATCTGCTCAAAAGCTTGTCTCTCTATGAGAGAAAGCTGCTTTATTCAATATTCAATGCAAATCTTGCCAAACTGAAAGATGATTATGTCTTATGATATAAAATGATTTCTGCAATGCAGTGGGACAGTTTTTAATGTGTTAGAAGTTATATGCACAAAAACATATGTTAGGACTTCAATGCTCAAGATTGCCAGTTTACAGGTTTCTGAGACCAGTAATGTTAAAATAGTGCTTCTGTTCAAATGAAGTGAAATCTAGCCTAAACCTGCTCAAAAGCTTGTCTCTCTATGAGAGAAAGCTGCTTCATTCAATATTCAGTGCAAATCTTGCCAAACTGAAAGATGCTTATGCCTTATGAAATACAATGTTTTTACAATGCTGTAAGACAGTTTTTAATGTGTTAGAAGTTATTTGCACAAAAACTTATGTTAGGACTTCAATGCTCAAGATTGTCAGTTTACAGGTTTCTGAGACCAGAAATGTTAAAATAGTGCTTCTGTTCAAAAGTGAAATCTAGCCCAAATCTGCTCAAAAGCTTGTCTCTCTATGAGAGAAAGCTGCTTCATTCAATATTCAGTGCAAATCTTGCCAAACTGAAAGATGCTTATGCCTTATGAAATACAATGTTTTTGCAATGCTGTAAGACAGTTTTTAATGTGTTAGAAGTTATATGCACAAAAACTTATGTTAGGACTTCAATGCTCAAGATTGTCAGTTTACAGGTTTCTGAGATCAGTTATGTTGAAATAGTGCTTCTGTTCAAATGAAGTGAAATCTAGCCCAAATCTGCTCAAAAGCTTGTCTCTCTGTGAGATAGAGCTGCTTCATTCAATGTTCAGTGCAAATCTTGCCAAACTGAAAGATGCTTATGCCTTATGAAATACAATGTTTTTGCAATGCTTCAAGACAGTTTTTAATGTGTTAGAAGTTATATGCACAAAAACTTATGTTAGGACTTCAATGCTCAAGATTGTCAGTTTACAGGTTTCTGAGACCAGTAATGTTAAAATAGTGCTTCTGTTCAAATGAAGTGAAATCTAGCCCAAATCTGCTCAAAAGCTTGTCTCTCTATGAGAGACAGCTGCTTCATTCAATATTCAGTGCAAATCTTGCCAAACTGAAAGATGCTTATGCCTTATGAAATACAATGTTTTTGCAATGCTGTAAGACAGTTTTTAATGTGTTAGAAGTTATATGCACAAAAACTTATGTTAATACTTCAATGCTCAAGATTGTCAGTTTACAGGTTTCTGAGACCAGTAATGTTGAAATAGTGCTTCTGTTCACATGAAGTGAAATCTAGCCCAAGTCTGCTCAAAAGCTTGTCTCTCTGTGAGATAGAGATGCTTCATTCAATGTTCAGTGCAAATCTTGCCAAACTGAAAGATGCTTATTCCTTATGAAATAAAATGATTTCTGCAATGCAGTGAGACAGTTTTTAATGTGTTAGAAGTTATATGCACAAAAACTTATGTTAGGACTTCAATGCTCAAGATTGTCAGTTTACAGGTTTCTGAGACCAGAAATGTTAAAATAGTGCTTCCGTTCAAATGAAGTGAAATCTAGCCCAAATCTGCTCAAAAGCTTGTCTCTCTATGAGAGAAAGCTGCTTCATTCAATATTCAGTGCAAATCTTGCCAAACTGAAAGATGCTTATGCCTTATGAAATACAATGTTTTTGCAATGCTGTAAGACAGTTTTTAATGTGTTAGAAGTTATATGCACAAAAACTTATGTTAGGACTTCAATGCTCAAGATTGTCAGTTTACAGGTTTCTGAGACCAGTAATGTTGAAATAGTGCTTCTGTTCACATGAAGTGAAATCTAGCCTAAATCTGCTCAAAAGCTTGTCTCTCTGTGAGATAGAGATGCTTCATTCAATGTTCAGTGCAAATCTTGCCAAAATGAAAGATGCTTATTCCTTATGAAATAAAATGATTTCTGCAATGCAGTGAGACAGTTTTTAATGTGTTAGAAGTTATATGCACAAAAACTTATGTTAGGACTTCAATGCTCGAGATTGTCAGTTTACAGGTTTCTGAGACCAGAAATGTTAAAATAGTGCTTCCGTTCAAATGAAGTGAAATCTAGGCCAAATCTGCTCAAAAGCTTGTCTCTCTATGAGAGAAAGCTGCTTCATTCAATATTCAGTGCAAATCTTGCCAAACTGAAAGATGCTTATGCCTTATGAAATACAATGTTTTTGCAATGCTGTAAAGACAGTTTTTAATGTGTTAGAAGTTATATGCCTAAAAACTTATGTTAGGACTTCAATGCTCAAGATTGTCAGTTTACAGGTTTCTGAGACCAGTAATGTTAAAATAGTGCTTCTGTTCAAATGAAGTGAAATCTAGCCCAAATCTGCTCAAAAGCTTGTCTCTCTATGAGAGACAGCTGCTTCATTCAATATTCAGTGCAAATCTTGCCAAACTGAAAGATGCTTATGCCTTATGAAATACAATGTTTTTGCAATGCTGTAAAGACAGTTTTTAATGTGTTAGAAGTTATATGCACAAAAACTTATGTTAGGACTTCAATGCTCAAGATTGTCAGTTTACAGGTTTCTGAGACCAGATATGTTGAAATAGTGCTTCTGTTCAAATGAAGTGAAATCTAGCCCAAATCTGCTCAAAAGCTTGTGTCTCTATGAGAGAAAGCTGCTTCATTCAATATTCAGTGCAAATCTTGCCAAACTGAAAGATGCTTATGCCTTATGAAATACAATGATTTCTGCAATGCAGTGAGACAGTTTTTAATGTGTTAGAAGTTATATGCACAAAAACTTATGTTAGGACTTCAATGCTCAAGATTGTCAGTTTACAGGTTTCTGAGACCAGTAATGTTGAAATAATGCTTCTGTTCAAATGAAGTGAAATCTAGCCCAAATCTGCTCAAAAGCTTGTCTCTCTATGAGAGAAAGCTGCTTTATTCAATATTCAGTGCAAATCTTGCCAAACTGAAAGATGCTTATGTCTTATGATATAAAATGCTTTCTGCAATGCAGTGAGACAGTTTTTAATGTGTTAGAAGTTATATGCACAAAAACATATGTTAGGACTTCAATGCTCAAGATTGCCAGTTTACAGGTTTCTGAGACCAGTAATGTTAAAATAGTGCTTCTGTTCAAATGAAGTGAAATCTAGCCTAAACCTGCTCAAAAGTTTGTCTCTCTGTGAGATAGAGCTGCTTCATTCAATGTTCAGTGCAAATCTTGCCAAACTGAAAGATGCTTATGCCTTATGAAATACAATGTTTTTGCAATGCTTTAAGACAGTTTTTAATGTGTTAGAAGTTATATGCACAAAAACTTATGTTAGGACTTCAATGCTCAAGATTGTCAGTTTACAGGTTTCTGAGACCAGAAATGTTAAAATAGTGCTTCCGTTCAAATGAAGTGAAATCTAGCCCAAATCTGCTCAAAAGCTTGTCTCTCTATGAGAGAAAGCTGCTTCATTCAATATTTAGTGCAAATCTTGCCAAATTGAAAGATGCTTATGCCTTATGAAATACAATGTTTTTGCAATGCTGTAAAGACAGTTTTTAATGTGTTAGAAGTTATATGCACAAAAACTTATGTTAGGACTTCAATGCTCAAGATTGTCAGTTTACAGGTTTCTGAGACCAGTAATGTTAAAATAGTGCTTCTGTTCAAATGAAGTGAAATCTAGCCCAAATCTGCTCAAAAGCTTGTCTCTCTATGAGAGAAAGCTGCTTTATTCAATATTCAATGCAAATCTTGCCAAACTGAAAGATGATTATGTCTTATGATATAAAATGATTTCTGCAATGCAGTGAGACAGTTTTTAATGTGTTAGAAGTTATATGCACAAAAACATATGTTAGGACTTCAATGCTCAAGATTGCCAGTTTACAGGTTTCTGAGACCAGTAATGTTAAAATAGTGCTTCTGTTCAAATGAAGTGAAATCTAGCCTAAACCTGCTCAAAAGCTTGTCTCTCTATGAGAGAAAGCTGCTTCATTCAATATTCAGTGCAAATCTTGCCAAACTGAAAGATGCTTATGCCTTATGAAATACAATGTTTTTACAATGCTGTAAGACAGTTTTTAATGTGTTAGAAGTTATTTGCACAAAAACTTATGTTAGGACTTCAATGCTCAAGATTGTCAGTTTACAGGTTTCTGAGACCAGAAATGTTAAAATAGTGCTTCTGTTCAAAAGTGAAATCTAGCCCAAATCTGCTCAAAAGCTTGTCTCTCTATGAGAGAAAGCTGCTTCATTCAATATTCAGTGCAAATCTTGCCAAACTGAAAGATGCTTATGCCTTATGAAATACAATGTTTTTGCAATGCTGTAAGACAGTTTTTAATGTGTTAGAAGTTATATGCACAAAAACTTATGTTAGGACTTCAATGCTCAAGATTGTCAGTTTACAGGTTTCTGAGATCAGTTATGTTGAAATAGTGCTTCTGTTCAAATGAAGTGAAATCTAGCCCAAATCTGCTCAAAAGCTTGTCTCTCTGTGAGATAGAGCTGCTTCATTCAATGTTCAGTGCAAATCTTGCCAAACTGAAAGATGCTTATGCCTTATGAAATACAATGTTTTTGCAATGCTTCAAGACAGTTTTTAATGTGTTAGAAGTTATATGCACAAAAACTTATGTTAGGACTTCAATGCTCAAGATTGTCAGTTTACAGGTTTCTGAGACCAGTAATGTTAAAATAGTGCTTCTGTTCAAATGAAGTGAAATCTAGCCCAAATCTGCTCAAAAGCTTGTCTCTCTATGAGAGACAGCTGCTTCATTCAATATTCAGTGCAAATCTTGCCAAACTGAAAGATGCTTATGCCTTATGAAATACAATGTTTTTGCAATGCTGTAAGACAGTTTTTAATGTGTTAGAAGTTATATGCACAAAAACTTATGTTAATACTTCAATGCTCAAGATTGTCAGTTTACAGGTTTCTGAGACCAGTAATGTTGAAATAGTGCTTCTGTTCACATGAAGTGAAATCTAGCCCAAGTCTGCTCAAAAGCTTGTCTCTCTGTGAGATAGAGATGCTTCATTCAATGTTCAGTGCAAATCTTGCCAAACTGAAAGATGCTTATTCCTTATGAAATAAAATGATTTCTGCAATGCAGTGAGACAGTTTTTAATGTGTTAGAAGTTATATGCACAAAAACTTATGTTAGGACTTCAATGCTCAAGATTGTCAGTTTACAGGTTTCTGAGACCAGAAATGTTAAAATAGTGCTTCCGTTCAAATGAAGTGAAATCTAGCCCAAATCTGCTCAAAAGCTTGTCTCTCTATGAGAGAAAGCTGCTTCATTCAATATTCAGTGCAAATCTTGCCAAACTGAAAGATGCTTATGCCTTATGAAATACAATGTTTTTGCAATGCTGTAAGACAGTTTTTAATGTGTTAGAAGTTATATGCACAAAAACTTATGTTAGGACTTCAATGCTCAAGATTGTCAGTTTACAGGTTTCTGAGACCAGTAATGTTGAAATAATGCTTCTGTTCAAATGAAGTGAAATCTAGCCCAAATCTGCTCAAAAGCTTCTTTCTCTGTGAGTTAGAGCTGCTTCATTCAATGTTCAGTGCAAATCTTGCCAAACTGAAAGATGCGTATGTCTTATGAAATAAAATGATTTCTGCAATGCAGTGAGACAGTTTTTAATGTGTTAGAAGTTATATGCACAAAAACTTATGTTAATACTGCAATGCTCAAGATTGTCAGTTTACAGGTTTCTGAGACCAGTAATGTTGAAATAGTGCTTCTGTTCACATGAAGTGAAATCTAGCCTAAATCTGCTCAAAAGCTTGTCTCTCTGTGAGATAGAGATGCTTCATTCAATGTTCAGTGCAAATCTTGCCAAAATGAAAGATGCTTATTCCTTATGAAATAAAATGATTTCTGCAATGCAGTGAGACAGTTTTTAATGTGTTAGAAGTTATATGCACAAAAACTTATGTTAGGACTTCAATGCTCGAGATTGTCAGTTTACAGGTTTCTGAGACCAGAAATGTTAAAATAGTGCTTCCATTCAAATGAAGTGAAATCTAGGCCAAATCTGCTCAAAAGCTTGTCTCTCTATGAGAGAAAGCTGCTTCATTCAATATTCAGTGCAAATCTTGCCAAACTGAAAGATGCTTATGCCTTATGAAATACAATGTTTTTGCAATGCTGTAAAGACAGTTTTTAATGTGTTAGAAGTTATATGCCTAAAAACTTATGTTAGGACTTCAATGCTCAAGATTGTCAGTTTACAGGTTTCTGAGACCAGTAATGTTAAAATAGTGCTTCTGTTCAAATGAAGTGAAATCTAGCCCAAATCTGCTCAAAAGCTTGTCTCTCTATGAGAGACAGCTGCTTCATTCAATATTCAGTGCAAATCTTGCCAAACTGAAAGATGCTTATGCCTTATGAAATACAATGTTTTTGCAATGCTGTAAAGACAGTTTTTAATGTGTTAGAAGTTATATGCACAAAAACTTATGTTAGGACTTCAATGCTCAAGATTGTCAGTTTACAGGTTTCTGAGACCAGATATGTTGAAATAGTGCTTCTGTTCAAATGAAGTGAAATCTAGCCCAAATCTGCTCAAAAGCTTGTGTCTCTATGAGAGAAAGCTGCTTCATTCAATATTCAGTGCAAATCTTGCCAAACTGAAAGATGCTTATGCCTTATGAAATACAATGATTTCTGCAATGCAGTGAGACAGTTTTTAATGTGTTAGAAGTTATATGCACAAAAACTTATGTTAGGACTTCAATGCTCAAGATTGTCAGTTTACAGGTTTCTGAGACCAGTAATGTTGAAATAATGCTTCTGTTCAAATGAAGTGAAATCTAGCCCAAATCTGCTCAAAAGCTTGTCTCTCTATGAGAGAAAGCTGCTTTATTCAATATTCAGTGCAAATCTTGCCAAACTGAAAGATGCTTATGTCTTATGATATAAAATGCTTTCTGCAATGCAGTGAGACAGTTTTTAATGTGTTAGAAGTTATATGCACAAAAACATATGTTAGGACTTCAATGCTCAAGATTGCCAGTTTACAGGTTTCTGAGACCAGTAATGTTAAAATAGTGCTTCTGTTCAAATGAAGTGAAATCTAGCCTAAACCTGCTCAAAAGTTTGTCTCTCTGTGAGATAGAGCTGCTTCATTCAATGTTCAGTGCAAATCTTGCCAAACTGAAAGATGCTTATGCCTTATGAAATACAATGTTTTTGCAATGCTTTAAGACAGTTTTTAATGTGTTAGAAGTTATATGCACAAAAACTTATGTTAGGACTTCAATGCTCAAGATTGTCAGTTTACAGGTTTCTGAGACCAGAAATGTTAAAATAGTGCTTCCGTTCAAATGAAGTGAAATCTAGCCCAAATCTGCTCAAAAGCTTGTCTCTCTATGAGAGAAAGCTGCTTCATTCAATATTTAGTGCAAATCTTGCCAAATTGAAAGATGCTTATGCCTTATGAAATACAATGTTTTTGCAATGCTGTAAAGACAGTTTTTAATGTGTTAGAAGTTATATGCACAAAAACTTATGTTAGGACTTCAATGCTCAAGATTGTCAGTTTACAGGTTTCTGAGACCAGTAATGTTAAAATAGTGCTTCTGTTCAAATGAAGTGAAATCTAGCCCAAATCTGCTCAAAAGCTTGTCTCTCTATGAGAGAAAGCTGCTTTATTCAATATTCAATGCAAATCTTGCCAAACTGAAAGATGATTATGTCTTATGATATAAAATGATTTCTGCAATGCAGTGAGACAGTTTTTAATGTGTTAGAAGTTATATGCACAAAAACATATGTTAGGACTTCAATGCTCAAGATTGCCAGTTTACAGGTTTCTGAGACCAGTAATGTTAAAATAGTGCTTCTGTTCAAATGAAGTGAAATCTAGCCTAAACCTGCTCAAAAGCTTGTCTCTCTATGAGAGAAAGCTGCTTCATTCAATATTCAGTGCAAATCTTGCCAAACTGAAAGATGCTTATGCCTTATGAAATACAATGTTTTTACAATGCTGTAAGACAGTTTTTAATGTGTTAGAAGTTATTTGCACAAAAACTTATGTTAGGACTTCAATGCTCAAGATTGTCAGTTTACAGGTTTCTGAGACCAGAAATGTTAAAATAGTGCTTCTGTTCAAAAGTGAAATCTAGCCCAAATCTGCTCAAAAGCTTGTCTCTCTATGAGAGAAAGCTGCTTCATTCAATATTCAGTGCAAATCTTGCCAAACTGAAAGATGCTTATGCCTTATGAAATACAATGTTTTTGCAATGCTGTAAGACAGTTTTTAATGTGTTAGAAGTTATATGCACAAAAACTTATGTTAGGACTTCAATGCTCAAGATTGTCAGTTTACAGGTTTCTGAGATCAGTTATGTTGAAATAGTGCTTCTGTTCAAATGAAGTGAAATCTAGCCCAAATCTGCTCAAAAGCTTGTGTCTCTATGAGAGAAAGCTGCTTCATTCAATATTCAGTGCAAATCTTGCCAAACTGAAAGATGCTTATGCCTTATGAAATACAATGATTTCTGCAATGCAGTGAGACAGTTTTTAATGTGTTAGAAGTTATATGCACAAAAACTTATGTTAGGACTTCAATGCTCAAGATTGTCAGTTTACAGGTTTCTGAGACCAGTAATGTTGAAATAATGCTTCTGTTCAAATGAAGTGAAATCTAGCCCAAATCTGCTCAAAAGCTTGTCTCTCTATGAGAGAAAGCTGCTTTATTCAATATTCAGTGCAAATCTTGCCAAACTGAAAGATGCTTATGTCTTATGATATAAAATGCTTTCTGCAATGCAGTGAGACAGTTTTTAATGTGTTAGAAGTTATATGCACAAAAAAATATGTTAGGACTTCAATGCTCAAGATTGCCAGTTTACAGGTTTCTGAGACCAGTAATGTTGAAATAGTGCTTCTGTTCAAATGAAGTGAAATCTAGCCTAAACCTGCTCAAAAGCTTGTCTCTCTGTGAGATAGAGCTGCTTCATTCAATGTTTAGTGCAAATCTTGCCAAACTGAAAGATGCTTATGCCTTATGAAATACAATGTTTTTGCAATGCTTTAAGACAGTTTTTAAAGTGTTAGAAGTTATATGCACAAAAACTTATGTTAGGACTTCAATGCTCAAGATTGTCAGTTTACAGGTTTCTGAGACCAGTAATGTTAAAATAGTGCTTCTGTTCAAATGAAGTGAAATCTAGCCCAAATCTGCTCAAAAGCTTGTCTCTCTATGAGAGACAGCTGCTTCATTCAATATTCAGTGCAAATCTTGCCAAACTGAAAGATGCTTATGCCTTATGAAATACAATGTTTTTGCAATGCTGTAAGACAGTTTTTAATGTGTTAGAAGTTATATGCACAAAAACTTATGTTAATACTTCAATGCTCAAGATTGTCAGTTTACAGGTTTCTGAGACCAGTAATGTTGAAATAGTGCTTCTGTTCACATGAAGTGAAATCTAGCCCAAGTCTGCTCAAAAGCTTGTCTCTCTGTGAGATAGAGATGCTTCATTCAATGTTCAGTGCAAATCTTGCCAAACTGAAAGATGCTTATTCCTTATGAAATAAAATGATTTCTGCAATGCAGTGAGACAGTTTTTAATGTGTTAGAAGTTATATGCACAAAAACTTATGTTAGGACTTCAATGCTCAAGATTGTCAGTTTACAGGTTTCTGAGACCAGAAATGTTAAAATAGTGCTTCCGTTCAAATGAAGTGAAATCTAGCCCAAATCTGCTCAAAAGCTTGTCTCTCTATGAGAGAAAGCTGCTTCATTCAATATTCAGTGCAAATCTTGCCAAACTGAAAGATGCTTATGCCTTATGAAATACAATGTTTTTGCAATGCTGTAAAGACAGTTTTTAATGTGTTAGAAGTTATATGCACAAAAACTTATGTTAGGACTTCAATGCTCAAGATTGTCAGTTTACAGGTTTCTGAGACCAGTAATGTTAAAATAGTGCTTTTGTTCAAATGAAGTGAAATCTAACCCAAATCTGCTCAAAAGCTTGTGTCTCTATGAGAGACAGCTGCTTCATTCAATATTCAGTGCAAATCTTGCCAAACTGAAAGATGCTTATGCCTTATGAAATACAATGTTTTTGCAATGCTGTAAGACAGTTTTTAATGTGTTAGAAGTTATATGCACAAAAACTTATGTTAGGACTTCAATGCTCAAGATTGTCAGTTTACAGGTTTCTGAGACCAGTTATGTTGAAATAGTGCTTCTGTTCAAATGAAGTGAAATCTAGCCCAAATCTGCTCAAAAGCTTGTGTCTCTATGAGAGAAAGCTGCTTCATTCAAAATTCAGTGCAAATCTTGCAAAACTGAAAGATGCTTATGCATTATGAAATACAATGATTTCTGCAATGCAGTGAGACAGTTTTTAATGTGTTAGAAGTTATATGCACAAAAACTTATGTTAGGACTTCAATGCTCAAGATTGTCAGTTAACAGGTTTCTGAGACCAGTAATGTTAAAATAGTGCTTCTGTTCAAATGAAGTGAAATCTAGCCCAAATCTGCTCAAAAGCTTGTCTCTCTATGAGAGACAGCTGCTTCATTCAATATTCAGTGCAAATCTTGCCAAACTGAAAGATGCTTATGCCTTATGAAATACAATGTTTTTGCAATGCTGTAAGACAGTTTTTAATGTGTTAGAAGTTATATGCACAAAAACTTATGTTAGGACTTCAATGCTCAAGATTGTCAGTTTACAGGTTTCTGAGACCAGTAATGTTGAAATAATGCTTCTGTTCAAATGAAGTGAAATCTAGCCCAAATCTGCTCAAAAGCTTCTTTCTCTGTGAGTTAGAGCTGCTTCATTCAATGTTCAGTGCAAATCTTGCCAAACTGAAAGATGCGTATGTCTTATGAAATAAAATGATTTCTGCAATGCAGTGAGACAGTTTTTAATGTGTTAGAAGTTATATGCACAAAAACTTATGTTAATACTTCAATGCTCAAGATTGTCAGTTTACAGGTTTCTGAGACCAGTAATGTTGAAATAGTGCTTCTGTTCACATGAAGTGAAATCTAGCCTAAATCTGCTCAAAAGCTTGTCTCTCTGTGAGATAGAGATGCTTCATTCAATGTTCAGTGCAAATCTTGCCAAAATGAAAGATGCTTATTCCTTATGAAATAAAATGATTTCTGCAATGCAGTGAGACAGTTTTTAATGTGTTAGAAGTTATATGCACAAAAACTTATGTTAGGACTTCAATGCTCGAGATTGTCAGTTTACAGGTTTCTGAGACCAGAAATGTTAAAATAGTGCTTCCGTTCAAATGAAGTGAAATCTAGGCCAAATCTGCTCAAAAGCTTGTCTCTCTATGAGAGAAAGCTGCTTCATTCAATATTCAGTGCAAATCTTGCCAAACTGAAAGATGCTTATGCCTTATGAAATACAATGTTTTTGCAATGCTGTAAAGACAGTTTTTAATGTGTTAGAAGTTATATGCCTAAAAACTTATGTTAGGACTTCAATGCTCAAGATTGTCAGTTTACAGGTTTCTGAGACCAGTAATGTTAAAATAGTGCTTCTGTTCAAATGAAGTGAAATCTAGCCCAAATCTGCTCAAAAGCTTGTCTCTCTATGAGAGACAGCTGCTTCATTCAATATTCAGTGCAAATCTTGCCAAACTGAAAGATGCTTATGCCTTATGAAATACAATGTTTTTGCAATGCTGTAAAGACAGTTTTTAATGTGTTAGAAGTTATATGCACAAAAACTTATGTTAGGACTTCAATGCTCAAGATTGTCAGTTTACAGGTTTCTGAGACCAGATATGTTGAAATAGTGCTTCTGTTCAAATGAAGTGAAATCTAGCCCAAATCTGCTCAAAAGCTTGTGTCTCTATGAGAGAAAGCTGCTTCATTCAATATTCAGTGCAAATCTTGCCAAACTGAAAGATGCTTATGCCTTATGAAATACAATGATTTCTGCAATGCAGTGAGACAGTTTTTAATGTGTTAGAAGTTATATGCACAAAAACTTATGTTAGGACTTCAATGCTCAAGATTGTCAGTTTACAGGTTTCTGAGACCAGTAATGTTGAAATAATGCTTCTGTTCAAATGAAGTGAAATCTAGCCCAAATCTGCTCAAAAGCTTGTCTCTCTATGAGAGAAAGCTGCTTTATTCAATATTCAGTGCAAATCTTGCCAAACTGAAAGATGCTTATGTCTTATGATATAAAATGCTTTCTGCAATGCAGTGAGACAGTTTTTAATGTGTTAGAAGTTATATGCACAAAAACTTATGTTAGGACTTCAATGCTCAAGATTGTCAGTTTACAGGTTTCTGAGACCAGAAATGTTAAAATAGTGCTTCCGTTCAAATGAAGTGAAATCTAGCCCAAATCTGCTCAAAAGCTTGTCTCTCTATGAGAGAAAGCTGCTTCATTCAATATTTAGTGCAAATCTTGCCAAATTGAAAGATGCTTATGCCTTATGAAATACAATGTTTTTGCAATGCTGTAAGACAGTTTTTAATGTGTTAGAAGTTATATGCACAAAAACTTATGTTAGGGCTTCAATGATCAAGATTGTCAGTTTTCAGGTTTCTGAGACCAGTAATGCTGAAATAATGCTTCTGTTCAAATGAAGTGAAATCTAGCCCAAATCTGCTCAAAAGCTTCTTTCTCTGTGAGTTAGAGCTGCTTCATTCAATGTTCAGTGCAAATCTTGCCAAACTGAAAGATGCGTATGTCTTATGAAATAAAATGATTTCTGCAATGCAGTGAGACAGTTTTTAATGTGTTAGAAGTTATATGCACAAAAACTTATGTTAATACTTCAATGCTCAAGATTGTCAGTTTACAGGTTTCTGAGACCAGTAATGTTGAAATAGTGCTTCTGTTCACATGAAGTGAAATCTAGCCCAAGTCTGCTCAAAAGCTTGTCTCTCTGTGAGATAGAGATGCTTCATTCAATGTTCAGTGCAAATCTTGCCAAACTGAAAGATGCTTATTCCTTATGAAATAAAATGATTTCTGCAATGCAGTGAGACAGTTTTTAATGTGTTAGAAGTTATATGCACAAAAACTTATGTTAGGACTTCAATGCTCAAGATTGTCAGTTTACAGGTTTCTGAGACCAGAAATGTTAAAATAGTGCTTCCGTTCAAATGAAGTGAAATCTAGCCCAAATCTGCTCAAAAGCTTGTCTTTCTACGAGAGACAGCTGCTTCATTCAATATTCAGTGCAAATCTTGCCAAACTGAAAGATGCTTATGCCTTATGAAATACAATGTTTTTGCAATGCTGTAAAGACAGTTTTTAATGTGTTAGAAGTTATATGCACAAAAACTTATGTTAGGACTTCAATGCTCAAGATTGTCAGTTTACAGGTTTCTGAGACCAGTAATGTTAAAATAGTGCTTCTGTTCAAATGAAGTGAAATCTAGCCCAAATCTGCTCAAAAGCTTGTCTCTCTATGAGAGACAGCTGCTTCATTCAATATTCAGTGCAAATCTTGCCAAACTGAAAGATGCTTATGCCTTATGAAATACAATGTTTTTGCAATGCTGTAAGACAGTTTTTAATGTGTTAGAAGTTATATGCACAAAAACTTATGTTAGGACTTCAATGCTCAAGATTGTCAGTTTACAGGTTTCTGAGACCAGTTATGTTGAAATAGTGCTTCTGTTCAAATGAAGTGAAATCTAGCCCAAATCTGCTCAAAAGCTTGTGTCTCTATGAGAGAAAGCTGCTTCATTCAATATTCAGTGCAAATCTTGCAAAACTGAAAGATGCTTATGCCTTATGAAATACAATGATTTCTGCAATGCAGTGAGACAGTTTTTAATGTGTTAGAAGTTATATGCACAAAAACTTATGTTAGGACTTCAATGCTCAAGATTGTCAGTTAACAGGTTTCTGAGACCAGTAATGTTAAAATAGTGCTTCTGTTCAAATGAAGTGAAATCTAGCCCAAATCTGCTCAAAAGCTTCTTTCTCTGTGAGTTAGAGCTGCTTCATTCAATGTTCAGTGCAAATCTTGCCAAACTGAAAGATGCGTATGTCTTATGAAATAAAATGATTTCTGCAATGCAGTGAGACAGTTTTTAATGTGTTAGAAGTTATATGCACAAAAACTTATGTTAATACTTCAATGCTCAAGATTGTCAGTTTACAGGTTTCTGAGACCAGTAATGTTGAAATAGTGCTTCTGTTCACATGAAGTGAAATCTAGCCCAAGTCTGCTCAAAAGCTTGTCTCTCTGTGAGATAGAGATGCTTCATTCAATGTTCAGTGCAAATCTTGCCAAACTGAAAGATGCTTATTCCTTATGAAATAAAATGATTTCTGCAATGCAGTGAGACAGTTTTTAATGTGTTAGAAGTTATAAGCACAAAAACTTATGTTAGGACTTCAATGCTCAAGATTGTCAGTTTACAGGTTTCTGAGACCAGAAATGTTAAAATAGTGCTTCCGTTCAAATGAAGTGAAATCTAGCCCAAATCTGCTCAAAAGCTTGTCTCTCTATGAGAGAAAGCTGCTTCATTCAATATTCAGTGCAAATCTTGCCAAACTGAAAGATGCTTATGCCTTATGAAATACAATGTTTTTGCAATGCTGTAAAGACAGTTTTTAATGTGTTAGAAGTTATATGCACAAAAACTTATGTTAGGACTTCAATGCTCAAGATTGTCAGTTTACAGGTTTCTGAGACCAGTAATGTTAAAATAGTGCTTCTGTTCAAATGAAGTGAAATCTAGCCCAAATCTGCTCAAAAGCTTGTCTCTCTATGAGAGACAGCTGCTTCATTCAATATTCAGTGCAAATCTTGCCAAACTGAAAGATGCTTATGCCTTATGAAATACAATGTTTTTGCAATGCTGTAAGACAGTTTTTAATGTGTTAGAAGTTATATGCACAAAAACTTATGTTAGGACTTCAATGCTCAAGATTGTCAGTTTACAGGTTTCTGAGACCAGTAATGTTGAAATAATGCTTCTGTTCACATGAAGTGAAATCTAGCCTAAATCTGCTCAAAAGCTTGTCTCTCTGTGAGATAGAGATGCTTCATTCAATGTTCAGTGCAAATCTTGCCAAAATGAAAGATGCTTATTCCTTATGAAATAAAATGATTTCTGCAATGCAGTGAGACAGTTTTTAATGTGTTAGAAGTTATATGCACAAAAACTTATGTTAGGACTTCAATGCTCAAGATTGTCAGTTTACAGGTTTCTGAGACCAGAAATGTTAAAATAGTGCTTCCGTTCAAATGAAGTGAAATCTAGCCCAAATCTGCTCAAAAGCTTGTCTCTCTATGAGAGAAAGCTGCTTCATTCAATATTCAGTGCAAATCTTGCCAAACTGAAAGATGCTTATGCCTTATGAAATACAATGTTTTTGCAATGCTGTAAAGACAGTTTATAATGTGTTAGAAGTTATATGCACAAAAACTTATGTTAGGACTTCAATGCTCAAGATTGTCAGTTAACAGGTTTCTGAGACCAGTAATGTTAAAATAGTGCTTCTGTTCAAATGAAGTGAAATCTAGCCCAAATCTGCTCAAAAGCTTGTCTCTCTATGAGAGACAGCTGCTTCATTCAATATTCAGTGCAAATCTTGCCAAACTGAAAGATGCTTATGCCTTATGAAATACAATGTTTTTGCAATGCTGTAAAGACAGTTTTTAATGTGTTAGAAGTTATATGCACAAAAACTTATGTTAGGACTTCAATGCTCAAGATTGTCAGTTTACAGGTTTCTGAGACCAGTAATGTTAAAATAGTGCTTCTGTTCAAATGAAGTGAAATCTAGCCCAAATCTGCTCAAAAGCTTGTCTCTCTATGAGAGACAGCTGCTTCATTCAATATTCAGTGCAAATCTTGCCAAACTGAAAGATGCTTATGCCTTATGAAATACAATGTTTTTGCAATGCTGTAAGACAGTTTTTAATGTGTTAGAAGTTATATGCACAAAAACTTATGTTAGGACTTCAATGCTCAAGATTGTCAGTTTACAGGTTTCTGAGACCAGTTATGTTGAAATAGTGCTTCTATTCAAATGAAGTGAAATCTAGCCCAAATCTGCTCAAAAGCTTGTGTCTCTATGAGAGAAAGCTGCTTCATTCAATATTCAGTGCAAATCTTGCAAAACTGAAAGATGCTTATGCCTTATGAAATACAATGTTTTTGCAATGCTGTAAAGACAGTTTTTAATGTGTTAGAAGTTATATGCACAAAAACTTATGTTAGGACTTCAATGCTCAAGATTGTCAGTTTACAGGTTTCTGAGACCAGTAATGTTAAAATAGTGCTTTTGTTCAAATGAAGTGAAATCTAACCCAAATCTGCTCAAAAGCTTGTGTCTCTATGAGAGACAGCTGCTTCATTCAATATTCAGTGCAAATCTTGCCAAACTGAAAGATGCTTATGCCTTATGAAATACAATGTTTTTGCAATGCTGTAAGACAGTTTTTAATGTGTTAGAAGTTATATGCACAAAAACTTATGTTAGGACTTCAATGCTCAAGATTGTCAGTTTACAGGTTTCTGAGACCAGTAATGTTAAAATAGTGCTTCTGTTCAAATAAAGTGAAATCTAGCCCAAATCTGCTCAAAAGCTTGTCTCTCTATGAGAGAAAGCTGCTTTATTCAATATTCAATGCAAATCTTGCCAAACTGAAAGATGATTATGTCTTATGATATAAAATGATTTCTGCAATGCAGTGAGACAGTTTTTAATGTGTTAGAAGTTATATGCACAAAAACTTATGTTAGGACTTCAATGCTCAAGATTGCCAGTTTACAGGTTTCTGAGACCAGTAATGTTAAAATAATGCTTCTGTTCAAATGAAGTGAAATCTAAGCCTAAACCTGCTCAAAAGCTTGTCTCTCTGTGAGATAGAGCTGCTTCATTCAATGTTCAGTGCAAATCTTGCCAAACTGAAAGATGCTTATGCCTTATGAAATACAATGTTTTTGCAATGCTTTAAGACATTTTTTAATGTGTTAGAAGTTATATGCACAAAAACTTATGTTAGGACTTCAATGCTCAAGATTGTCAGTTAACAGGTTTCTGAGACCAGTAATGTTAAAATAGTGCTTCTGTTCAAATGAAGTGAAATCTAGCCCAAATCTGCTCAAAAGCTTGTCTCTCTATGAGAGACAGCTGCTTCATTCAATATTCAGTGCAAATCTTGCCAAACTGAAAGATGCTTATGCCTTATGAAATACAATGTTTTTGCAATGCTGTAAAGACAGTTTTTAATGTGTTAGAAGTTATATGCACAAAAACGTCCCAAGGTTACGTATGTAACCCTAGTTCCTTGAAGGAACGAGACGCTGCGTCGAAACGCTTTTGGGGAACGTCCCTGACGAGACCGACTCTGAATATCGTGTGCAATCAGTCCATCGGAAAGGCGTGACGTCACGGGCGGGGTGACGTAGCGACCAGGAAGCTATAAAAGCACGTGCCGTGCAGCTGGCTTCAGCTTCGAGTAGGGAAGCAAGCGCCAGCAGGGGTGCCGGGAGTATGGCTCTGCGACGCAGCGTCTCGTTCCTTCAAGGAACTAGGGTTACATACGTAACCTTGGGACGTTCCTTTTCAGGAACTCGAGCTGCGTCGAAACGCTTTTGGGGAACGATGTGCCAACGCTGCCAGACTTCCAAATCCCTGCCTAGTGTGTAGTCAAAAGAGCACAGCTAAGACGAGAGGACAGAAGAGCCCGGCGTGGCTCGCATGTCAAGATCGTAAAATCGGACAAATGTGGAGGGCGTGGACCACCCCGCAGCGTTGCAGATGTCCAAGAGGGACACACCTGCTGAGAAGGCCTTGGAGGCCGCCATACTCCGAGTAGAGTGAGCCTTGGCCCCCAAAGGGGGGGGAAGACCAGAGGACTCATAGGAGAGGTTGATAGCCTCGACTATCCAACGACTAAGGGTCTGCTTGGTGGCAGGAGAACCCTTGTTAGAAGGACCGTAGCAAACAAGCAATTGGTCTGATTTTCTCCACAGGGCAGCTCTGTGGACGTATGCGTCCAGTGCTCGCACTGGACACATACAGTTTAGCTTCTCTTGGTCGTGCTCCCGAAAGGGAGGAGGACAGAAGGCCTGCAGTACGATAGGCTGTGGTGTAACAGAGGGAACCTTCGGAACGTAACCCGCTCGAGGGTATAAAAATGCTTTGGCCATACCAGGGGCAAAGTCTAAGTAGGTAGGGGCCACCGAAAGGGCCTGAAGATCTCCAACTCTCTTTAGTGAGGTGATTGCCAGTAATAGGGCAGTTTTAAGTGTCAGATGTCTATCTGAGATATCTTGTATAGGCTCGAATGGAGCTTTACAAAGAGCCTCTAGAACCACAACCAAATCCCAGGGGGGAACACGGGATCGTACTGGAGGTCTCAGCCTCAGCGCACCGCGGAGGAAACGTGTAACTAGGGGGTGTCTACCCACTGACTGACCATTGAAAGGGACGTGGAAAGCAGCTATGGCCGCCACGTAAACCTTTAAGGTGGAGTGGGATAACCCCGCAGAGAGCCTGGCTTGTAAAAACTCCAGAACTGTACCAACTGGGCAGTCTGCTGGGTCAAGCTGGCGGTCTCTGCACCATGAAGTGAAGAGCTTCCACTTCAGGGCGTACAGTTTCCTCGTAGAGGGAGCTCTGGATTGGAGTAGGGTCTCAACAACCTCGGTTGAGAGACCGGCTGCTAACAGCTGTGCCCCCTCAGGGGCCACACCCACAGCCTCCACAACTCCGGGCGAGGGTGAATTATCGTGCCCTGCGCCTGTGAGAGTAGGTCTGTCCTGATCGGTATCTCCCACGGAGAGCCGTCGAGGAGCGAGACTAGATCTGAGAACCATACTCGGCCCGGCCAGAACGGGGCTACTAGTAGTAGACGGGCCCCGTCCCGGCGTACTCTCGCCAGAACTCCCGGGAGCAGAGCGATAGGGGGAAAAGCGTACAGACGAAGCCTCGGCCAGGTCTGTACCATAGCGTCCAGTCCCAGAGGAGCTGGATGAACTAGAGAGAACCAGAGGGGACATTGCGATGTCTCCTGAGTCGCAAAGAGGTCCACCTGAGCTGTACCAAATACTCTCCATATCTGCTTCACCACCTCGGGGTGAAGCATCCATTCCCCGGGCCTCGGCCCCTGTCTCGACAGTATGTCTGCTCCCACATTCAATCTCCCAGGAATATACGCTGCTCTGATCGAGAGGAGCTTGCCCTGGGACCACAGAAGGATCTGGTGTGCCAGCTTGTACAAGGGGCGCGAACGCAGACCCCCCTGGTGATTGATATAAGAGACCACTGATGTGTTGTCGGTGCGCACCAACACATGGTGACCTCTCAGGTCCGGGAGGAAATATTTCAATGCTCGATAGACCGCTAGTATCTCTAGGCAATTGATGTGCCATGTTAGATGGCGACCACTCCACAGACCGCGGGCAGGGTGGCCACTCATGACCGCACCCCAACCGGTGAGGGACGCATCTGTCGCTAGCGTTACACGGCGACAAGGAACTCCCAGCACCGGGCCCTGATTCAAGAACCAAGGTTTCCTCCACATGTCTAAGGCACGAAGGCACCGCCGCGTGACCTTGATAACTCGACGTGGATTTCCCCTCGGGGAAAAACCCTTGGACTTGAGCCACCACTGTAGGGGTCTCATGTACAGCAGGCCAAAAGGTATCACGTTGGACGCAGCTGCCATCAGCCCTAACAATCTCTGGAATTGTTTGACAGTGAGTGACTGGCCTTCTTTGACCCTCTCGACTGATGTGAGGATCGACTCGATCCGAGCAGGAGACAAGCGTGCCTGCATCGTGGTCGAATTCCACACTACGCCTAGATAGGTGGTTCTCTGAACTGGAGAAAGTACACTCTTCTTGGCGTTTAGTCTCAAACCCAGCTCCCCCATGTGTGCGAGAACGACATCTCGATGTCGAGCCGCCATCTGCTCTGATTGAGCTAGGATCAACCAATCGTCGATATAATTTAAAATGCGGATGCCCTGCATACGGAGGGATACCAGAGCCGCATCCATACATTTCGTGAACGTGCGGGGTGAGAGTGCGAGGCCAAAGGGAAGTACTCGATATTGATAAGCTTTGCCCCCGAAAGCGAACCTCAGAAACTTCCTGTGTTGTGGAAGGATGGATATGTGGAAGTATGCATCTTTGAGATCTATTGTGACAAACCAGTCCTCGGATCTGATTTGAGCTACAACCTGGTTGACAGTGAGCATCTTGAACTTCAGTGACATAACTGAGCGGTTCAGGAGACGCAAGTCCAGGATCGGACGCAACCCCCCATCCTTCTTTGGAACTATGAAATACCGGCTGTAAAATCCGGATTCCCTGTCTAGAGGAGGGACCACCTCGATGGCCTCCTTCCTTAATAGGGTATTCACTTCTTGTTCCATAACCAGAGCCTGCTGGGGGCCGACCACAGTCGGTGTAACCCCGTTGAACTTCGGTGGTGGATGACCGAACTGAATGCAATAGCCTCTTTCTATTGTACGCAGGACCCATTGAGATACATTTGGCAGTAGCTTCCACGCTGCTAAATAATCTACTAAGGGAATCAGTCTCTCGAGACTGACCTCTGGTGTAAGAGGCCCCCGAAGGGGCGGCGAGCATCCCAGCTCCGCTACGGTCACGGGCGGAAGTAACTGGGAGTGGTGCTCGCTGGAGGCCGCTGCGCCCTGAAACTCTGGCAGGGTTGGCAGACCGACCTCCTGAGGGTACTGAGGTGAGACGGGCACCGTGTAATGAGGTGAACCGCGCTCTACCCCAGCAGGGGCTACCCTCTGGATCCTGGCGTCAGGATCGTTTCGTCGAGGACTTCCGGGCTTCGATGACAGATCTTAAATCGGCTTTCGCCCTAGAAGCCCCCGACTCAGAGCGTCGTTGCCCTCGGTCCCGACGTGGGGGAGCACGAGTGGCGACGCTCTGTTTTTGCGCTACCCGGTGTGAGGAGCCGGTATGTGGCGTGGTCATCTCCCGCCCAGATGTACCACGAGAGCGACGAGGGAGGAAACTCTGGAACGCCGCCGCCTGCTTGTGCGCCTCCTGGAACCTGTCGACGACAGTATTAACTGTGTCGCCGAACAGGCCCGAGGCTTGAAGCGGGGCGTCCAGGAGGCAGACCCTGTCCCGTTCTTTAATTTCTGACAGGGTCAGCCACAAATGCCTCTCCGCGGCCACTAAAGCTGCCATAGACCGCCCAATTGCGCGAGCGGTCTCCTTAGTGGCGCGGAGGGAGAGATCAGCGGTCTTCCTGAGTTCTTCAATCTCCTCAGACTTAATCCCCTCCCCCTCATCGACATCTCTCAGCAGGTCAGCCTGATAAGCTTGCAGGACTGCCATAGTATGAAGGCACGCCCCAGCCTGACCTGCTGCCACATAACCTTTGCCCACTAGCGATGATGTAACTCGAAGCGGCTTAGTGGGCAATGTCGGAGCCTTTAGAGACGAGGCCGAACCGGGTGACAGATAGCTCGCGAGCGTCTGTTCAGCCCTGGCATCGCTCTATAACCACGCTCTCCCAGCCCCATCACGTTGCCATAGTATAGTGAATCAGGGCCAAAGAGGCGGGTCGAATACGGGTGTTTCCACGATCTCGATAACTCGTCATGGAGATCGGGAAAATATGGAAGGCTCCGACGTGGAGGTGGTTGCTGCGGCCGCAGAAAGCGTTCATCTAATTTGCTTCTCTGCGGCTCAGTCTGTTTTTCAGCAGGCCAGTCAATTTTTAATTTATCTACTGCCCGCGTGACCACCTCCAACAGCTCCTCATACTGGGGCGACAGGGGTGGCGAATCCCCAGCAACAGTCTCCACATCGACCTCCTCGGAGGACGAGAGGTGAAGAGCTGATCCCTCACCCTGGGGGGAAGAAACCGACGAGCGTGCTTCCGAACCCAGGGTTTGGGCGCCGGATCTGGCAGATGAGGAAGGAGATAAGGACTGGCCCGTCTCCATTCCTTCTGACAGATCCACCTGCTAGCCCCACGAGTGCAGCAGCCGCTCTGCCTCGGCAGAAGCGGGGCCAGCACCGCGAGGAACGCTGGTAAAGGCTCCCTCCTCGAAGAGAGCCCTCCGGGATCGAAGCGTCCGCATTGGCAAACGTTCACAATGCGGGCAGTCGGCCCCCTCGAGAGCCGACTCAGCGTGCTTCGATCCCAGGCAAGCCACGCACAGCATGTGTGTATCCCCACTCGTAATGTAGCGAGTGCAGGGAGGAACACACAGTCTGTAACGCGGCTTGGAATCGCCCTTCAAATGTTTGGTCTTTTGCTTTTGTTTAGGCATATTGTGGCTGTTTTAGCGATCTTTTTAAGCTAAGGGACAGACAACAATAAATAGGACCAACAGACAGACTTTTGCACATGCACACACAGAGCGCTTGCTGACAGATTCGAAGCTGAAGCCAGCTGCACGGCACGTGCTTTTATAGCTTCCTGGTCGCTACGTCACCCCGCCCGTGACGTCACGCCTTTCCGATGGACTGATTGCACACGATATTCAGAGTCGGTCTCGTCAGGGACGTTCCCCAAAAGCGTTTCGACGCAGCTCGAGTTCCTGAAAAGGAACTTATGTTAGGACTTCAATGCTCAAGATTGTCAGTTTACAGGTTTCTGAGACCAGTAATGTTAAAATAGTGCTTCTGTTCAAATGAAGTGAAATCTAGCCCAAATCTGCTCAAAAGCTTGTCTCTCTATGAGAGACAGCTGCTTCATTCAATATTCAGTGCAAATCTTGCCAAACTGAAAGATGCTTATGCCTTATGAAATACAATGTTTTTGCAATGCTGTAAGACAGTTTTTAGTGTGTTAGAAGTTATATGCACAAAAACTTATGTTAGGACTTCAATGCTCAAGATTGTCAGTTTACAGGTTTCTGAGACCAGATATGTTGAAATAGTGCTTCTGTTCAAATGAAGTGAAATCTAGCCCAAATCTGCTCAAAAGCTTGTGTCTCTATGAGAGAAAGCTGCTTCATTCAATATTCAGTGCAAATCTTGCCAAACTGAAAGATGCTTATGCCTTATGAAATACAATGATTTCTGCAATGCAGTGAGACAGTTTTTAATGTGTTAGAAGTTATATGCACAAAAACTTATGTTAGGACTTCAATGCTCAAGATTGTCAGTTTACAGGTTTCTGAGACCAGTAATGTTGAAATAATGCTTCTGTTCAAATGAAGTGAAATCTAGCCCAAATCTGCTCAAAAGCTTGTCTCTCTATGAGAGAAAGCTGCTTTATTCAATATTCAGTGCAAATCTTGCCAAACTGAAAGATGCTTATGTCTTATGATATAAAATGCTTTCTGCAATGCAGTGAGACAGTTTTTAATGTGTTAGAAGTTATATGCACAAAAACATATGTTAGGACTTCAATGCTCAAGATAGCCAGTTTACAGGTTTCTGAGACCAGTAATGTTAAAATAGTGCTTCTGTTCAAATGAAGTGAAATCTAGCCTAAACCTGCTCAAAAGCTTGTCTCTCTATGAGAGAAAGCTGCTTCATTCAATATTCAGTGCAAATCTTGGCAAACTGAAAGATGCTTATGCCTTATGAAATACAATGTTTTTGCAATGCTGTAAGACAATTTTTAATGTGTTAGAAGTTATATGCACAAAAACTTATGTTAGGACTTCAATGCTCAAGATTGTCAGTTTACAGGTTTCTGAGACCAGTAATGTTGAAATAGTGCTTCTGTTCAAATGAAGTGAAATCTAGCCCAAATCTGCTCAAAAGCTTCTCTCTCTGTGAGTTAGAGCTGCTTCATTCAATGTTCAGTGCAAATCTTGCCAAACTGAAAGATGCTTTATTCCTTATGAAATAAAATGATTTCTGCAATGCAGTGAGACAGTTTTTAATGTGTTAGAAGTTATATGCACAAAAACATATATTAGGACTTCAATGCTCAAGATTGTCAGTTTACAGGTTTCTGAGACCAGTAATGTTAAAATAGTGCTTCTGTTCAAATGAAGTGAAATCAAGCCCAAATCTGCTCAAAAGCTTGTCTCTCTATGAGAGACAGCTGCTTCATTCAATATTCAGTGCAAATCTTGCCAAACTGAAAGATGCTTATGCCTTATGAAATACAATGTTTTTGCAATGCTGTAAAGACAGTTTTTAATGTGTTAGAAGTTATATGCACAAAAACATATGTTAGGACTTCAATGCTCAAGATTGTCAGTTTACAGGTTTCTGAGACCAGAAATGTTAAAATAGTGCTTCCGTTCAAATGAAGTGAAATTTAGCCCAAATCTGCTCAAAAGCTTGTCTCTCTATGAGAGAAAGCTGCTTCATTCAATATTCAGTGCAAATCTTGCCAAACTGAAAGATGCTTATGCCTTATGAAATACAATGTTTTTGCAATGCTGTAAAGACAGTTTTTAATGTGTTAGAAGTTATATGCACAAAAACTTATGTTAGGACTTCAATGCTCAAGATTGTCAGTTTACAGGTTTCTGAGACCAGTAATGTTAAAATAGTGCTTCTGTTCAAATGAAGTGAAATCTAGCCCAAATCTGCTCAAAAGCTTGTCTCTCTATGAGAGACAGCTGCTTCATTCAATATTCAGTGCAAATCTTGCCAAACTGAAAGATGCTTATGCCTTATGAAATACAATGTTTTTGCAATGCTGTAAAGACAGTTTTTAATGTGTTAGAAGTTATATGCACAAAAACTTATGTTAGGACTTCAATGCTCAAGATTGTCAGTTTACAGGTTTCTGAGACCAGTAATGTTAAAATAGTGCTTCTGTTCAAATGAAGTGAAATCTAGCCCAAATCTGCTCAAAAGCTTGTCTCTCTATGAGAGACAGCTGCTTCATTCAATATTCAGTGCAAATCTTGCCAAACTGAAAGATGCTTATGCCTTATGAAATACAATGTTTTTGCAATGCTGTAAGACAGTTTTTAATGTGTTAGAAGTTATATGCACAAAAACTTATGTTAGGACTTCAATGCTCAAGATTGTCAGTTTACAGGTTTCTGAGACCAGATATGTTGAAATAGTGCTTCTGTTCAAATGAAGTGAAATCTAGCCCAAATCTGCTCAAAAGCTTCTTTCTCTGTGAGTTAGAGCTGCTTCATTCAATGTTCAGTGCAAATCTTGCCAAACTGAAAGATGCGTATGTCTTATGAAATAAAATGATTTCTGCAATGCAGTGAGACAGTTTTTAATGTGTTAGAAGTTATATGCACAAAAACTTATGTTAATACTTCAATGCTCAAGATTGTCAGTTTACAGGTTTCTGAGACCAGTAATGTTGAAATAGTGCTTCTGTTCACATGAAGTGAAATCTAGCCCAAGTCTGCTCAAAAGCTTGTCTCTCTGTGAGATAGAGATGCTTCATTCAATGTTCAGTGCAAATCTTGCCAAACTGAAAGATGCTTATTCCTTATGAAATAAAATGATTTCTGCAATGCAGTGAGACAGTTTTTAATGTGTTAGAAGTTATATGCACAAAAACTTATGTTAGGACTTCAATGCTCAAGATTGTCAGTTTACAGGTTTCTGAGACCAGAAATGTTAAAATAGTGCTTCCGTTCAAATGAAGTGAAATCTAGCCCAAATCTGCTCAAAAGCTTGTCTCTCTACGAGAGACAGCTGCTTCATTCAATATTCAGTGCAAATCTTGCCAAACTGAAAGATGCTTATGCCTTATGAAATACAATGTTTTTGCAATGCTGTAAAGACAGTTTTTAATGTGTTAGAAGTTATATGCACAAAAACTTATGTTAGGACTTCAATGCTCAAGATTGTCAGTTTACAGGTTTCTGAGACCAGTAATGTTAAAATAGTGCTTCTGTTCAAATGAAGTGAAATCTAGCCCAAATCTGCTCAAAAGCTTGTCTCTCTATGAGAGACAGCTGCTTCATTCAATATTCAGTGCAAATCTTGCCAAACTGAAAGATGCTTATGCCTTATGAAATACAATGTTTTTGCAATGCTGTAAGACAGTTTTTAATGTGTTAGAAGTTATATGCACAAAAACTTATGTTAGGACTTCAATGCTCAAGATTGTCAGTTTACAGGTTTCTGAGACCAGTTATGTTGAAATAGTGCTTCTGTTCAAATGAAGTGAAATCTAGCCCAAATCTGCTCAAAAGCTTGTGTCTCTATGAGAGAAAGCTGCTTCATTCAATATTCAGTGCAAATCTTGCAAAACTGAAAGATGCTTATGCCTTATGAAATACAATGATTTCTGCAATGCAGTGAGACAGTTTTTAATGTGTTAGAAGTTATATGCACAAAAACTTATGTTAGGACTTCAATGCTCAAGATTGTCAGTTAACAGGTTTCTGAGACCAGTAATGTTAAAATAGTGCTTCTGTTCAAATGAAGTGAAATCTAGCCCAAATCTGCTCAAAAGCTTCTTTCTCTGTGAGTTAGAGCTGCTTCATTCAATGTTCAGTGCAAATCTTGCCAAACTGAAAGATGCGTATGTCTTATGAAATAAAATGATTTCTGCAATGCAGTGAGACAGTTTTTAATGTGTTAGAAGTTATATGCACAAAAACTTATGTTAATACTTCAATGCTCAAGATTGTCAGTTTACAGGTTTCTGAGACCAGTAATGTTGAAATAGTGCTTCTGTTCACATGAAGTGAAATCTAGCCCAAGTCTGCTCAAAAGCTTGTCTCTCTGTGAGATAGAGATGCTTCATTCAATGTTCAGTGCAAATCTTGCCAAACTGAAAGATGCTTATTCCTTATGAAATAAAATGATTTCTGCAATGCAGTGAGACAGTTTTTAATGTGTTAGAAGTTATAAGCACAAAAACTTATGTTAGGACTTCAATGCTCAAGATTGTCAGTTTACAGGTTTCTGAGACCAGAAATGTTAAAATAGTGCTTCCGTTCAAATGAAGTGAAATCTAGCCCAAATCTGCTCAAAAGCTTGTCTCTCTATGAGAGAAAGCTGCTTCATTCAATATTCAGTGCAAATCTTGCCAAACTGAAAGATGCTTATGCCTTATGAAATACAATGTTTTTGCAATGCTGTAAAGACAGTTTTTAATGTGTTAGAAGTTATATGCACAAAAACTTATGTTAGGACTTCAATGCTCAAGATTGTCAGTTTACAGGTTTCTGAGACCAGTAATGTTAAAATAGTGCTTCTGTTCAAATGAAGTGAAATCTAGCCCAAATCTGCTCAAAAGCTTGTCTCTCTATGAGAGACAGCTGCTTCATTCAATATTCAGTGCAAATCTTGCCAAACTGAAAGATGCTTATGCCTTATGAAATACAATGTTTTTGCAATGCTGTAAGACAGTTTTTAATGTGTTAGAAGTTATATGCACAAAAACTTATGTTAGGACTTCAATGCTCAAGATTGTCAGTTTACAGGTTTCTGAGACCAGTAATGTTGAAATAATGCTTCTGTTCACATGAAGTGAAATCTAGCCTAAATCTGCTCAAAAGCTTGTCTCTCTGTGAGATAGAGATGCTTCATTCAATGTTCAGTGCAAATCTTGCCAAAATGAAAGATGCTTATTCCTTATGAAATAAAATGATTTCTGCAATGCAGTGAGACAGTTTTTAATGTGTTAGAAGTTATATGCACAAAAACTTATGTTAGGACTTCAATGCTCAAGATTGTCAGTTTACAGGTTTCTGAGACCAGAAATGTTAAAATAGTGCTTCCGTTCAAATGAAGTGAAATCTAGCCCAAATCTGCTCAAAAGCTTGTCTCTCTATGAGAGAAAGCTGCTTCATTCAATATTCAGTGCAAATCTTGCCAAACTGAAAGATGCTTATGCCTTATGAAATACAATGTTTTTGCAATGCTGTAAAGACAGTTTATAATGTGTTAGAAGTTATATGCACAAAAACTTATGTTAGGACTTCAATGCTCAAGATTGTCAGTTAACAGGTTTCTGAGACCAGTAATGTTAAAATAGTGCTTCTGTTCAAATGAAGTGAAATCTAGCCCAAATCTGCTCAAAAGCTTGTCTCTCTATGAGAGACAGCTGCTTCATTCAATATTCAGTGCAAATCTTGCCAAACTGAAAGATGCTTATGCCTTATGAAATACAATGTTTTTGCAATGCTGTAAAGACAGTTTTTAATGTGTTAGAAGTTATATGCACAAAAACTTATGTTAGGACTTCAATGCTCAAGATTGTCAGTTTACAGGTTTCTGAGACCAGTAATGTTAAAATAGTGCTTCTGTTCAAATGAAGTGAAATCTAGCCCAAATCTGCTCAAAAGCTTGTCTCTCTATGAGAGACAGCTGCTTCATTCAATATTCAGTGCAAATCTTGCCAAACTGAAAGATGCTTATGCCTTATGAAATACAATGTTTTTGCAATGCTGTAAGACAGTTTTTAATGTGTTAGAAGTTATATGCACAAAAACTTATGTTAGGACTTCAATGCTCAAGATTGTCAGTTTACAGGTTTCTGAGACCAGTTATGTTGAAATAGTGCTTCTATTCAAATGAAGTGAAATCTAGCCCAAATCTGCTCAAAAGCTTGTGTCTCTATGAGAGAAAGCTGCTTCATTCAATATTCAGTGCAAATCTTGCAAAACTGAAAGATGCTTATGCCTTATGAAATACAATGTTTTTGCAATGCTGTAAAGACAGTTTTTAATGTGTTAGAAGTTATATTCACAAAAACTTATGTTAGGACTTCAATGCTCAAGATTGTCAGTTTACAGGTTTCTGAGACCAGTAATGTTAAAATAGTGCTTTTGTTCAAATGAAGTGAAATCTAACCCAAATCTGCTCAAAAGCTTGTGTCTCTATGAGAGACAGCTGCTTCATTCAATATTCAGTGCAAATCTTGCCAAACTGAAAGATGCTTATGCCTTATGAAATACAATGTTTTTGCAATGCTGTAAGACAGTTTTTAATGTGTTAGAAGTTATATGCACAAAAACTTATGTTAGGACTTCAATGCTCAAGATTGTCAGTTTACAGGTTTCTGAGACCAGTAATGTTAAAATAGTGCTTCTGTTCAAATAAAGTGAAATCTAGCCCAAATCTGCTCAAAAGCTTGTCTCTCTATGAGAGAAAGCTGCTTTATTCAATATTCAATGCAAATCTTGCCAAACTGAAAGATGATTATGTCTTATGATATAAAATGATTTCTGCAATGCAGTGAGACAGTTTTTAATGTGTTAGAAGTTATATGCACAAAAACTTATGTTAGGACTTCAATGCTCAAGATTGCCAGTTTACAGGTTTCTGAGACCAGTAATGTTAAAATAATGCTTCTGTTCAAATGAAGTGAAATCTAAGCCTAAACCTGCTCAAAAGCTTGTCTCTCTGTGAGATAGAGCTGCTTCATTCAATGTTCAGTGCAAATCTTGCCAAACTGAAAGATGCTTATGCCTTATGAAATACAATGTTTTTGCAATGCTTTAAGACATTTTTTAATGTGTTAGAAGTTATATGCACAAAAACTTATGTTAGGACTTCAATGCTCAAGATTGTCAGTTAACAGGTTTCTGAGACCAGTAATGTTAAAATAGTGCTTCTGTTCAAATGAAGTGAAATCTAGCCCAAATCTGCTCAAAAGCTTGTCTCTCTATGAGAGACAGCTGCTTCATTCAATATTCAGTGCAAATCTTGCCAAACTGAAAGATGCTTATGCCTTATGAAATACAATGTTTTTGCAATGCTGTAAAGACAGTTTTTAATGTGTTAGAAGTTATATGCACAAAAACGTCCCAAGGTTACGTATGTAACCCTAGTTCCTTGAAGGAACGAGACGCTGCGTCGAAACGCTTTTGGGGAACGTCCCTGACGAGACCGACTCTGAATATCGTGTGCAATCAGTCCATCGGAAAGGCGTGACGTCACGGGCGGGGTGACGTAGCGACCAGGAAGCTATAAAAGCACGTGCCGTGCAGCTGGCTTCAGCTTCGAGTAGGGAAGCAAGCGCCAGCAGGGGTGCCGGGAGTATGGCTCTGCGACGCAGCGTCTCGTTCCTTCAAGGAACTAGGGTTACATACGTAACCTTGGGACGTTCCTTTTCAGGAACTCGAGCTGCGTCGAAACGCTTTTGGGGAACGATGTGCCAACGCTGCCAGACTTCCAAATCCCTGCCTAGTGTGTAGTCAAAAGAGCACAGCTAAGACGAGAGGACAGAAGAGCCCGGCGTGGCTCGCATGTCAAGATCGTAAAATCGGACAAATGTGGAGGGCGTGGACCACCCCGCAGCGTTGCAGATGTCCAAGAGGGACACACCTGCTGAGAAGGCCTTGGAGGCCGCCATACTCCGAGTAGAGTGAGCCTTGGCCCCCAAAGGGGGGGGAAGACCAGAGGACTCATAGGAGAGGTTGATAGCCTCGACTATCCAACGACTAAGGGTCTGCTTGGTGGCAGGAGAACCCTTGTTAGAAGGACCGTAGCAAACAAGCAATTGGTCTGATTTTCTCCACAGGGCAGCTCTGTGGACGTATGCGTCCAGTGCTCGCACTGGACACATACAGTTTAGCTTCTCTTGGTCGTGCTCCCGAAAGGGAGGAGGACAGAAGGCCTGCAGTACGATAGGCTGTGGTGTAACAGAGGGAACCTTCGGAACGTAACCCGCTCGAGGGTATAAAAATGCTTTGGCCATACCAGGGGCAAAGTCTAAGTAGGTAGGGGCCACCGAAAGGGCCTGAAGATCTCCAACTCTCTTTAGTGAGGTGATTGCCAGTAATAGGGCAGTTTTAAGTGTCAGATGTCTATCTGAGATATCTTGTATAGGCTCGAATGGAGCTTTACAAAGAGCCTCTAGAACCACAACCAAATCCCAGGGGGGAACACGGGATCGTACTGGAGGTCTCAGCCTCAGCGCACCTGCGGAGGAAACGTGTAACTAGGGGGTGTCTACCCACTGACTGACCATTGAAAGGGACGTGGAAAGCAGCTATGGCCGCCACGTAAACCTTTAAGGTGGAGTGGGATAACCCCGCAGAGAGCCTGGCTTGTAAAAACTCCAGAACTGTACCAACTGGGCAGTCTGCTGGGTCAAGCTGGCGGTCTCTGCACCATGAAGTGAAGAGCTTCCACTTCAGGGCGTACAGTTTCCTCGTAGAGGGAGCTCTGGATTGGAGTAGGGTCTCAACAACCTCGGTTGAGAGACCGGCTGCTAACAGCTGTGCCCCCTCAGGGGCCACACCCACAGCCTCCACAACTCCGGGCGAGGGTGAATTATCGTGCCCTGCGCCTGTGAGAGTAGGTCTGTCCTGATCGGTATCTCCCACGGAGAGCCGTCGAGGAGCGAGACTAGATCTGAGAACCATACTCGGCCCGGCCAGAACGGGGCTACTAGTAGTAGACGGGCCCCGTCCCGGCGTACTCTCGCCAGAACTCCCGGGAGCAGAGCGATAGGGGGAAAAGCGTACAGACGAAGCCTCGGCCAGGTCTGTACCATAGCGTCCAGTCCCAGAGGAGCTGGATGAACTAGAGAGAACCAGAGGGGACATTGCGATGTCTCCTGAGTCGCAAAGAGGTCCACCTGAGCTGTACCAAATACTCTCCATATCTGCTTCACCACCTCGGGGTGAAGCATCCATTCCCCGGGCCTCGGCCCCTGTCTCGACAGTATGTCTGCTCCCACATTCAATCTCCCAGGAATATACGCTGCTCTGATCGAGAGGAGCTTGCCCTGGGACCACAGAAGGATCTGGTGTGCCAGCTTGTACAAGGGGCGCGAACGCAGACCCCCCTGGTGATTGATATAAGAGACCACTGATGTGTTGTCGGTGCGCACCAACACATGGTGACCTCTCAGGTCCGGGAGGAAATATTTCAATGCTCGATAGACCGCTAGTATCTCTAGGCAATTGATGTGCCATGTTAGATGGCGACCACTCCACAGACCGCGGGCAGGGTGGCCACTCATGACCGCACCCCAACCGGTGAGGGACGCATCTGTCGCTAGCGTTACACGGCGACAAGGAACTCCCAGCACCGGGCCCTGATTCAAGAACCAAGGTTTCCTCCACATGTCTAAGGCACGAAGGCACCGCCGCGTGACCTTGATAACTCGACGTGGATTTCCCCTCGGGGAAAAACCCTTGGACTTGAGCCACCACTGTAGGGGTCTCATGTACAGCAGGCCAAAAGGTATCACGTTGGACGCAGCTGCCATCAGCCCTAACAATCTCTGGAATTGTTTGACAGTGAGTGACTGGCCTTCTTTGACCCTCTCGACTGATGTGAGGATCGACTCGATCCGAGCAGGAGACAAGCGTGCCTGCATCGTGGTCGAATTCCACACTACGCCTAGATAGGTGGTTCTCTGAACTGGAGAAAGTACACTCTTCTTGGCGTTTAGTCTCAAACCCAGCTCCCCCATGTGTGCGAGAACGACATCTCGATGTCGAGCCGCCATCTGCTCTGATTGAGCTAGGATCAACCAATCGTCGATATAATTTAAAATGCGGATGCCCTGCATACGGAGGGATACCAGAGCCGCATCCATACATTTCGTGAACGTGCGGGGTGAGAGTGCGAGGCCAAAGGGAAGTACTCGATATTGATAAGCTTTGCCCCCGAAAGCGAACCTCAGAAACTTCCTGTGTTGTGGAAGGATGGATATGTGGAAGTATGCATCTTTGAGATCTATTGTGACAAACCAGTCCTCGGATCTGATTTGAGCTACAACCTGGTTGACAGTGAGCATCTTGAACTTCAGTGACATAACTGAGTGGTTCAGGAGACGCAAGTCCAGGATCGGACGCAACCCCCCATCCTTCTTTGGAACTATGAAATACCGGCTGTAAAATCCGGATTCCCTGTCTAGAGGAGGGACCACCTCGATGGCCTCCTTCCTTAATAGGGTATTCACTTCTTGTTCCATAACCAGAGCCTGCTGGGGGCCGACCACAGTCGGTGTAACCCCGTTGAACTTCGGTGGTGGATGACCGAACTGAATGCAATAGCCTCTTTCTATTGTACGCAGGACCCATTGAGATACATTTGGCAGTAGCTTCCACGCTGCTAAATAATCTACTAAGGGAATCAGTCTCTCGAGACTGACCTCTGGTGTAAGAGGCCCCCGAAGGGGCGGCGAGCATCCCAGCTCCGCTACGGTCACGGGCGGAAGTAACTGGGAGTGGTGCTCGCTGGAGGCCGCTGCGCCCTGAAACTCTGGCAGGGTTGGCAGACCGACCTCCTGAGGGTACTGAGGTGAGACGGGCACCGTGTAATGAGGTGAACCGCGCTCTACCCCAGCAGGGGCTACCCTCTGGATCCTGGCGTCAGGATCGTTTCGTCGAGGACTTCCGGGCTTCGATGACAGATCTTAAATCGGCTTTCGCCCTAGAAGCCCCCGACTCAGAGCGTCGTTGCCCTCGGTCCCGACGTGGGGGAGCACGAGTGGCGACGCTCTGTTTTTGCGCTACCCGGTGTGAGGAGCCGGTATGTGGCGTGGTCATCTCCCGCCCAGATGTACCACGAGAGCGACGAGGGAGGAAACTCTGGAACGCCGCCGCCTGCTTGTGCGCCTCCTGGAACCTGTCGACGACAGTATTAACTGTGTCGCCGAACAGGCCCGAGGCTTGAAGCGGGGCGTCCAGGAGGCAGACCCTGTCCCGTTCTTTAATTTCTGACAGGGTCAGCCACAAATGCCTCTCCGCGGCCACTAAAGCTGCCATAGACCGCCCAATTGCGCGAGCGGTCTCCTTAGTGGCGCGGAGGGAGAGATCAGCGGTCTTCCTGAGTTCTTCAATCTCCTCAGACTTAATCCCCTCCCCCTCATCGACATCTCTCAGCAGGTCAGCCTGATAAGCTTGCAGGACTGCCATAGTATGAAGGCACGCCCCAGCCTGACCTGCTGCCACATAACCTTTGCCCACTAGCGATGATGTAACTCGAAGCGGCTTAGTGGGCAATGTCGGAGCCTTTAGAGACGAGGCCGAACCGGGTGACAGATAGCTCGCGAGCGTCTGTTCAGCCCGTGGCATCGCTCTATAACCACGCTCTCCCAGCCCCATCACGTTGCCATAGTATAGTGAATCAGGGCCAAAGAGGCGGGTCGAATACGGGTGTTTCCACGATCTCGATAACTCGTCATGGAGATCGGGAAAATATGGAAGGCTCCAACGTGGAGGTGGTTGCTGCGGCCGCAGAAAGCGTTCATCTAATTTGCTTCTCTGCGGCTCAGTCTGTTTTTCAGCAGGCCAGTCAATTTTTAATTTATCTACTGCCCGCGTGACCACCTCCAACAGCTCCTCATACTGGGGCGACAGGGGTGGCGAATCCCCAGCAACAGTCTCCACATCGACCTCCTCGGAGGACGAGAGGTGAAGAGCTGATCCCTCACCCTGGGGGGAAGAAACCGACGAGCGTGCTTCCGAACCCAGGGTTTGGGCGCCGGATCTGGCAGATGAGGAAGGAGATAAGGACTGGCCCGTCTCCATTCCTTCTGACAGATCCACCTGCGAGCCCCACGAGTGCAGCAGCCGCTCTGCCTCGGCAGAAGCGGGGCCAGCACCGCGAGGAACGCTGGTAAAGGCTCCCTCCTCGAAGAGAGCCCTCCGGGATCGAAGCGTCCGCATTGGCAAACGTTCACAATGCGGGCAGTCGGCCCCCTCGAGAGCCGACTCAGCGTGCTTCGATCCCAGGCAAGCCACGCACAGCATGTGTGTATCCCCACTCGTAATGTAGCGAGTGCAGGGAGGAACACACAGTCTGTAACGCGGCTTGGAATCGCCCTTCAAATGTTTGGTCTTTTGCTTTTGTTTAGGCATATTGTGGCTGTTTTAGCGATCTTTTTAAGCTAAGGGACAGACAACAATAAATAGGACCAACAGACAGACTTTTGCACATGCACACACAGAGCGCTTGCTGACAGATTCGAAGCTGAAGCCAGCTGCACGGCACGTGCTTTTATAGCTTCCTGGTCGCTACGTCACCCCGCCCGTGACGTCACGCCTTTCCGATGGACTGATTGCACACGATATTCAGAGTCGGTCTCGTCAGGGACGTTCCCCAAAAGCGTTTCGACGCAGCTCGAGTTCCTGAAAAGGAACTTATGTTAGGACTTCAATGCTCAAGATTGTCAGTTTACAGGTTTCTGAGACCAGTAATGTTAAAATAGTGCTTCTGTTCAAATGAAGTGAAATCTAGCCCAAATCTGCTCAAAAGCTTGTCTCTCTATGAGAGACAGCTGCTTCATTCAATATTCAGTGCAAATCTTGCCAAACTGAAAGATGCTTATGCCTTATGAAATACAATGTTTTTGCAATGCTGTAAGACAGTTTTTAGTGTGTTAGAAGTTATATGCACAAAAACTTATGTTAGGACTTCAATGCTCAAGATTGTCAGTTTACAGGTTTCTGAGACCAGATATGTTGAAATAGTGCTTCTGTTCAAATGAAGTGAAATCTAGCCCAAATCTGCTCAAAAGCTTGTGTCTCTATGAGAGAAAGCTGCTTCATTCAATATTCAGTGCAAATCTTGCCAAACTGAAAGATGCTTATGCCTTATGAAATACAATGATTTCTGCAATGCAGTGAGACAGTTTTTAATGTGTTAGAAGTTATATGCACAAAAACTTATGTTAGGACTTCAATGCTCAAGATTGTCAGTTTACAGGTTTCTGAGACCAGTAATGTTGAAATAATGCTTCTGTTCAAATGAAGTGAAATCTAGCCCAAATCTGCTCAAAAGCTTGTCTCTCTATGAGAGAAAGCTGCTTTATTCAATATTCAGTGCAAATCTTGCCAAACTGAAAGATGCTTATGTCTTATGATATAAAATGCTTTCTGCAATGCAGTGAGACAGTTTTTAATGTGTTAGAAGTTATATGCACAAAAACATATGTTAGGACTTCAATGCTCAAGATAGCCAGTTTACAGGTTTCTGAGACCAGTAATGTTAAAATAGTGCTTCTGTTCAAATGAAGTGAAATCAAGCCCAAATCTGCTCAAAAGCTTGTCTCTCTATGAGAGAAAGCTGCTTCATTCAATATTCAGTGCAAATCTTGGCAAACTGAAAGATGCTTATGCCTTATGAAATACAATGTTTTTGCAATGCTGTAAAGACAGTTTTTAATGTGTTAGAAGTTATATGCACAAAAACATATGTTAGGACTTCAATGCTCAAGATTGTCAGTTTACAGGTTTCTGAGACCAGAAATGTTAAAATAGTGCTTCCGTTCAAATGAAGTGAAATTTAGCCCAAATCTGCTCAAAAGCTTGTCTCTCTATGAGAGAAAGCTGCTTCATTCAATATTCAGTGCAAATCTTGCCAAACTGAAAGATGCTTATGCCTTATGAAATACAATGTTTTTGCAATGCTGTAAAGACAGTTTTTAATGTGTTAGAAGTTATATGCACAAAAACTTATGTTAGGACTTCAATGCTCAAGATTGTCAGTTTACAGGTTTCTGAGACCAGTAATGTTAAAATAGTGCTTCTGTTCAAATGAAGTGAAATCTAGCCCAAATCTGCTCAAAAGCTTGTCTCTCTATGAGAGACAGCTGCTTCATTCAATATTCAGTGCAAATCTTGCCAAACTGAAAGATGCTTATGCCTTATGAAATACAATGTTTTTGCAATGCTGTAAAGACAGTTTTTAATGTGTTAGAAGTTATATGCACAAAAACTTATGTTAGGACTTCAATGCTCAAGATTGTCAGTTTACAGGTTTCTGAGACCAGTAATGTTAAAATAGTGCTTCTGTTCAAATGAAGTGAAATCTAGCCCAAATCTGCTCAAAAGCTTGTCTCTCTATGAGAGACAGCTGCTTCATTCAATATTCAGTGCAAATCTTGCCAAACTGAAAGATGCTTATGCCTTATGAAATACAATGTTTTTGCAATGCTGTAAGACAGTTTTTAATGTGTTAGAAGTTATATGCACAAAAACTTATGTTAGGACTTCAATGCTCAAGATTGTCAGTTTACAGGTTTCTGAGACCAGATATGTTGAAATAGTGCTTCTGTTCAAATGAAGTGAAATCTAGCCCAAATCTGCTCAAAAGCTTGTGTCTCTATGAGAGAAAGCTGCTTCATTCAATATTCAGTGCAAATCTTGCCAAACTGAAAGATGCTTATGCCTTATGAAATACAATGTTTTTGCAATGCTGTAAGACAGTTTTTAATGTGTTAGAAGTTATATGCACAAAAACTTATGTTAGGACTTCAATGCTCAAGATTGTCAGTTTACAGGTTTCTGAGACCAGTAATGTTGAAATAATGCTTCTGTTCAAATGAAGTGAAATCTAGCCCAAATCTGCTCAAAAGCTTTTCTCTCTATGAGAGAAATCTGCTTTATTCAATATTCAGTGCAAATCTTGCCAAACTGAAAGATGCTTATGTCTTATGATATAAAATGCTTTCTGCAATGCAGTGAGACAGTTTTTAATGTGTTAGAAGTTATATGCACAAAAACATATGTTAGGACTTCAATGCTCAAGATTGCCAGTTTACAGGTTTCTGAGACCAGTAATGTTAAAATAGTGCTTCTGTTCAAATGAAGTGAAATCTAGCCTAAACCTGCTCAAAAGTTTGTCTCGCTGTGAGATAGAGCTGCTTCATTCAATGTTCAGTGCAAATCTTGCCAAACTGAAAGATGCTTATGCCTTATGAAATACAATGTTTTTGCAATGCTTTAAGACAGTTTTTAATGTGTTAGAAGTTATATGCACAAAAACTTATGTTAGGACTTCAATGCTCAAGATTGTCAGTTTACAGGTTTCTGAGACCAGAAATGTTAAAATAGTGCTTCCGTTCAAATGAAGTGAAATCTAGCCCAAATCTGCTCAAAAGCTTGTCTCTCTATGAGAGAAAGCTGCTTCATTCAATATTTAGTGCAAATCTTGCCAAATTGAAAGATGCTTATGCCTTATGAAATACAATGTTTTTGCAATGCTGTAAAGACAGTTTTTAATGTGTTAGAAGTTATATGCACAAAAACTTATGTTAGGACTTCAATGCTCAAGATTGTCAGTTTACAGGTTTCTGAGACCAGAAATGTTAAAATAGTGCTTCTGTTCAAATGAAGTGAAATCTAGCCTAAACCTGCTCAAAAGTTTGTCTCGCTGTGAGATAGAGCTGCTTCATTCAATGTTCAGTGCAAATCTTGCCAAACTGAAAGATGCTTATGCCTTATGAAATACAATGTTTTTGCAATGCTTTAAGACAGTTTTTAATGTGTTAGAAGTTATATGCACAAAAACTTATGTTAGGACTTCAATGCTCAAGATTGTCAGTTTACAGGTTTCTGAGACCAGAAATGTTAAAATAGTGCTTCCGTTCAAATGAAGTGAAATCTAGCCCAAATCTGCTCAAAAGCTTGTCTCTCTATGAGAGAAAGCTGCTTTATTCAATATTCAGTGCAAATCTTGCCAAACTGAAAGATGCTTATGTCTTATGATATAAAATGATTTCTGCAATGCAGTGAGACAGTTTTTAATGTGTTAGAAGTTATATGCACAAAAACATATGTTAGGACTTCAATGCTCAAGATTGCCAGTTTACAGGTTTCTGAGACCAGTAATGTTAAAATAGTGCTTCTGTTCAAATGAAGTGAAATCTAGCCTAAACCTGCTCAAAAGCTTGTCTCTCTATGAGAGAAAGCTGCTTCATTCAATATTCAGTGCAAATCTTGGCAAACTGAAAGATGCTTATGCCTTATGAAATACAATGTTTTTGCAATGCTGTAAGACAATTTTTAATGTGTTAGAAGTTATATGCACAAAAACTTATGTTAGGACTTCAATGCTCAAGATTGTCAGTTTACAGGTTTCTGAGACCAGTAATGTTGTAATAGTGCTTCTGTTCAAATGAAGTGAAATCTAGCCCAAATCTGCTCAAAAGCTTCTCTCTCTGTGAGTTAGAGCTGCTTCATTCAATGTTCAGTGCAAATCTTGCCAAACTGAAAGATGCTTTATTCCTTATGAAATAAAATGATTTCTGCAATGCAGTGAGACAGTTTTTAATGTGTTAGAAGTTATATGCACAAAAACATATATTAGGACTTCAATGCTCAAGATTGTCAGTTTACAGGTTTCTGAAACCAGTAATGTTGAAATAGTGCTTCTGTTCAAATGAAGTGAAATCTAGCCCAAATCTGCTCAAAAGCTTGTGTCTCTATGAGAGAAAGCTGCTTCATTCAATATTCAGTGCAAATCTTGCCAAACTGAAAGATGCTTATGCCTTATGAAATACAATATTTTTGCAATGCTGTAAAACAGTTTTTAATGTGTTACAAGTTATATGCACAAAAACGTATGTTAGGACTTCAATGCTCAAGATTGTCAGTTTACAGGTTTCTGAGACCAGAAATGTTAAAATAGTGCTTCTGTTCAAATGAAGTGAAATCTAGCCCAAATTTGCTCAAAAACTTGTCTCTCTGTGAGATAGAGCTGCTTCATTCAATGTTCAGTGCAAATCTTGCCAAACTGAAAGATGCTTATGCCTTATGAAATACAATGTTTTTGCAATGCTGTAAAACAGTTTTTAATGTGTTACAAGTTATATGCACAAAAACGTATGTTAGGACTTCAATGCTCAAGATTGTCAGTTTACAGGTTTCTGAGACCAGAAATGTTAAAATAGTGCTTCTGTTCAAATGAAGTGAAATCTAGCCCAAATTTGCTCAAAAGCTTCTTTCTCTGTGAGTTAGAGCTGCTTCATTAAATGTTCAGTCCAAATCTTGCCAAACTGAAAGATGCGTATGTCTTATGAAATAAAATGATTTCTGCAATGCAGTGAGACAGTTTTTAATGTGTTAGAAGTTATATGCACAAAAACTTATGTTAATACTTCAATGCTCAAGATTGTCAGTTTACAGGTTTCTGAGACCAGTAATGTTGAAAAAGTGCTTCTGTTCACATGAAGTGAAATCTAGCCCAAGTCTGCTCAAAAGCTTGTCTCTCTGTGAGATAGAGATGCTTCATTCAATGTTCAGTGCAAATCTTGCCAAACTGAAAGATGCTTATTCCTTATGAAATAAAATGATTTCTGCAATGCAGTGAGACAGTTTTTAATGTGTTAGAAGTTATATGCACAAAAACTTATGTTAGGACTTCAATGCTCAAGATTGTCAGTTTACAGGTTTCTGAGACCAGAAATGTTAAAATAGTGCTTCCGTTCAAATGAAGTGAAATCTAGCCCAAATCTGCTCAAAAGCTTGTCTCTCTATGAGAGAAAGCTGCTTCATTCAATATTCAGTGCAAATCTTGCAAAACTGAAAGATGCTTATGCCTTATGAAATACAATGATTTCTGCAATGCAGTGAGACAGTTTTTAATGTGTTAGAAGTTATATGCACAAAAACTTATGTTAGGACTTCAATGCTCAAGATTGCCAGTTTACAGGTTTATGAGACCAGTAATGTTAAAATAATGCTTCTGTTCAAATGAAGTGAAATCTAGCCTAAACCTGCTCAAAAGCTTGTCTCTCTGTGAGATAGAGCTGCTTCATTCAATGTTCAGTGCAAGTCTTGCCAAACTGAAAGATGCTTATGCCTTATGAAATACAATGTTTTTGCAATGCTTTAAGACAAGTTTTTAATGTGTTAGAAGTTATATGCACAAAAACTTATGTTAGGACTTCAATGCTCAAGATTGTCAGTTTACAGGTTTCTGAGACCAGAAATGTTAAAATAGTGCTTCCGTTCAAATGAAGTGAAATCTAGCCCAAATCTGCTCAAAAGCTTGTCTCTCTATGAGAGAAAGCTGCTTCATTCAATATTCAGTGCAAATCTTGCCAAACTGAAAGATGCTTATGCCTTATGAAATACAATGTTTTTGCAATGCTGTAAAGACAGTTTTTAATGTGTTAGAAGTTATATGCACAAAAACTTATGTTAGGACTTCAATGCTCAAGATTGTCAGTTTACAGGTTTCTGAGACCAGTAATGTTAAAATAGTGATTCTGTTCAAATGAAGTGAAATCTAGCCCAAATCTGATCAAAAGCTTGTCTCTCTATGAGAGACAGCTGCTTCATTCAATATTCAGTGCAAATCTTGCCAAACTGAAAGATGCTTATGCCTTATGAAATACAATGTTTTTGCAATGCTGTAAAGACAGTTTTTAATGTGTTAGAAGTTATATGCACAAAAACTTATGTAGGACTTCAATGCTCAAGATTGTCAGTTTACAGGTTTCTGAGACCAGTAATGTTAAAATAGTGCTTCTGTTCAAATGAAGTGAAATCTAGCCCAAATCTGCTCAAAAGCTTGTCTCTCTATGAGAGACAGCTGCTTCATTCAATATTCAGTGCAAATCTTGCCAAACTGACAGATGCTTATGCCTTATGAAATACAATGTTTTTGCAATGCTGTAAGACAGTTTTTAATGTGTTAGAAGTTATATGCACAAAAACTTATGTTAGGACTTCAATGCTCAAGATTGTCAGTTTACAGGTTTCTGAGACCAGTTATGTTGAAATAGTGCTTCTGTTCAAATGAAGTGAAATCTAGCCCAAATCTGCTCAAAAGCTTGTGTCTCTATGAGAGAAAGCTGCTTCATTCAATATTCAGTGCAAATCTTGCAAAACTGAAAGATGCTTATGCCTTATGAAATACAATGATTTCTGCAATGCAGTGAGACAGTTTTTAATGTGTTAGAAGTTATATGCACAAAAACTTATGTTAGGACTTCAATGCTCAAGATTGCCAGTTTACAGGTTTCTGAGACCAGTAATGTTAAAATAATGCTTCTGTTCAAATGAAGTGAAATCTAGCCTAAACCTGCTCAAAAGCTTGTCTCTCTGTGAGATAGAGCTGCTTCATTCAATGTTCAGTGCAAATCTTGCCAAACTGAAATATGCTTATGCCTTATGAAATACAATGTTTTTGCAATGCTTTAAGACAGTTTTTAATGTGTTAGAAGTTATATGCACAAAAACTTATGTTAGGACTTCAATGCTCAAGATTGTCAGTTAACAGGTTTCTGAGACCAGTAATGTTAAAATAGTGCTTCTGTTCAAATGAAGTGAAATCTAGCCCAAATCTGCTCAAAAGCTTGTCTCTCTATGAGAGACAGCTGCTTCATTCAATATTCAGTGCAAATCTTGGCAAACTGAAAGATGCTTATGCCTTATGAAATACAATGTTTTTGCAATGCTGTAAGACAGTTTTTAATGTGTTAGAAGTTATATGCACAAAAACTTATGTTAGGACTTCAATGCTCAAGATTGTCAGTTTACAGGTTTCTGAGACCAGTAATGTTGAAATAATTCTTCTGTTCAAATGAAGTGAAATCTAGCCCAAATCTGCTCAAAAGCTTCTTTCTCTGTGAGTTAGAGCTGCTTCATTCAATGTTCAGTGCAAATCTTGCCAAACTGAAAGATGCGTATGTCTTATGAAATAAAATGATTTCTGCAATGCAGTGAGACAGTTTTTAATGTGTTAGAAGTTATATGCACAAAAACTTATGTTAATACTTCAATGCTCAAGATTGTCAGTTTACAGGTTTCTGAGACCAGTAATGTTGAAATAGTGCTTCTGTTCACATGAAGTGAAATCTAGCCTAAATCTGCTCAAAAGCTTGTCTCTCTGTGAGATAGAGATGCTTCATTCAATGTTCAGTGCAAATCTTGCCAAAATGAAAGATGCTTATTCCTTATGAAATAAAATGATTTCTGCAATGCAGTGAGACAGTTTTTAATGTGTTAGAAGTTATATGCACAAAAACTTATGTTAGGACTTCAATGCTCAAGATTGTCAGTTTACAGGTTTCTGAGACCAGAAATGTTAAAATAGTGCTTCCGTTCAAATGAAGTGAAATCTAGCCCAAATCTGCTCAAAAGCTTGTCTCTCTATGAGAGAAAGCTGCTTCATTCAATATTCAGTGCAAATCTTGCCAAATTGAAAGATGCTTATGCCTTATGAAATACAATGTTTTTGCAATGCTGTAAAGACAGTTTTTAATGTGTTAGAAGTTATATGCACAAAAACTTATGTTAGGACTTCAATGCTCAAGATTGTCAGTTTACAGGTTTCTGAGACCAGTAATGTTAAAATAGTGCTTCTGTTCAAATGAAGTGAAATCTAGCCCAAATCTGCTCAAAAGCTTGTTTCTCTATGAGAGAAAGCTGCTTTATTCAATATTCAGTGCAAATCTTGCCAAACTGAAAGATGCTTATGTCTTATGATATAAAATGATTTCTGCAATGCAGTGAGACAGTTTTTAATGTGTTAGAAGTTATATGCACAAAAACATATGTTAGGACTTCAATGCTCAAGATTGCCAGTTTACAGGTTTCTGAGACCAGTAATGTTAAAATAGTGCTTCTGTTCAAATGAAGTGAAATCTAGCCTAAACCTGCTCAAAAGCTTGTCTCTCTATGAGAGAAAGCTGCTTCATTCAATATTCAGTGCAAATCTTGGCAAACTGAAAGATGCTTATGCCTTATGAAATACAATGTTTTTGCAATGCTGTAAGACAATTTTTAATGTGTTAGAAGTTATATGCACAAAAACGTCCCAAGGTTACGTATGTAACCCTAGTTCCTTGAAGGAACGAGACGCTGCGTCGAAACGCTTTTGGGGAACGTCCCTGACGAGACCGACTCTGAATATCGTGTGCAATCAGTCCATCGGAAAGGCGTGACGTCACGGGCGGGGTGACCTAGCGACCAGGAAGCTATAAAAGCACGTGCCGTGCAGCTGGCTTCAGCTTCGAGTAGGGAAGCAAGCGCCGGCAGGGGTGCCGGGAGTATGGCTCTGCGACGCAGCGTCTCGTTCCTTCTAGGAACTAGGGTTACATACGTAACCTTGGGACGTTCCTTTTCAGGAACTCGAGCTGCGTCGAAACGCTTTTGGGGAACGATATGCCAACGCTGCCAGACTTCCAAATCCCTGCCTAGTGTGTAGTCAAAAGAGCACAGCTAAGACGAGAGGACAGAAGAGCCCGGCGGGGCTCGCATGTCAAGATCGTAAAATCGGACAAATGTGGAGGGCGTGGACCACCCCGCAGCGTTGCAGATGTCCAAGAGGGACACACCTGCTGAGAAGGCCTTGGAGGCCGCCATACTCCGAGTAGAGTGAGCCTTGGCCCCCAAAGGGGGGGGAAGACCAGAGGACTCATAGGAGAGGTTGATAGCCTCGACTATCCAACGACTAAGGGTCTGCTTGGTGGCAGGAGAACCCTTGTTAGAAGGACCGTAGCAAACAAGCAATTGGTCTGATTTTCTCCACAGGGCAGCTCTGTGGACGTATGCGTCCAGTGCTCGCACTGGACACATACAGTTTAGCTTCTCTTGGTCGTGCTCCCGAAAGGGAGGAGGACAGAAGGCCTGCAGTACGATAGGCTGTGGTGTAACAGAGGGAACCTTCGGAACGTAACCCGCTCGAGGGTATAAAAATGCTTTGGCCATACCAGGGGCAAAGTCTAAGTAGGTAGGGGCCACCGAAAGGGCCTGAAGATCTCCAACTCTCTTTAGTGAGGTGATTGCCAGTAATAGGGCAGTTTTAAGTGTCAGATGTCTATCTGAGATATCTTGTATAGGCTCGAATGGAGCTTTACAAAGAGCCTCTAGAACCACAACCAAATCCCAGGGGGGAACACGGGATCGTACTGGAGGTCTCAGCCTCAGCGCACCTGCGGAGGAAACGTGTAACTAGGGGGTGTCTACCCACTGACTGACCATTGAAAGGGACGTGGAAAGCAGCTATGGCCGCCACGTAAACCTTTAAGGTGGAGTGGGATAACCCCGCAGAGAGCCTGGCTTGTAAAAACTCCAGAACTGTACCAACTGGGCAGTCTGCTGGGTCAAGCTGGCGGTCTCTGCACCATGAAGTGAAGAGCTTCCACTTCAGGGCGTACAGTTTCCTCGTAGAGGGAGCTCTGGATTGGAGTAGGGTCTCAACAACCTCGGTTGAGAGACCGGCTGCTAACAGCTGTGCCCCCTCAGGGGCCACACCCACAGCCTCCACAACTCCGGGCGAGGGTGAATTATCGTGCCCTGCGCCTGTGAGAGTAGGTCTGTCCTGATCGGTATCTCCCACGGAGAGCCGTCGAGGAGCGAGACTAGATCTGAGAACCATACTCGGCCCGGCCAGAACGGGGCTACTAGTAGTAGACGGGCCCCGTCCCGGCGTACTCTCGCCAGAACTCCCGGGAGCAGAGCGATAGGGGGAAAAGCGTACAGACGAAGCCTCGGCCAGGTCTGTACCATAGCGTCCAGTCCCAGAGGAGCTGGATGAACTAGAGAGAACCAGAGGGGACATTGCGATGTCTCCTGAGTCGCAAAGAGGTCCACCTGAGCTGTACCAAATACTCTCCATATCTGCTTCACCACCTCGGGGTGAAGCATCCATTCCCCGGGCCTCGGCCCCTGTCTCGACAGTATGTCTGCTCCCATATTCAATCTCCCAGGAATATACGCTGCTCTGATCGAGAGGAGCTTGCCCTGGGACCACAGAAGGATCTGGTGTGCCAGCTTGTACAAGGGGCGCGAACGCAGACCCCCCTGGTGATTGATATAAGAGACCACTGATGTGTTGTCGGTGCGCACCAACACATGGTGACCTCTCAGGTCCGGGAGGAAATATTTCAATGCTCGATAGACCGCTAGTATCTCTAGGCAATTGATGTGCCATGTTAGATGGCGACCACTCCACAGACCGCGGGCAGGGTGGCCACTCATGACCGCACCCCAACCGGTGAGGGACGCATCTGTCGCTAGCGTTACACGGCGACAAGGAACTCCCAGCACCGGGCCCTGATTCAAGAACCAAGGTTTCCTCCACATGTCTAAGGCACGAAGGCACCGCCGCGTGACCTTGATAACTCGACGTGGATTTCCCCTCGGGGAAAAACCCTTGGACTTGAGCCACCACTGTAGGGGTCTCATGTACAGCAGGCCAAAAGGTATCACGTTGGACGCAGCTGCCATCAGCCCTAACAATCTCTGGAATTGTTTGACAGTGAGTGACTGGCCTTCTTTGACTCTCTCGACTGATGTGAGGATCGACTCGATCCGAGCAGGAGACAAGCGTGCCTGCATCGTGGTCGAATTCCACACTACGCCTAGATAGGTGGTTCTCTGAACTGGAGAAAGTACACTCTTCTTGGCGTTTAGTCTCAAACCCAGCTCCCCCATGTGTGCGAGAACGACATCTCGATGTCGAGCCGCCATCTGCTCTGATTGAGCTAGATTGATCAACCAATCGTCGATATAATTTAAAATGCGGATGCCCTGCATACGGAGGGATACCAGAGCCGCATCCATACATTTCGTGAACGTGCGGGGTGAGAGTGCGAGGCCAAAGGGAAGTACTCGATATCGATAAGCTTTGCCCCCGAAAGCGAACCTCAGAAACTTCCTGTGTTGTGGAAGGATGGATATGTGGAAGTATGCATCTTTGAGATCTATTGTGACAAACCAGTCCTCGGATCTGATTTGAGCTACAACCTGGTTGACAGTGAGCATCTTGAACTTCAGTGACATAACTGAGCGGTTCAGGAGACGCAAGTCCAGGATCGGACGCAACCCCCCATCCTTCTTTGGAACTATGAAATACCGGCTGTAAAATCCGGATTCCCTGTCTAGAGGAGGGACCACCTCGATGGCCTCCTTCCTTAATAGGGTATTCACTTCTTGTTCCATAACCAGAGCCTGCTGGGGGCCGACCACAGTCGGTGTAACCCCGTTGAACTTTGGTGGTGGAAGACCGAACTGAATGCAATAGCCTCTTTCTATTGTACGCAGGACCCATTGAGATACATTTGGCAGTAGCTTCCACGCTGCTAAATAATCTACTAAGGGAATCAGTCTCTCGAGACTGACCTCTGGTGACAGATCTTAAATCGGCTTTCGCCCTAGAAGCCCCCGACTCAGAGCGTCGTTGCCCTCGGTCCCGACGTGGGGGAGCACGAGTGGCGACGCTCTGTTTTTGCGCTACCCGGTGTGAGGAGCCGGTATGTGGCGTGGTCATCTCCCGCCCAGATGTACCACGAGAGCGACGAGGGAGGAAACTCTGGAACGCCGCCGCCTGCTTGTGCGCCTCCTGGAACCTGTCGACGACAGTATTAACTGTGTCGCCGAACAGGCCCGAGGCTTGAAGCGGGGCGTCCAGGAGGCAGACCCTGTCCCGTTCTTTAATTTCTGACAGGGTCAGCCACAAATGCCTCTCCGCGGCCACTAAAGCTGCCATAGACCGCCCAATTGCGCGAGCGGTCTCCTTAGTGGCGCGGAGGGAGAGATCAGCGGTCTTCCTGAGTTCTTCAATCTCCTCAGACTTAATCCCCTCCCCCTCATCGACATCTCTCAGGAGGTCAGCCTGATAAGCTTGCAGGACTGCCATAGTATGAAGGCACGCCCCAGCCTGACCTGCTGCCACATAACCTTTGCCCACTAGCGATGATGTAACTCGAAGCGGCTTAGTGGGCAATGTCGGAGCCTTTAGAGACGAGGCCGAACCGGGTGACAGATAGCTCGCGAGCGTCTGTTCAGCCCGTGGCATCGCTCTATAACCACGCTCTCCCAGCCCCATCACGTTGCCATAGTATAGTGAATCAGGGCCAAAGAGGCGGGTCGAATACGGGTGTTTCCACGATCTCGATAACTCGTCATGGAGATCGGGAAAATATGGAAGGCTCCGACGTGGAGGTGGTTGCTGCGGCCGCAGAAAGCGTTCATCTAATTTGCTTCTCTGCGGCTCAGTCTGTTTTTCAGCAGGCCAGTCAATTTTTAATTTATCTACTGCCCGCGTGACCACCTCCAACAGCTCCTCATACTGGGGCGACAGGGGTGGCGAATCCCCAGCAACAGTCTCCACATCGACCTCCTCGGAGGACGAGAGGTGAAGAGCTGATCCCTCACCCTGGGGGGAAGAAACCGACGAGCGTGCTTCCGAACCCAGGGTTTGGGCGCCGGATCTGGCAGATGAGGAAGGAGATAAGGACTGGCCCGTCTCCATTCCTTCTGACAGATCCACCTGCGAGCCCCACGAGTGCAGCAGCCGCTCTGCCTCGGCAGAAGCGGGGCCAGCACCGCGAGGAACGCTGGTAAAGGCTCCCTCCTCGAAGAGAGCCCTCCGGGATCGAAGCGTCCGCATTGGCAAACGTTCACAATGCGGGCAGTCGGCCCCCTCGAGAGCCGACTCAGCGTGCTTCGATCCCAGGCAAGCCACGCACAGCATGTGTGTATCCCCACTCGTAATGTAGCGAGTGCAGGGAGGAACACACAGTCTGTAACGCGGCTTGGAATCGCCCTTCAAATGTTTGGTCTTTTGCTTTTGTTTAGGCATATTGTAGCTGTTTTAGCGATCTTTTTAAGCTAAGGGACAGACAACAATAAATAGGACCAACAGACAGACTTTTGCACATGCACACACAGAGCGCTTGCTGACAGATTCGAAGCTGAAGCCAGCTGCACGGCACGTGCTTTTATAGCTTCCTGGTCGCTACGTCACCCCGCCCGTGACGTCACGCCTTTCCGATGGACTGATTGCACACGATATTCAGAGTCGGTCTCGTCAGGGACGTTCCCCAAAAGCGTTTCGACGCAGCTCGAGTTCCTGAAAAGGAACTTATGTTAGGACTTCAATGCTCAAGATTGTCAGTTTACAGGTTTCTGAGACCAGTAATGTTGAAATAGTGCTTCTGTTCAAATGAAGTGAAATCTAGCCCAAATCTGCTCAAAAGCTTCTCTCTCTGTGAGTTAGAGCTGCTTCATTCAATGTTCAGTGCAAATCTTGCCAAACTGAAAGATGCTTTATTCCTTATGAAATAAAATGATTTCTGCAATGCAGTGAGACAGTTTTTAATGTGTTAGAAGTTATATGCACAAAAACATATATTAGGACTTCAATGCTCAAGATTGTCAGTTTACAGGTTTCTGAGACCAGTAATGTTAAAATAGTGCTTCTGTTCAAATGAAGTGAAATCTAGCCCAAATCTGCTCAAAAGCTTGTCTCTCTATGAGAGACAGCTGCTTCATTCAATATTCAGTGCAAATCTTGCCAAACTGAAAGATGCTTATGCCTTATGAAATACAATGTTTTTGCAATGCTGTAAAGACAGTTTTTAATGTGTTAGAAGTTATATGCACAAAAACATATGTTAGGACTTCAATGCTCAAGATTGTCAGTTTACAGGTTTCTGAGACCAGAAATGTTAAAATAGTGCTTCCGTTCAAATGAAGTGAAATCTAGCCCAAATCTGCTCAAAAGCTTGTCTCTCTATGAGAGAAAGCTGCTTCATTCAATATTCAGTGCAAATCTTGCCAAACTGAAAGATGCTTATGCCTTATGAAATACAATGTTTTTGCAATGCTGTAAAGACAGTTTTTAATGTGTTAGAAGTTATATGCACAAAAACTTATGTTAGGACTTCAATGCTCAAGATTGTCAGTTTACAGGTTTCTGAGACCAGTAATGTTAAAATAGTGCTTCTGTTCAAATGAAGTGAAATCTAGCCCAAATCTGCTCAAAAGCTTGTCTCTCTATGAGAGACAGCTGCTTCATTCAATATTCAGTGCAAATCTTGCCAAACTGAAAGATGCTTATGCCTTATGAAATACAATGTTTTTGCAATGCTGTAAAGACAGTTTTTAATGTGTTAGAAGTTATATGCACAAAAACTTATGTTAGGACTTCAATGCTCAAGATTGTCAGTTTACAGGTTTCTGAGACCAGTAATGTTAAAATAGTGCTTCTGTTCAAATGAAGTGAAATCTAGCCCAAATCTGCTCAAAAGCTTGTCTCTCTATGAGAGACAGCTGCTTCATTCAATATTCAGTGCAAATCTTGCCAAACTGAAAGATGCTTATGCCTTATGAAATACAATGTTTTTGCAATGCTGTAAGACAGTTTTTAATGTGTTAGAAGTTATATGCACAAAAACTTATGTTAGGACTTCAATACTCAAGATTGTCAGTTTACAGGTTTCTGAGACCAGTTATGTTGAAATAGTGCTTCTGTTCAAATGAAGTGAAATCTAGCCCAAATCTGCTCAAAAGCTTGTGTCTCTATGAGAGAAAGCTGCTTCATTCAATATTCAGTGCAAATCTTGCAAAACTGAAAGATGCTTATGCCTTATGAAATACAATGATTTCTGCAATGCAGTGAGACAGTTTTTAATGTGTTAGAAGTTATATGCACAAAAACTTATGTTAGGACTTCAATGCTCAAGATTGCCAGTTTACAGGTTTCTGAGACCAGTAATGTTAAAATAATGCTTCTGTTCAAATGAAGTGAAATCTAGCCTAAACCTGCTCAAAAGCTTGTCTCTCTGTGAGATAGAGCTGCTTCATTCAATGTTCAGTGCAAATCTTGCCAAACTGAAAGATGCTTATGCCTTATGAAATACAATGTTTTTGCAATGCTTTAAGACAGTTTTTAATGTGTTAGAAGTTATATGCACAAAAACTTATGTTAGGACTTCAATGCTCAAGATTGTCAGTTAACAGGTTTCTGAGACCAGTAATGTTAAAATAGTGCTTCTGTTCAAATGAAGTGAAATCTAGCCCAAATCTGCTCAAAAGCTTGTCTCTCTATGAGAGACAGCTGCTTCATTCAATATTCAGTGCAAATCTTGCCAAACTGAAAGATGCTTATGCCTTATGAAATACAATGTTTTTGCAATGCTGAAAGACAGTTTTTAATGTGTTAGAAGTTATATGCACAAAAACTTATGTTAGGACTTCAATGCTCAAGATTGTCAGTTTACAGGTTTCTGAGACCAGTAATGTTGAAATAATGCTTCTGTTCAAATGAAGTGAAATCTAGCCCAAATCTGCTCAAAAGCTTCTTTCTCTGTGAGTTAGAGCTGCTTCATTCAATGTTCAGTGCAAATCTTGCCAAACTGAAAGATGCGTATGTCTTATGAAATAAAATGATTTCTGCAATGCAGTGAGACAGTTTTTAATGTGTTAGAAGTTATATGCACAAAAACTTATGTTAATACTTCAATGCTCAAGATTGTCAGTTTACAGGTTTCTGAGACCAGTAATGTTGAAATAGTGCTTCTGTTCACATGAAGTGAAATCTAGCCTAAATCTGCTCAAAAGCTTGTCTCTCTGTGAGATAGAGATGCTTCATTCAATGTTCAGTGCAAATCTTGCCAAACTGAAAGATGCTTATGCCTTATGAAATACAATGTTTTTGCAATGCTGTAAGACAGTTTTTAATGTGTTAGAAGTTATATGCACAAAAACTTATGTTAGGACTTCAATACTCAAGATTGTCAGTTTACAGGTTTCTGAGACCAGTTATGTTGAAATAGTGCTTCTGTTCAAATGAAGTGAAATCTAGCCCAAATCTGCTCAAAAGCTTGTGTCTCTATGAGAGAAAGCTGCTTCATTCAATATTCAGTGCAAATCTTGCAAAACTGAAAGATGCTTATGCCTTATGAAATACAATGATTTCTGCAATGCAGTGAGACAGTTTTTAATGTGTTAGAAGTTATATGCACAAAAACTTATGTTAGGACTTCAATGCTCAAGATTGCCAGTTTACAGGTTTCTGAGACCAGTAATGTTAAAATAATGCTTCTGTTCAAATGAAGTGAAATCTAGCCTAAACCTGCTCAAAAGCTTGTCTCTCTGTGAGATAGAGCTGCTTCATTCAATGTTCAGTGCAAATCTTGCCAAACTGAAAGATGCTTATGCCTTATGAAATACAATGTTTTTGCAATGCTTTAAGACAGTTTTTAATGTGTTAGAAGTTATATGCACAAAAACTTATGTTAGGACTTCAATCCTCAAGATTGTCAGTTAACAGGTTTCTGAGACCAGTAATGTTAAAATAGTGCTTCTGTTCAAATGAAGTGAAATCTAGCCCAAATCTGCTCAAAAGCTTGTCTCTCTATGAGAGACAGCTGCTTCATTCAATATTCAGTGCAAATCTTGCCAAACTGAAAGATGCTTATGCCTTATGAAATACAATGTTTTTGCAATGCTGAAAGACAGTTTTTAAAGTGTTAGAAGTTATATGCACAAAAACTTATGTTAGGACTTCAATGCTCAAGATTGTCAGTTTACAGGTTTCTGAGACCAGTAATGTTGAAATAATGCTTCTGTTCAAATGAAGTGAAATCTAGCCCAAATCTGCTCAAAAGCTTCTTTCTCTGTGAGTTAGAGCTGCTTCATTCAATGTTCAGTGCAAATCTTGCCAAACTGAAAGATGCGTATGTCTTATGAAATAAAATGATTTCTGCAATGCAGTGAGACAGTTTTTAATGTGTTAGAAGTTATATGCACAAAAACTTATGTTAATACTTCAATGCTCAAGATTGTCAGTTTACAGGTTTCTGAGACCAGTAATGTTGAAATAGTGCTTCTGTTCACATGAAGTGAAATCTAGCCTAAATCTGCTCAAAAGCTTGTCTCTCTGTGAGATAGAGATGCTTCATTCAATGTTCAGTGCAAATCTTGCCAAACTGAAAGATGCTTATGCCTTATGAAATACAATGTTTTTGCAATGCTGTAAGACAGTTTTTAATGTGTTAGAAGTTATATGCACAAAAACTTATGTTAGGACTTCAATGCTCAAGATTGCCAGTTTACAGGTTTCTGAGACCAGTAATGTTAAAATAGTTCTTCTGTTCAAATGAAGTGAAATCTAGCCTAAACCTGCTCAAAAGCTTGTCTCTCTATGAGAGAAAGCTGCTTCCTTCAATATTCAGTGCAAATCTTGGCAAACTGAAAGATGCTTATGCCTTATGAAATACAATGTTTTTGCAATGCTGTAAGACAATTTTTAATGTGTTAGAAGTTATATGCACAAAAACTTATGTTAGGACTTCAATGCTCAAGATTGTCAGTTTACAGGTTTCTGAGACCAGTAATGTTGAAATAGTGCTTCTGTTCAAATGAAGTGAAATCTAGCCCAAATCTGCTCAAAAGCTTCTCTCTCTGTGAGTTAGAGCTGCTTCATTCAATGTTCAGTGCAAATCTTGCCAAACTGAAAGATGCTTTATTCCTTATGAAATAAAATGATTTCTGCAATGCAGTGAGACAGTTTTTAATGTGTTAGAAGTTATATGCACAAAAACATATATTAGGACTTCAATGCTCAAGATTGTCAGTTTACAGGTTTCTGAGACCAGTAATGTTAAAATAGTGCTTCTGTTCAAATGAAGTGAAATCTAGCCCAAATCTGCTCAAAAGCTTGTCTCTCTATGAGAGACAGCTGCTTCATTCAATATTCAGTGCAAATCTTGCCAAACTGAAAGATGCTTATGCCTTATGAAATACAATGTTTTTGCAATGCTGTAAAGACAGTTTTTAATGTGTTAGAAGTTATATGCACAAAAACATATGTTAGGACTTCAATGCTCAAGATTGTCAGTTTACAGGTTTCTGAGACCAGAAATGTTAAAATAGTGCTTCCGTTCAAATGAAGTGAAATCTAGCCCAAATCTGCTCAAAAGCTTGTCTCTCTATGAGAGAAAGCTGCTTCATTCAATATTCAGTGCAAATCTTGCCAAACTGAAAGATGCTTATGCCTTATGAAATACAATGTTTTTGCAATGCTGTAAAGACAGTTTTTAATGTGTTAGAAGTTATATGCACAAAAACTTATGTTAGGACTTCAATGCTCAAGATTGTCAGTTTACAGGTTTCTGAGACCAGTAATGTTAAAATAGTGCTTCTGTTCAAATGAAGTGAAATCTAGCCCAAATCTGCTCAAAAGCTTGTCTCTCTATGAGAGACAGCTGCTTCATTCAATATTCAGTGCAAATCTTGCCAAACTGAAAGATGCTTATGCCTTATGAAATACAATGTTTTTGCAATGCTGTAAAGACAGTTTTTAATGTGTTAGAAGTTATATGCACAAAAACTTATGTTAGGACTTCAATGCTCAAGATTGTCAGTTTACAGGTTTCTGAGACCAGTAATGTTAAAATAGTGCTTCTGTTCAAATGAAGTGAAATCTAGCCCAAATCTGCTCAAAAGCTTGTCTCTCTATGAGAGACAGCTGCTTCATTCAATATTCAGTGCAAATCTTGCCAAACTGAAAGATGCTTATGCCTTATGAAATACAATGTTTTTGCAATGCTGTAAGACAGTTTTTAATGTGTTAGAAGTTATATGCACAAAAACTTATGTTAGGACTTCAATGCTCAAGATTGTCAGTTTACAGGTTTCTGAGACCAGTTATGTTGAAATAGTGCTTCTGTTCAAATGAAGTGAAATCTAGCCCAAATCTGCTCAAAAGCTTGTGTCTCTATGAGAGAAAGCTGCTTCATTCAATATTCAGTGCAAATCTTGCAAAACTGAAAGATGCTTATGCCTTATGAAATACAATGATTTCTGCAATGCAGTGAGACAGTTTTTAATGTGTTAGAAGTTATATGCACAAAAACTTATGTTAGGACTTCAATGCTCAAGATTGCCAGTTTACAGGTTTCTGAGACCAGTAATGTTAAAATAATGCTTCTGTTCAAATGAAGTGAAATCTAGCCTAAACCTGCTCAAAAGCTTGTCTCTCTGTGAGATAGAGCTGCTTCATTCAATGTTCAGTGCAAATCTTGCCAAACTGAAAGATGCTTATGCCTTATGAAATACAATGTTTTTGCAATGCTTTAAGACAGTTTTTAATGTGTTAGAAGTTATATGCACAAAAACTTATGTTAGGACTTCAATGCTCAAGATTGTCAGTTAACAGGTTTCTGAGACCAGTAATGTTAAAATAGTGCTTCTGTTCAAATGAAGTGAAATCTAGCCCAAATCTGCTCAAAAGCTTGTCTCTCTATGAGAGACAGCTGCTTCATTCAATACTCAGTGCAAATCTTGCCAAACTGAAAGATGCTTATGCCTTATGAAATACAATGTTTTTGCAATGCTGAAAGACAGTTTTTAATGTGTTAGAAGTTATATGCACAAAAACTTATGTTAGGACTTCAATGCTCAAGATTGTCAGTTTACAGGTTTCTGAGACCAGTAATGTTGAAATAATGCTTCTGTTCAAATGAAGTGAAATCTAGCCCAAATCTGCTCAAAAGCTTCTTTCTCTGTGAGTTAGAGCTGCTTCATTCAATGTTCAGTGCAAATCTTGCCAAACTGAAAGATGCGTATGTCTTATGAAATAAAATGATTTCTGCAATGCAGTGAGACAGTTTTTAATGTGTTAGAAGTTATATGCACAAAAACTTATGTTAATACTTCAATGCTCAAGATTGTCAGTTTACAGGTTTCTGAGACCAGTAATGTTGAAATAGTGCTTCTGTTCACATGAAGTGAAATCTAGCCTAAATCTGCTCAAAAGCTTGTCTCTCTGTGAGATAGAGATGCTTCATTCAATGTTCAGTGCAAATCTTGCCAAACTGAAAGATGCTTATGCCTTATGAAATACAATGTTTTTGCAATGCTGTAAGACAGTTTTTAATGTGTTAGAAGTTATATGCACAAAAACTTATGTTAGGACTTCAATGCTCAAGATTGCCAGTTTACAGGTTTCTGAGACCAGTAATGTTAAAATAGTTCTTCTGTTCAAATGAAGTGAAATCTAGCCTAAACCTGCTCAAAAGCTTGTCTCTCTATGAGAGAAAGCTGCTTCCTTCAATATTCAGTGCAAATCTTGGCAAACTGAAAGATGCTTATGCCTTATGAAATACAATGTTTTTGCAATGCTGTAAGACAATTTTTAATGTGTTAGAAGTTATATGCACAAAAACTTATGTTAGGACTTCAATGCTCAAGATTGTCAGTTTACAGGTTTCTGAGACCAGTAATGTTGAAATAGTGCTTCTGTTCAAATGAAGTGAAATCTAGCCCAAATCTGCTCAAAAGCTTCTCTCTCTGTGAGTTAGAGCTGCTTCATTCAATGTTCAGTGCAAATCTTGCCAAACTGAAAGATGCTTTATTCCTTATGAAATAAAATGATTTCTGCAATGCAGTGAGACAGTTTTTAATGTGTTAGAAGTTATATGCACAAAAACATATATTAGGACTTCAATGCTCAAGATTGTCAGTTTACAGGTTTCTGAGACCAGTAATGTTAAAATAGTGCTTCTGTTCAAATGAAGTGAAATCTAGCCCAAATCTGCTCAAAAGCTTGTCTCTCTATGAGAGACAGCTGCTTCATTCAATATTCAGTGCAAATCTTGCCAAACTGAAAGATGCTTATGCCTTATGAAATACAATGTTTTTGCAATGCTGTAAAGACAGTTTTTAATGTGTTAGAAGTTATATGCACAAAAACATATGTTAGGACTTCAATGCTCAAGATTGTCAGTTTACAGGTTTCTGAGACCAGAAATGTTAAAATAGTGCTTCCGTTCAAATGAAGTGAAATCTAGCCCAAATCTGCTCAAAAGCTTGTCTCTCTATGAGAGAAAGCTGCTTCATTCAATATTCAGTGCAAATCTTGCCAAACTGAAAGATGCTTATGCCTTATGAAATACAATGTTTTTGCAATGCTGTAAAGACAGTTTTTAATGTGTTAGAAGTTATATGCACAAAAACTTATGTTAGGACTTCAATGCTCAAGATTGTCAGTTTACAGGTTTCTGAGACCAGTAATGTTAAAATAGTGCTTCTGTTCAAATGAAGTGAAATCTAGCCCAAATCTGCTCAAAAGCTTGTCTCTCTATGAGAGACAGCTGCTTCATTCAATATTCAGTGCAAATCTTGCCAAACTGAAAGATGCTTATGCCTTATGAAATACAATGTTTTTGCAATGCTGTAAAGACAGTTTTTAATGTGTTAGAAGTTATATGCACAAAAACTTATGTTAGGACTTCAATGCTCAAGATTGTCAGTTTACAGGTTTCTGAGACCAGTAATGTTAAAATAGTGCTTCTGTTCAAATGAAGTGAAATCTAGCCCAAATCTGCTCAAAAGCTTGTCTCTCTATGAGAGACAGCTGCTTCATTCAATATTCAGTGCAAATCTTGCCAAACTGAAAGATGCTTATGCCTTATGAAATACAATGTTTTTGCAATGCTGTAAGACAGTTTTTAATGTGTTAGAAGTTATATGCACAAAAACTTATGTTAGGACTTCAATGCTCAAGATTGTCAGTTTACAGGTTTCTGAGACCAGTTATGTTGAAATAGTGCTTCTGTTCAAATGAAGTGAAATCTAGCCCAAATCTGCTCAAAAGCTTGTGTCTCTATGAGAGAAAGCTGCTTCATTCAATATTCAGTGCAAATCTTGCAAAACTGAAAGATGCTTATGCCTTATGAAATACAATGATTTCTGCAATGCAGTGAGACAGTTTTTAATGTGTTAGAAGTTATATGCACAAAAACTTATGTTAGGACTTCAATGCTCAAGATTGCCAGTTTACAGGTTTCTGAGACCAGTAATGTTAAAATAATGCTTCTGTTCAAATGAAGTGAAATCTAGCCTAAACCTGCTCAAAAGCTTGTCTCTCTGTGAGATAGAGCTGCTTCATTCAATGTTCAGTGCAAATCTTGCCAAACTGAAAGATGCTTATGCCTTATGAAATACAATGTTTTTGCAATGCTTTAAGACAGTTTTTAATGTGTTAGAAGTTATATGCACAAAAACTTATGTTAGGACTTCAATGCTCAAGATTGTCAGTTAACAGGTTTCTGAGACCAGTAATGTTAAAATAGTGCTTCTGTTCAAATGAAGTGAAATCTAGCCCAAATCTGCTCAAAAGCTTGTCTCTCTATGAGAGACAGCTGCTTCATTCAATACTCAGTGCAAATCTTGCCAAACTGAAAGATGCTTATGCCTTATGAAATACAATGTTTTTGCAATGCTGAAAGACAGTTTTTAATGTGTTAGAAGTTATATGCACAAAAACTTATGTTAGGACTTCAATGCTCAAGATTGTCAGTTTACAGGTTTCTGAGACCAGTAATGTTGAAATAATGCTTCTGTTCAAATGAAGTGAAATCTAGCCCAAATCTGCTCAAAAGCTTCTTTCTCTGTGAGTTAGAGCTGCTTCATTCAATGTTCAGTGCAAATCTTGCCAAACTGAAAGATGCGTATGTCTTATGAAATAAAATGATTTCTGCAATGCAGTGAGACAGTTTTTAATGTGTTAGAAGTTATATGCACAAAAACTTATGTTAATACTTCAATGCTCAAGATTGTCAGTTTACAGGTTTCTGAGACCAGTAATGTTGAAATAGTGCTTCTGTTCACATGAAGTGAAATCTAGCCTAAATCTGCTCAAAAGCTTGTCTCTCTGTGAGATAGAGATGCTTCATTCAATGTTCAGTGCAAATCTTGCCAAACTGAAAGATGCTTATGCCTTATGAAATACAATGTTTTTGCAATGCTGTAAGACAGTTTTTAATGTGTTAGAAGTTATATGCACAAAAACTTATGTTAGGACTTCAATGCTCAAGATTGCCAGTTTACAGGTTTCTGAGACCAGTAATGTTAAAATAGTGCTTCTGTTCAAATGAAGTGAAATCTAGCCTAAACCTGCTCAAAAGCTTGTCTCTCTATGAGAGAAAGCTGCTTCATTCAATATTCAGTGCAAATCTTGGCAAACTGAAAGATGCTTATGCCTTATGAAATACAATGTTTTTGCAATGCTGTAAGACAATTTTTAATGTGTTAGAAGTTATATGCACAAAAACTTATGTTAGGACTTCAATGCTCAAGATTGTCAGTTTACAGGTTTCTGAGACCAGTAATGTTGAAATAGTGCTTCTGTTCAAATGAAGTGAAATCTAGCCCAAATCTGCTCAAAAGCTTCTCTCTCTGTGAGTTAGAGCTGCTTCATTCAATGTTCAGTGCAAATCTTGCCAAACTGAAAGATGCTTTATTCCTTATGAAATAAAATGATTTCTGCAATGCAGTGAGACAGTTTTTAATGTGTTAGAAGTTATATGCACAAAAACATATGTTAGGACTTCAATGCTCAAGATTGTCAGTTTACAGGTTTCTGAGACCAGAAATGTTAAAATAGTGCTTCCGTTCAAATGAAGTGAAATCTAGCCCAAATCTGCTCAAAAGCTTGTCTCTCTATGAGAGAAAGCTGCTTCATTCAATATTCAGTGCAAATCTTGCCAAACTGAAAGATGCTTATGCCTTATGAAATACAATGTTTTTGCAATGCTGTAAAGACAGTTTTTAATGTGTTAGAAGTTATATGCACAAAAACTTATGTTAGGACTTCAATGCTCAAGATTGTCAGTTTACAGGTTTCTGAGACCAGTAATGTTAAAATAGTGCTTCTGTTCAAATGAAGTGAAATCTAGCCCAAATCTGCTCAAAAGCTTGTCTCTCTATGAGAGACAGCTGCTTCATTCAATATTCAGTGCAAATCTTGCCAAACTGAAAGATGCTTATGCCTTATGAAATACAATGTTTTTGCAATGCTGTAAAGACAGTTTTTAATGTGTTAGAAGTTATATGCACAAAAACTTATGTTAGGACTTCAATGCTCAAGATTGTCAGTTTACAGGTTTCTGAGACCAGTAATGTTAAAATAGTGCTTCTGTTCAAATGAAGTGAAATCTAGCCCAAATCTGCTCAAAAGCTTGTCTCTCTATGAGAGACAGCTGCTTCGTTCAATATTCAGTGCAAATCTTGCCAAACTGAAAGATGCTTATGCCTTATGAAATACAATGTTTTTGCAATGCTGTAAGACAGTTTTTAATGTGTTAGAAGTTATATGCACAAAAACTTATGTTAGGACTTCAATGCTCAAGATTGTCAGTTTACAGGTTTCTGAGACCAGTTATGTTGAAATAGTGCTTCTGTTCAAATGAAGTGAAATCTAGCCCAAATCTGCTCAAAAGCTTGTGTCTCTATGAGAGAAAGCTGCTTCATTCAATATTCAGTGCAAATCTTGCAAAACTGAAAGATGCTTATGCCTTATGAAATACAATGATTTCTGCAATGCAGTGAGACAGTTTTTAATGTGTTAGAAGTTATATGCACAAAAACTTATGTTAGGACTTCAATGCTCAAGATTGCCAGTTTACAGGTTTCTGAGACCAGTAATGTTAAAATAATGCTTCTGTTCAAATGAAGTGAAATCTAGCCTAAACCTGCTCAAAAGCTTGTCTCTCTGTGAGATAGAGCTGCTTCATTCAATGTTCAGTGCAAATCTTGCCAAACTGAAAGATGCTTATGCCTTATGAAATACAATGTTTTTGCAATGCTTTAAGACAGTTTTTAATGTGTTAGAAGTTATATGCACAAAAACTTATGTTAGGACTTCAATGCTCAAGATTGTCAGTTAACAGGTTTCTGAGACCAGTAATGTTAAAATAGTGCTTCTGTTCAAATGAAGTGAAATCTAGCCCAAATCTGCTCAAAAGCTTGTCTCTCTATGAGAGACAGCTGCTTCATTCAATACTCAGTGCAAATCTTGCCAAACTGAAAGATGCTTATGCCTTATGAAATACAATGTTTTTGCAATGCTGAAAGACAGTTTTTAATGTGTTAGAAGTTATATGCACAAAAACTTATGTTAGGACTTCAATGCTCAAGATTGTCAGTTTACAGGTTTCTGAGACCAGTAATGTTGAAATAATGCTTCTGTTCAAATGAAGTGAAATCTAGCCCAAATCTGCTCAAAAGCTTCTTTCTCTGTGAGTTAGAGCTGCTTCATTCAATGTTCAGTGCAAATCTTGCCAAACTGAAAGATGCGTATGTCTTATGAAATAAAATGATTTCTGCAATGCAGTGAGACAGTTTTTAATGTGTTAGAAGTTATATGCACAAAAACTTATGTTAATACTTCAATGCTCAAGATTGTCAGTTTACAGGTTTCTGAGACCAGTAATGTTGAAATAGTGCTTCTGTTCACATGAAGTGAAATCTAGCCTAAATCTGCTCAAAAGCTTGTCTCTCTGTGAGATAGAGATGCTTCATTCAATGTTCAGTGCAAATCTTGCCAAACTGAAAGATGCTTATGCCTTATGAAATACAATGTTTTTGCAATGCTGTAAGACAGTTTTTAATGTGTTAGAAGTTATATGCACAAAAACTTATGTTAGGACTTCAATGCTCAAGATTGCCAGTTTACAGGTTTCTGAGACCAGTAATGTTAAAATAGTGCTTCTGTTCAAATGAAGTGAAATCTAGCCTAAACCTGCTCAAAAGCTTGTCTCTCTATGAGAGAAAGCTGCTTCATTCAATATTCAGTGCAAATCTTGGCAAACTGAAAGATGCTTATGCCTTATGAAATACAATGTTTTTGCAATGCTGTAAGACAATTTTTAATGTGTTAGAAGTTATATGCACAAAAACTTATGTTAGGACTTCAATGCTCAAGATTGTCAGTTTACAGGTTTCTGAGACCAGTAATGTTGAAATAGTGCTTCTGTTCAAATGAAGTGAAATCTAGCCCAAATCTGCTCAAAAGCTTCTCTCTCTGTGAGTTAGAGCTGCTTCATTCAATGTTCAGTGCAAATCTTGCCAAACTGAAAGATGCTTTATTCCTTATGAAATAAAATGATTTCTGCAATGCAGTGAGACAGTTTTTAATGTGTTAGAAGTTATATGCACAAAAACATATGTTAGGACTTCAATGCTCAAGATTGTCAGTTTACAGGTTTCTGAGACCAGAAATGTTAAAATAGTGCTTCCGTTCAAATGAAGTGAAATCTAGCCCAAATCTGCTCAAAAGCTTGTCTCTCTATGAGAGAAAGCTGCTTCATTCAATATTCAGTGCAAATCTTGCCAAACTGAAAGATGCTTATGCCTTATGAAATACAATGTTTTTGCAATGCTGTAAAGACAGTTTTTAATGTGTTAGAAGTTATATGCACAAAAACTTATGTTAGGACTTCAATGCTCAAGATTGTCAGTTTACAGGTTTCTGAGACCAGTAATGTTAAAATAGTGCTTCTGTTCAAATGAAGTGAAATCTAGCCCAAATCTGCTCAAAAGCTTGTCTCTCTATGAGAGACAGCTGCTTCATTCAATATTCAGTGCAAATCTTGCCAAACTGAAAGATGCTTATGCCTTATGAAATACAATGTTTTTGCAATGCTGTAAAGACAGTTTTTAATGTGTTAGAAGTTATATGCACAAAAACTTATGTTAGGACTTCAATGCTCAAGATTGTCAGTTTACAGGTTTCTGAGACCAGTAATGTTAAAATAGTGCTTCTGTTCAAATGAAGTGAAATCTAGCCCAAATCTGCTCAAAAGCTTGTCTCTCTATGAGAGACAGCTGCTTCGTTCAATATTCAGTGCAAATCTTGCCAAACTGAAAGATGCTTATGCCTTATGAAATACAATGTTTTTGCAATGCTGTAAGACAGTTTTTAATGTGTTAGAAGTTATATGCACAAAAACTTATGTTAGGACTTCAATGCTCAAGATTGTCAGTTTACAGGTTTCTGAGACCAGTTATGTTGAAATAGTGCTTCTGTTCAAATGAAGTGAAATCTAGCCCAAATCTGCTCAAAAGCTTGTGTCTCTATGAGAGAAAGCTGCTTCATTCAATATTCAGTGCAAATCTTGCAAAACTGAAAGATGCTTATGCCTTATGAAATACAATGATTTCTGCAATGCAGTGAGACAGTTTTTAATGTGTTAGAAGTTATATGCACAAAAACTTATGTTAGGACTTCAATGCTCAAGATTGCCAGTTTACAGGTTTCTGAGACCAGTAATGTTAAAATAATGCTTCTGTTCAAATGAAGTGAAATCTAGCCTAAACCTGCTCAAAAGCTTGTCTCTCTGTGAGATAGAGCTGCTTCATTCAATGTTCAGTGCAAATCTTGCCAAACTGAAAGATGCTTATGCCTTATGAAATACAATGTTTTTGCAATGCTTTAAGACAGTTTTTAATGTGTTAGAAGTTATATGCACAAAAACTTATGTTAGGACTTCAATGCTCAAGATTGTCAGTTTACAGGTTTCTGAGACCAGTAATGTTGAAATAATGCTTCTGTTCAAATGAAGTGAAATCTAGCCCAAATCTGCTCAAAAGCTTCTTTCTCTGTGAGTTAGAGCTGCTTCATTCAATGTTCAGTGCAAATCTTGCCAAACTGAAAGATGCGTATGTCTTATGAAATAAAATGATTTCTGCAATGCAGTGAGACAGTTTTTAATGTGTTAGAAGTCATATGCACAAAAACTTATGTTAATACTTCAATGCTCAAGATTGTCAGTTTACAGGTTTCTGAGACCAGTAATGTTGAATTAGTGCTTCTGTTCACATGAAGTGAAATCTAGCCTAAATCTGCTCAAAAGCTTGTCTCTCTGTGAGATAGAGATGCTTCATTCAATGTTCAGTGCAAATCTTGCCAAACTGAAAGATGCTTATGCCTTATGAAATACAATGTTTTTGCAATGCTGTAAGACAGTTTTTAATGTGTTAGAAGTTATATGCACAAAAACTTATGTTAGGACTTCAATGCTCAAGATTGTCAGTTTACAGGTTTCTGAGACCAGTTATGTTGAAATAGTGCTTCTGTTCAAATGAAGTGAAATCAAGCCCAAATCTGCTCAAAAGCTTGTGTCTCTATGAGAGAAAGCTGCTTCATTCAATATTCAGTGCAAATCTTGCAAAACTGAAAGATGCTTATGCCTTATGAAATACAATGATTTCTGCAATGCAGTGAGACAGTTTTTAATGTGTTAGAAGTTATATGCACAAAAACTTATGTTAGGACTTCAATGCTCAAGATTGCCAGTTTACAGGTTTCTGAGACCAGTAATGTTAAAATAATGCTTCTGTTCAAATGAAGTGAAATCTAGCCTAAACCTGCTCAAAAGCTTGTCTCTCTGTGAGATAGAGCTGCTTCATTCAATGTTCAGTGCAAATCTTGCCAAACTGAAAGATGCTTATGCCTTATGAAACACAATGTTTTTGCAATGCTTTAAGACAGTTTTTAATGTGTTAGAAGTTATATGCACAAAAACTTATGTTAGGACTTCAATGCTCAAGATTGTCAGTTTACAGGTTTCTGAGACCAGTAATGTTAAAATAATGCTTCTGTTCAAATGAAGTGAAATCTAGCCCAAATCTGCTCAAAAGCTTGTCTCTCTATGAGAGACAGCTGCTTCATTCAATATTCAGTGCAAATCTTGCCAAACTGAAAGATGCGTATGCCTTATGAAATACAATGTTTTTGCAATGCAGTGAGACAGTTTTTAATGTGTTAGAAGTTATATGCACAAAAACTTATGTTAATACTTCAATGCTCAAGATTGTCAGTTTACAGGTTTCTGAGACCAGTAATATTGAAATAGTGCTTCTGTTCACATGAAGTGAAATCTAGCCTAAATCTGCTCAAAAGCTTGTCTCTCTGTGAGATAGAGATACTTCATTCAATGTTCAGTGCAAATCTTGCCAAAATGAAAGATGCTTATTCCTTATGAAATAAAATGATATCTGCAATGCAGTGAGACAGTTTTTAATGTGTTAGAAGTTATATGCACAAAAACTTATGTTAGGACTTCAATGCTCAAGATTGTCAGTTTACAGGTTTCTGAGACCAGAAATGTTAAAATAGTGCTTCCGTTCAAATGAAGTGAAATCTAGCCCAAATCTGCTCAAAAGCTTGTCTCTCTATGAGAGAAAGCTGCTTCATTCAATATTCAGTGCAAATCTTGCCAAACTGAAAGATGCTTATGCCTTATGAAATACAATGTTTTTGCAATGCTGTAAAGACAGTTTTTAATGTGTTAGAAGTTATATGCACAAAAACTTATGTTAGGACTTCAATGCTCAAGATTGTCAGTTTACAGGTTTCTGAGACCAGTAATGTTAAAATAGTGCTTCTGTTCAAATGAAGTGAAATCTAGCCCAAATCTGCTCAAAAGCTTGTCTCTCTATGAGAGACAGCTGCTTCATTCAATATTCAGTGCAAATCTTGCCAAACTGAAAGATGCTTATGCCTTATGAAATACAATGTTTTTGCAATGCTGTAAGACAGTTTTTAATGTGTTAGAAGTTATATGCACAAAAACTTATGTTAGGACTTCAATGCTCAAGATTGTCAGTTTACAGGTTTCTGAGACCAGATATGTTGAAATAGTGCTTCTGTTCAAATGAAGTGAAATCTAGCCCAAATCTGCTCAAAAGCTTGTGTCTCTATGAGAGAAAGCTGCTTCATTCAATATTCAGTGCAAATCTTGCCAAACTGAAAGATGCTTATGCCTTATGAAATACAATGATTTCTGCAATGCAGTGAGACAGTTTTTAATGTGTTAGAAGTTATATGCACAAAAACTTATGTTAGGACTTCAATGCTCAAGATTGTCAGTTTACAGGTTTCTGAGACCAGTAATGTTGAAATAATGCTTCTGTTCAAATGAAGTGAAATCTAGCCCAAATCTGCTCAAAAGCTTGTCTCTCTATGAGAGAAAGCTGCTTTATTCAATATTCAGTGCAAATCTTGCCAAACTGAAAGATGCTTATGTCTTATGATATAAAATGCTTTCTGCAATGCAGTGAGACAGTTTTTAATGTGTTAGAAGTTATATGCACAAAAACATATGTTAGGACTTCAATGCTCAAGATTGTCAGTTAACAGGTTTCTGAGACCAGTTATGTTGAAATAGTGCTTCTGTTCAAATGAAGTGAAATCTAGCCCAAATCTGCTCAAAAGCTTGTGTCTCTATGAGAGAAAGCTGCTTCATTCAATATTCAGTGCAAATCTTGCAAAACTGAAAGATGCTTATGCCTTATGAAATACAATGATTTCTGCAATGCAGTGAGACAGTTTTTAATGTGTTAGAAGTTATATGCACAAAAACTTATGTTAGGACTTCAATGCTCAAGATTGCCAGTTTACAGGTTTCTGAGACCAGTAATGTTAAAATAATGCTTCTGTTCAAATGAAGTGAAATCTAGCCTAAACCTGCTCAAAAGCTTGTCTCTCTGTGAGATAGAGCTGCTTCATTCAATGTTCAGTGCAAATCTTGCCAAACTGAAAGATGCTTATGCCTTATGAAATACAATGTTTTTGCAATGCTTTAAGACAGTTTTTAATGTGTTAGAAGTTATATGCACAAAAACTTATGTTAGGACTTCAATGCTCAAGATTGTCAGTTAACAGGTTTCTGAGACCAGTAATGTTAAAATAGTGCTTCTGTTCAAATGAAGTGAAATCTAGCCCAAATCTGCTCAAAAGCTTGTCTTTCTATGAGAGACAGCTGCTTCATTCAATATTCAGTGCAAATCTTGCCAAACTGAAAGATGCTTATGCCTTATGAAATACAATGTTTTTGCAATGCTGTAAGACAGTTTTTAATGTGTTAGAAGTTATATGCACAAAAACTTATGTTAGGACTTCAATGCTCAAGATTGTCAGTTTACAGGTTTCTGAGACCAGTAATGTTGAAATAATGCTTCTGTTCAAATGAAGTGAAATCTAGCCCAAATCTGCTCAAAAGCTTCTTTCTCTGTGAGTTAGAGCTGCTTCATTCAATGTTCAGTGCAAATCTTGCCAAACTGAAAGATGCGTATGTCTTATGAAATAAAATGATTTCTGCAATGCAGTGAGACAGTTTTTAATGTGTTAGAAGTTATATGCACAAAAACTTATGTTAATACTTCAATGCTCAAGATTGTCAGTTTACAGGTTTCTGAGACCAGTAATGTTGAAATAGTGCTTCTGTTCACATGAAGTGAAATCTAGCCTAAATCTGCTCAAAAGCTTGTCTCTCTGTGAGATAGAGATGCTTCATTCAATGTTCAGTGCAAATCTTGCCAAAATGAAAGATGCTTATTCCTTATGAAATAAAATGATTTCTGCAATGCAGTGAGACAGTTTTTAATGTGTTAGAAGTTATATGCACAAAAACTTATGTTAGGACTTCAATGCTCAAGATTGTCAGTTTACAGGTTTCTGAGACCAGAAATGTTAAAATAGTGCTTCCGTTCAAATGAAGTGAAATCTAGCCCAAATCTGCTCAAAAGCTTGTCTCTCTATGAGAGAAAGCTGCTTCATTCAATATTCAGTGCAAATCTTGCCAAACTGAAAGATGCTTATGCCTTATGAAATACAATGTTTTTGCAATGCTGAAAGACAGTTTTTAATGTGTTAGAAGTTATATGCACAAAAACTTATGTTAGGACTTCAATGCTCAAGATTGTCAGTTTACAGGTTTCTGAGACCAGTAATGTTGAAATAATGCTTCTGTTCAAATGAAGTGAAATCTAGCCCAAATCTGCTCAAAAGCTTCTTTCTCTGTGAGTTAGAGCTGCTTCATTCAATGTTCAGTGCAAATCTTGCCAAACTGAAAGATGCGTATGTCTTATGAAATAAAATGATTTCTGCAATGCAGTGAGACAGTTTTTAATGTGTTAGAAGTTATATGCACAAAAACTTATGTTAATACTTCAATGCTCAAGATTGTCAGTTTACAGGTTTCTGAGACCAGTAATGTTGAAATAGTGCTTCTGTTCACATGAAGTGAAATCTAGCCTAAATCTGCTCAAAAGCTTGTCTCTCTGTGAGATAGAGATGCTTCATTCAATGTTCAGTGCAAATCTTGCCAAACTGAAAGATGCTTATGCCTTATGAAATACAATGTTTTTGCAATGCTGTAAGACAGTTTTTAATGTGTTAGAAGTTATATGCACAAAAACTTATGTTAGGACTTCAATGCTCAAGATTGCCAGTTTACAGGTTTCTGAGACCAGTAATGTTAAAATAGTGCTTCTGTTCAAATGAAGTGAAATCTAGCCTAAACCTGCTCAAAAGCTTGTCTCTCTATGAGAGAAAGCTGCTTCATTCAATATTCAGTGCAAATCTTGGCAAACTGAAAGATGCTTATGCCTTATGAAATACAATGTTTTTGCAATGCTGTAAGACAATTTTTAATGTGTTAGAAGTTATATGCACAAAAACTTATGTTAGGACTTCAATGCTCAAGATTGTCAGTTTACAGGTTTCTGAGACCAGTAATGTTGAAATAGTGCTTCTGTTCAAATGAAGTGAAATCTAGCCCAAATCTGCTCAAAAGCTTCTCTCTCTGTGAGTTAGAGCTGCTTCATTCAATGTTCAGTGCAAATCTTGCCAAACTGAAAGATGCTTTATTCCTTATGAAATAAAATGATTTCTGCAATGCAGTGAGACAGTTTTTAATGTGTTAGAAGTTATATGCACAAAAACATATATTAGGACTTCAATGCTCAAGATTGTCAGTTTACAGGTTTCTGAGACCAGTAATGTTAAAATAGTGCTTCTGTTCAAATGAAGTGAAATCTAGCCCAAATCTGCTCAAAAGCTTGTCTCTCTATGAGAGACAGCTGCTTCATTCAATATTCAGTGCAAATCTTGCCAAACTGAAAGATGCTTATGCCTTATGAAATACAATGTTTTTGCAATGCTGTAAAGACAGTTTTTAATGTGTTAGAAGTTATATGCACAAAAACATATGTTAGGACTTCAATGCTCAAGATTGTCAGTTTACAGGTTTCTGAGACCAGAAATGTTAAAATAGTGCTTCCGTTCAATGAAGTGAAATCTAGCCCAAATCTGCTCAAAAGCTTGTCTCTCTATGAGAGAAAGCTGCTTCATTCAATATTCAGTGCAAATCTTGCCAAACTGAAAGATGCTTATGCCTTATGAAATACAATGTTTTTGCAATGCTGTAAAGACAGTTTTTAATGTGTTAGAAGTTATATGCACAAAAACTTATGTTAGGACTTCAATGCTCAAGATTGTCAGTTTACAGGTTTCTGAGACCAGAAATGTTAAAATAGTGCTTCCGTTCAAATGAAGTGAAATCTAGCCCAAATCTGCTCAAAAGCTTGTCTCTCTATGAGAGAAAGCTGCTTCATTCAATATTCAGTGCAAATCTTGCCAAACTGAAAGATGCTTATGCCTTATGAAATACAATGTTTTTGCAATGCTGTAAAGACAGTTTTTAATGTGTTAGAAGTTATATGCACAAAAACTTATGTTAGGACTTCAATGCTCAAGATTGTCAGTTTACAGGTTTCTGAGACCAGTAATGTTAAAATAGTGCTTCTGTTCAAATGAAGTGAAATCTAGCCCAAATCTGCTCAAAAGCTTGTCTCTCTATGAGAGACAGCTGCTTCATTCAATATTCAGTGCAAATCTTGCCAAACTGAAAGATGCTTATGCCTTATGAAATACAATGTTTTTGCAATGCTGTAAGACAGTTTTTAATGTGTTAGAAGTTATATGCACAAAAACTTATGTTAGGACTTCAATGCTCAAGATTGTCAGTTTACAGGTTTCTGAGACCAGATATGTTGAAATAGTGCTTCTGTTCAAATGAAGTGAAATCTAGCCCAAATCTGCTCAAAAGCTTGTGTCTCTATGAGAGAAAGCTGCTTCATTCAATATTCAGTGCAAATCTTGCCAAACTGAAAGATGCTTATGCCTTATGAAATACAATGATTTCTGCAATGCAGTGAGACAGTTTTTAATGTGTTAGAAGTTATATGCACAAAAACTTATGTTAGGACTTCAATGCTCAAGATTGTCAGTTTACAGGTTTCTGAGACCAGTAATGTTGAAATAATGCTTCTGTTCAAATGAAGTGAAATCTAGCCCAAATCTGCTCAAAAGCTTGTCTCTCTATGAGAGAAAGCTGCTTTATTCAATATTCAGTGCAAATCTTGCCAAACTGAAAGATGCTTATGTCTTATGATATAAAATGCTTTCTGCAATGCAGTGAGACAGTTTTTAATGTGTTAGAAGTTATATGCACAAAAACATATGTTAGGACTTCAATGCTCAAGATTGTCAGTTTACAGGTTTCTGAGACCAGTTATGTTGAAATAGTGCTTCTGTTCAAATGAAGTGAAATCTAGCCCAAATCTGCTCAAAAGCTTGTGTCTCTATGAGAGAAAGCTGCTTCATTCAATATTCAGTGCAAATCTTGCAAAACTGAAAGATGCTTATGCCTTATGAAATACAATGATTTCTGCAATGCAGTGAGACAGTTTTTAATGTGTTAGAAGTTATATGCACAAAAACTTATGTTAGGACTTCAATGCTCAAGATTGCCAGTTTACAGGTTTCTGAGACCAGTAATGTTAAAATAATGCTTCTGTTCAAATGAAGTGAAATCTAGCCTAAACCTGCTCAAAAGCTTGTCTCTCTGTGAGATAGAGCTGCTTCATTCAATGTTCAGTGCAAATCTTGCCAAACTGAAAGATGCTTATGCCTTATGAAATACAATGTTTTTGCAATGCTTTAAGACAGTTTTTAATGTGTTAGAAGTTATATGCACAAAAACGTCTCAGGTTACGAATGTAACCATGGTTCCCTGAGAGGGAACGAGACACTGCGTCCTCTGAGGGGACACTATGGGGGGAACACCTCGTCGTGACCCGTGTCTGAAGCATACTTTGAAAAACGCCAACGTGTTGGCCGGCGACAGCCTCTGACGTCACTACCAGCGCGACTATAAATACGCGCCCGTAGGACCCGTCACTATCTTCTTCGTGAAGCTTGCGTCCGAAGCATGGCAGGGAGCTAGAGGACGCAGTGTCTCGTTCCCTCTCAGGGAACCATGGTTACATTCGTAACCTGAGACGTTCCCTTTCAAGGGAACTTCGAACTGCGTCCTCTGAGGGGACACTATGGGGAACAGTATACCCACGCCGCCATGCTGAGGGGAGTGCAGACCAGAATCATGGCAAACACTAAGTACCAACTCTACCGCTTTTCTCTTCACCGGGAGTCGCCCCTGGGACGGTCTGACGGCTGCCTTATGACATTATCCCTTACGGCCAAAGGCCTAAGCTACATACCCAACTTATCCTGTAGGGCCTTGGCCCGGGGTAGAGCTAAAGGCTTGGAATCACGGAGATTCCTTTAAAGGGATACGGCTAAGAGCCTGGCACTTTCCTCTACCAAGTCTTTGCCTGTCACACAGGGGCTACTGCTAGCTTTCGCAAAAACCTGCCGAAAGGGCTGTCCCTACAGCACTCTAGTAGCGGCGCCCTGTTCTAGATAGGTATCCGAGGATACCTAGGTGGAGTGGTGCCCAAGATGAACGGGGCTTAAACCAACTCAAGAAAAGGGCACGAAGCAGCAGCGCGAAGCCCTTACCATCTAGGGATTTTAGAAAGAACGCAGAGACTAGCGTGCGAACTTACCACAATGTGGATTTTAGAAAGTGCGCAAAGACTCCCGTGCACACTTACCATAACATGGATTTAAAATACTGTTCTAAGGAGGGGTTCTCGTGGGACTCTGTCAGAGCAGCTCGTAGAAGAATGGCCCGGGAGCAGAGCAATTGGAGGCCTCAGCCCCTGCCTCAGCAGGATGCCTGCTCTCACAGAGCGTCTCAAACAGTATGTGGTACTGGAGCGCTCTGAAGAACCGGGAATCAGTCTCCCAAGAGAGGAAGACTCCGAGCTCCGAGCAGCATGCTCATAGGTGACCCTTTCAGAAAAGGGGGGTGCTGCTGAACTACCCGAGAATTGCCCACACAGCCCCCCCAAGTTGAGGGGGCTTGGGGTGTACAATAAGTACACACCGGTTGGATGAAGCCCAAGGAACACCGGGGCGAATCATCCCGAGAAAGGGAACGAAGTGGAGCGCGTAACCCTTACCATACAGGATTTTAGAAAGTGCGCAGAGTCTTGCGTGCACACTTACCACTTTACGTGGATTTCAGAAAGTGCGCAGAGTCTTGCGTGCACACTTACCACTTTACGTGGATTTGAGAAAGTACACAGGCAAGCGTGTGTACTGAAAGGTTACCTGACAACCACAGTATGTGGGAGCTCACATTCAGAGAGGCCTGTGAAGCCTGCTACCTGATAACCACAATATGTGGGAGTTCATCTACAGAGAGGCCTAGAGAGGCTTACTATCTGTTACCAGATAACCACCTCAGTGGAAACTGAAAGCAATATGGAACTCAACTCCAGGGAGGCTTGGTGAGGCCTACCACCTGACATCCACAAATCGGGGGAGCTCGTATTTTCTTTATGAAACGCACAGTATGTGGGAGCTAAATCTCCAGGGAGGCCTGGTGAGGCCTACCACCTGGCAACCACAGTATGTGGGAGCTCGTCTTCAGAGAGACCTGATGAAGCCTACTATCTGAAAACCACAATGTGCTATTTAGTGGAACGCACAATATGTGGGAGCTAAATCTCCAGGGAGGCCTGGTGAGGCCTACCACCTGGCAACCACAGTATGTGGGAGCTCGTCTTCAGAGAGACCTGATGAAGCCTACTATCTGAAAACCACAATGTGCTATTTAGTGGAACGCACAATATGTGGGAGCTAAATCTCCAGGGAGGCCTGGTGAGGCCTACTACCTGGCAACCACAGTATGTGGGAGCTCGTCTTCAGAGAGACCTGGTGAAGCCTACTATCTGAAAAAAGCCACAACATGCTATTCCGTGGAAACGCATAGTATGTGGGAGCTAAATCTCCAGGGAGGCCTGGTGAGGCCTACTACCTGGCGACCACCGAACGTGGGAGCTCACCTTCAGAGAGACCTGGTGAAGCCTACTATCTGAAAACCACAATATGCTATTTAGTGGAGACGCACAGTATGTGGGAGCCAAATCTCCAGGGAGACCACCCAGCCCCTCATGTTGAGGGAAGCGATGCTTGAGGTGCATAACAAATACACACTGGTTGGATGAAGCCCAAGGAACACCGGGGGCGAATCATCCCAAGAAAGGGAACGAAGCGGAGCGCGTAACCCTTACCATACAGGATTTTAGAAAGTGCGCAAAGTCTTGCGTGCACACTTACCACTTTATGTGGATTTCAGAAAGTGCGCAGAGTCTTGCGTGCACACTTACCACTTATGTGGCTTTGAGAAAGTACACAGGCAAGCGTGTGTACAGAGAGGTTCCCAAGCATCGCAGAGGCGCTGGATCGCACGGGAGCGGTGAGCTCCAACCCTCTTTTCTAGGCGAGGGGAGCATCACCTCGCCAGGCGGCCCCTCAGAGGACGCAGTTCGAAGTTCCCTTGAAAGGGAACGTCTCAGGTTACGAATGTAACCATGGTTCCCTGAGAGGGAACGAGACACTGCGTCCTCTAGCCGGACATCTATGGAATTCCCTGCAGTGCTGTGCCAATTCTTTGGCCACCTAGCTACTGTAAGGAAACTCACAGAGATTGTTAGTAGACATATAACCACCAGCAACATAACGTCCATAAACAGGTAGAGCAAGGGTTACCTACTCACCCACCCTCCTGTACTGGAGTCCCGCTGCGGGGCGCCCCCTTCTGGTCCAGACCGTCAGTAAGGCGGTTGCTATGAACATAGAACCAACCAAAACATCATAGGTCCAGAAGGAGACTGTTATGTGAGAGACCGTCCACCTAACCTCGATCAGGTGGAAGCTGGTGGCTACAGGGGAATTAGGCAGGGGAGGACAAAAAACAGAGGTTAAAAACAGAGGTTAAAAACATCCGGAGCTACTAGGTCATACTACCGCTCTGACCCGGGCGAGGACGCTGCCTCGTCCGAATCACGTCCCTCAGACCCTGCTTACCGCTCCGTGACCCGCGGTTCCTCTTGCCCCTGCCCTTAGGCGGGGGAGGAGCGCGAGCCGCAACACTAGCCTTCTGCGCCCCTCTACGACCCTCAGATCGAGATGAGCCAGGACCCCTGAGTTGCTCGGGCTCGGACCTGGACCTTCGTGGAATGAAGGATTTAAAGGCCGCTGAGCGCGCCCTTGCCTCCCTGAACTTCCCGACCACCATCTCGATGGAGGTACCAAAAAGCTCAGAAGGCGAGACCGGAGCATCGAGAAGAAACCCCCTTTCTTCCTTCCCGATGTCAGCCAGGTTCACCCATAGATGTCTCTCCGTCACCACCATGGCCGCCATAGACCTGCCCATGGCGGAGGCGGCCTGCTTGGTAGCTCGGAGAGAGAGGTCTGTGGTGCGGCGCAGCTCGGCTACCTGGTCAGGTGAAAGGCCCTCACCTGTATCCAGGTCCTTCAGCAGGTCAGCCTGGTAGGCCTGGAGCACCGCCATCGTGTGCAGTGAAGCCACAGCCTGACCGGCTGCCGCGTATGACCTGCCATTTAAGCGGGATGTATCTTGGAGGGGCTTAGATGGCAAAGCGGGAGATTTAAGAGAGGATGTTTGCCCCACAGAGAGATAGCAAGCCAGCGTCTCTTCTACAGGGGGCATCCTCTCATAGCCGTTCTCATGCAAGCCCTCGATATTAGCATAGCTCGTATGCTGAAACCGGTGGATGCGAGAGGAAAACGGCCTCTTCCATTCCTTTTCGACTTCTGCATGCAAGTCAGGCAAGAATGGAAGGCTCACCTGGGCTGGAGGGCTATGGTCAGACAAGTACCGCTCAGCAAGGCGACCTCGTGGCGCCACCTTGCTGGCACGCTTCCATGGCAAATCTAATTTTGCCGTGGCGCGATCCATAACCTCTAACAGCTCCTCATACGCGGGACAGGAGGATTGAGAAGGCTCAGCCTCAGCTTCTTCACCACTCTCAGACATCTCCTGCTCTTCCTGGGTAGAACCCAGCAGAGCACTAACTTCAGTGTCAGAATGGGTTAATGATACCACATCTGCCTCCCGAAGTTCGCTCTCGTTCGCCGCCAGAGAGTGTGAAAAGGAAGGTCCCTCTCTACACTCCTCAGCGAGATCCATTTGTGATCCCCACGAGCTCATTCTCCTCCGTGCCTCGGCAACGGCGGGACCTGAGCCGCGGGATCCAGATGGCTGTCCCTCTTTCCTCGAAAAGAGAGACAAACGAGAGTGGAGCTTTCTCAGAGAGAAACGCTCGCAGTGCACGCAGACCGCCCCCTCAAGGACATCGCGCGCGTGCTCTTCGCCCAAACAAGAGACGCAAAGAGTGTGCGTGTCATCGGGTGTCAGATAACGCTGACACGGATGCACACACTGTCTAAACGCCTTGCTAGTGGAAGCCATGATGAAAACAGTAATAGATCGCTCTTACCGTTTTGGTCGTTTCTCAGATGCACGCTTCAAACAAAACAGTCAACTGAAGACGAAGAAGATAGTGACGGGTCCTACGGGCGCGTATTTATAGTCGCGCTGGTAGTGACGTCAGAGGCTGTCGCCGGCCAACACGTTGGCGTTTTTCAAAGTATGCTTCAGACACGGGTCACGACGAGGTGTTCCCCCCATAGTGTCCCCTCAGAGGACGCAGTTCGAAGTTCCCTTGAAAGGGAACTTATGTTAGGACTTCAATGCTCAAGATTGTCAGTTAACAGGTTTCTGAGACCAGTAATGTTAAAATAGTGCTTCTGTTCAAATGAAGTGAAATCTAGCCCAAATCTGCTCAAAAGCTTGTCTTTCTATGAGAGACAGCTGCTTCATTCAATATTCAGTGCAAATCTTGCCAAACTGAAAGATGCTTATGCCTTATGAAATACAATGTTTTTGCAATGCTGTAAGACAGTTTTTAATGTGTTAGAAGTTATATGCACAAAAACTTATGTTAGGACTTCAATGCTCAAGATTGTCAGTTTACAGGTTTCTGAGACCAGTAATGTTGAAATAATGCTTCTGTTCAAATGAAGTGAAATCTAGCCCAAATCTGCTCAAAAGCTTCTTTCTCTGTGAGTTAGAGCTGCTTCATTCAATGTTCAGTGCAAATCTTGCCAAACTGAAAGATGCGTATGTCTTATGAAATAAAATGATTTCTGCAATGCAGTGAGACAGTTTTTAATGTGTTAGAAGTTATATGCACAAAAACTTATGTTAATACTTCAATGCTCAAGATTGTCAGTTTACAGGTTTCTGAGACCAGTAATGTTGAAATAGTGCTTCTGTTCACATGAAGTGAAATCTAGCCTAAATCTGCTCAAAAGCTTGTCTCTCTGTGAGATAGAGATGCTTCATTCAATGTTCAGTGCAAATCTTGCCAAAATGAAAGATGCTTATTCCTTATGAAATAAAATGATTTCTGCAATGCAGTGAGACAGTTTTTAATGTGTTAGAAGTTATATGCACAAAAACTTATGTTAGGACTTCAATGCTCAAGATTGTCAGTTTACAGGTTTCTGAGACCAGAAATGTTAAAATAGTGCTTCCGTTCAAATGAAGTGAAATCTAGCCCAAATCTGCTCAAAAGCTTGTCTCTCTATGAGAGAAAGCTGCTTCATTCAATATTCAGTGCAAATCTTGCCAAACTGAAAGATGCTTATGCCTTATGAAATACAATGTTTTTGCAATGCTGAAAGACAGTTTTTAATGTGTTAGAAGTTATATGCACAAAAACTTATGTTAGGACTTCAATGCTCAAGATTGTCAGTTTACAGGTTTCTGAGACCAGTAATGTTGAAATAATGCTTCTGTTCAAATGAAGTGAAATCTAGCCCAAATCTGCTCAAAAGCTTCTTTCTCTGTGAGTTAGAGCTGCTTCATTCAATGTTCAGTGCAAATCTTGCCAAACTGAAAGATGTGTATGTCTTATGAAATAAAATGATTTCTGCAATGCAGTGAGACAGTTTTTAATGTGTTAGAAGTTATATGCACAAAAACTTATGTTAATACTTCAATGCTCAAGATTGTCAGTTTACAGGTTTCTGAGACCAGTAATGTTGAAATAGTGCTTCTGTTCACATGAAGTGAAATCTAGCCTAAATCTGCTCAAAAGCTTGTCTCTCTGTGAGATAGAGATGCTTCATTCAATGTTCAGTGCAAATCTTGCCAAACTGAAAGATGCTTATGCCTTATGAAATACAATGTTTTTGCAATGCTTTAAGACAGTTTTTAATGTGTTAGAAGTTATATGCACAAAAACTTATGTTAGGACTTCAATGCTCAAGATTGTCAGTTAACAGGTTTCTGAGACCAGTAATGTTAAAATAGTGCTTCTGTTCAAATGAAGTGAAATCTAGCCCAAATCTGCTCAAAAGCTTGTCTCTCTATGAGAGACAGCTGCTTCATTCAATATTCAGTGCAAATCTTGCCAAACTGAAAGATGCTTATGCCTTATGAAATACAATGTTTTTGCAATGCTGAAAGACAGTTTTTAATGTGTTAGAAGTTATATGCACAAAAACTTATGTTAGGACTTCAATGCTCAAGATTGTCAGTTTACAGGTTTCTGAGACCAGTAATGTTGAAATAATGCTTCTGTTCAAATGAAGTGAAATCTAGCCCAAATCTGCTCAAAAGCTTCTTTCTCTGTGAGTTAGAGCTGCTTCATTCAATGTTCAGTGCAAATCTTGCCAAACTGAAAGATGCGTATGTCTTATGAAATAAAATGATTTCTGCAATGCAGTGAGACAGTTTTTAATGTGTTAGAAGTTATATGCACAAAAACTTATGTTAATACTTCAATGCTCAAGATTGTCAGTTTACAGGTTTCTGAGACCAGTAATGTTGAAATAGTGCTTCTGTTCACATGAAGTGAAATCTAGCCTAAATCTGCTCAAAAGCTTGTCTCTCTGTGAGATAGAGATGCTTCATTCAATGTTCAGTGCAAATCTTGCCAAACTGAAAGATGCTTATGCCTTATGAAATGCAATGTTTTTGCAATGCTGTAAGACAGTTTTTAATGTGTTAGAAGTTATATGCACAAAAACTTATGTTAGGACTTCAATGCTCAAGATTGCCAGTTTACAGGTTTCTGAGACCAGTAATGTTAAAATAGTGCTTCTGTTCAAATGAAGTGAAATCTAGCCTAAACCTGCTCAAAAGCTTGTCTCTCTATGAGAGAAAGCTGCTTCATTCAATATTCAGTGCAAATCTTGGCAAACTGAAAGATGCTTTATTCCTTATGAAATAAAATGATTTCTGCAATGCAGTGAGACAGTTTTTAATGTGTTAGAAGTTATATGCACAAAAACATATGTTAGGACTTCAATGCTCAAGATTGTCAGTTTACAGGTTTCTGAGACCAGTTATGTTGAAATAGTGCTTCTGTTCAAATGAAGTGAAATCAAGCCCAAATCTGCTCAAAAGCTTGTGTCTCTATGAGAGAAAGCTGCTTCATTCAATATTCAGTGCAAATCTTGCAAAACTGAAAGATGCTTATGCCTTATGAAATACAATGATTTCTGCAATGCAGTGAGACAGTTTTTAATGTGTTAGAAGTTATATGCACAAAAACTTATGTTAGGACTTCAATGCTCAAGATTGCCAGTTTACAGGTTTCTGAGACCAGTAATGTTAAAATAATGCTTCTGTTCAAATGAAGTGAAATCTAGCCTAAACCTGCTCAAAAGCTTGTCTCTCTGTGAGATAGAGCTGCTTCATTCAATGTTCAGTGCAAATCTTGCCAAACTGAAAGATGCTTATGCCTTATGAAACACAATGTTTTTGCAATGCTTTAAGACAGTTTTTAATGTGTTAGAAGTTATATGCACAAAAACTTATGTTAGGACTTCAATGCTCAAGATTGTCAGTTTACAGGTTTCTGAGACCAGTAATGTTAAAATAATGCTTCTGTTCAAATGAAGTGAAATCTAGCCCAAATCTGCTCAAAAGCTTGTCTCTCTATGAGAGACAGCTGCTTCATTCAATATTCAGTGCAAATCTTGCCAAACTGAAAGATGCGTATGCCTTATGAAATACAATGTTTTTGCAATGCAGTGAGACAGTTTTTAATGTGTTAGAAGTTATATGCACAAAAACTTATGTTAATACTTCAATGCTCAAGATTGTCAGTTTACAGGTTTCTGAGACCAGTAATATTGAAATAGTGCTTCTGTTCACATGAAGTGAAATCTAGCCTAAATCTGCTCAAAAGCTTGTCTCTCTGTGAGATAGAGATACTTCATTCAATGTTCAGTGCAAATCTTGCCAAAATGAAAGATGCTTATTCCTTTTGAAATAAAATGATATCTGCAATGCAGTGAGACAGTTTTTAATGTGTTAGAAGTTATATGCACAAAAACTTATGTTAGGACTTCAATGCTCAAGATTGTCAGTTTACAGGTTTCTGAGACCAGAAATGTTAAAATAGTGCTTCCGTTCAAATGAAGTGAAATCTAGCCCAAATCTGCTCAAAAGCTTGTCTCTCTATGAGAGAAAGCTGCTTCATTCAATATTCAGTGCAAATCTTGCCAAACTGAAAGATGCTTATGCCTTATGAAATACAATGTTTTTGCAATGCTGTAAAGACAGTTTTTAATGTGTTAGAAGTTATATGCACAAAAACTTATGTTAGGACTTCAATGCTCAAGATTGTCAGTTTACAGGTTTCTGAGACCAGTAATGTTAAAATAGTGCTTCTGTTCAAATGAAGTGAAATCTAGCCCAAATCTGCTCAAAAGCTTGTCTCTCTATGAGAGACAGCTGCTTCATTCAATATTCAGTGCAAATCTTGCCAAACTGAAAGATGCTTATGCCTTATGAAATACAATGTTTTTGCAATGCTGTAAGACAGTTTTTAATGTGTTAGAAGTTATATGCACAAAAACTTATGTTAGGACTTCAATGCTCAAGATTGTCAGTTTACAGGTTTCTGAGACCAGATATGTTGAAATAGTGCTTCTGTTCAAATGAAGTGAAATCTAGCCCAAATCTGCTCAAAAGCTTGTGTCTCTATGAGAGAAAGCTGCTTCATTCAATATTCAGTGCAAATCTTGCCAAACTGAAAGATGCTTATGCCTTATGAAATACAATGATTTCTGCAATGCAGTGAGACAGTTTTTAATGTGTTAGAAGTTATATGCACAAAAACTTATGTTAGGACTTCAATGCTCAAGATTGTCAGTTTACAGGTTTCTGAGACCAGTAATGTTGAAATAATGCTTCTGTTCAAATGAAGTGAAATCTAGCCCAAATCTGCTCAAAAGCTTGTCTCTCTATGAGAGAAAGCTGCTTTATTCAATATTCAGTGCAAATCTTGCCAAACTGAAAGATGCTTATGTCTTATGATATAAAATGCTTTCTGCAATGCAGTGAGACAGTTTTTAATGTGTTAGAAGTTATATGCACAAAAACATATGTTAGGACTTCAATGCTCAAGATTGTCAGTTTACAGGTTTCTGAGACCAGTTATGTTGAAATAGTGCTTCTGTTCAAATGAAGTGAAATCTAGCCCAAATCTGCTCAAAAGCTTGTGTCTCTATGAGAGAAAGCTGCTTCATTCAATATTCAGTGCAAATCTTGCAAAACTGAAAGATGCTTATGCCTTATGAAATACAATGATTTCTGCAATGCAGTGAGACAGTTTTTAATGTGTTAGAAGTTATATGCACAAAAACTTATGTTAGGACTTCAATGCTCAAGATTGCCAGTTTACAGGTTTCTGAGACCAGTAATGTTAAAATAATGCTTCTGTTCAAATGAAGTGAAATCTAGCCTAAACCTGCTCAAAAGCTTGTCTCTCTGTGAGATAGAGCTGCTTCATTCAATGTTCAGTGCAAATCTTGCCAAACTGAAAGATGCTTATGCCTTATGAAATACAATGTTTTTGCAATGCTTTAAGACAGTTTTTAATGTGTTAGAAGTTATATGCACAAAAACTTATGTTAGGACTTCAATGCTCAAGATTGTCAGTTAACAGGTTTCTGAGACCAGTAATGTTAAAATAGTGCTTCTGTTCAAATGAAGTGAAATCTAGCCCAAATCTGCTCAAAAGCTTGTCTTTCTATGAGAGACAGCTGCTTCATTCAATATTCAGTGCAAATCTTGCCAAACTGAAAGATGCTTATGCCTTATGAAATACAATGTTTTTGCAATGCTGTAAGACAGTTTTTAATGTGTTAGAAGTTATATGCACAAAAACTTACGTTAGGACTTCAATGCTCAAGATTGTCAGTTTACAGGTTTCTGAGACCAGTAATGTTGAAATAATGCTTCTGTTCAAATGAAGTGAAATCTAGCCCAAATCTGCTCAAAAGCTTCTTTCTCTGTGAGTTAGAGCTGCTTCATTCAATGTTCAGTGCAAATCTTGCCAAACTGAAAGATGCGTATGTCTTATGAAATAAAATGATTTCTGCAATGCAGTGAGACAGTTTTTAATGTGTTAGAAGTTATATGCACAAAAACTTATGTTAATACTTCAATGCTCAAGATTGTCAGTTTACAGGTTTCTGAGACCAGTAATGTTGAAATAGTGCTTCTGTTCACATGAAGTGAAATCTAGCCTAAATCTGCTCAAAAGCTTGTCTCTCTGTGAGATAGAGATGCTTCATTCAATGTTCAGTGCAAATCTTGCCAAAATGAAAGATGCTTATTCCTTATGAAATAAAATGATTTCTGCAATGCAGTGAGACAGTTTTTAATGTGTTAGAAGTTATATGCACAAAAACTTATGTTAGGACTTCAATGCTCAAGATTGTCAGTTTACAGGTTTCTGAGACCAGAAATGTTAAAATAGTGCTTCCGTTCAAATGAAGTGAAATCTAGCCCAAATCTGCTCAAAAGCTTGTCTCTCTATGAGAGAAAGCTGCTTCATTCAATATTCAGTGCAAATCTTGCCAAACTGAAAGATGCTTATGCCTTATGAAATACAATGTTTTTGCAATGCTGTAAAGACAGTTTTTAATGTGTTAGAAGTTATATGCACAAAAACTTATGTTAGGACTTCAATGCTCAAGATTGTCAGTTTACAGGTTTCTGAGACCAGTAATGTTAAAATAGTGCTTCTGTTCAAATGAAGTGAAATCTAGCCCAAATCTGCTCAAAAGCTTGTATCTCTATGAGAGACAGCTGCTTCATTCAATATTCAGTGCAAATCTTGCCAAACTGAAAGATGCTTATGCCTTATGAAATACAATGTTTTTGCAATGCTGTAAAGACAGTTTTTAATGTGTTAGAAGTTATATGCACAAAAACTTATGTTAGGACTTCAATGCTCAAGATTGTCAGTTTACAGGTTTCTGAGACCAGTAATGTTAAAATAGTGCTTCTGTTCAAATGAAGTGAAATCTAGCCCAAATCTGCTCAAAAGCTTGTGTCTCTATGAGAGAAAGCTGCTTCATTCAATATTCAGTGCAAATCTTGCCAAACTGAAAGATGCTTATGCCTTATGAAATACAATATTTTTGCAATGCTGTAAAACAGTTTTTAATGTGTTACAAGTTATATGCACAAAAACGTATGTTAGGACTTCAATGCTCAAGATTGTCAGTTTACAGGTTTCTGAGACCAGAAATGTTAAAATAGTGCTTCTGTTCAAATGAAGTGAAATCTAGCCCAAATTTGCTCAAAAACTTTTCTCTCTGTGAGATAGAGCTGCTTCATTCAATGTTCAGTGCAAATCTTGCCAAACTGAAAGATGCTTATGTCTTATGATATAAAATGATTTCTGCAATGCAGTGAGACAGTTTTTAATGTGTTAGAAGTTATATGCACAAAAACTTATGTTAGGACTTCAATGCTCAAGATTGTCAGTTTACAGGTTTCTGAGACCAGTAATGTTGAAATAATGCTTCTGTTCAAATGAAGTGAAATCTAGCCCAAATCTGCTCAAAAGCTTGTCTCTCTATGAGAGAAAGCTGCTTTATTCAATATTCAGTGCAAATCTTGCCAAACTGAAAGATGCTTATTCCTTATGAAATAAAATGATTTCTGCAATGCAGTGAGACAGTTTTTAATGTGTTAGAAGTTATATGCACAAAAACTTATGTTAGGACTTCAATGCTCAAGATTGTCAGTTTACAGGTTTCTGAGACCAGAAATGTTAAAATAGTGCTTCCGTTCAAATATAGTGAAATCTAGCCCAAATCTGCTCAAAAGCTTGTCTCTTTATGAGAGAAAGCTGCTTCATTCAATATTCAGTGCAAATCTTGCCAAACTGAAAGATGCTTATGCCTTATGAAATACAATGTTTTTGCAATGCTGTAAAGACAGTTTTTAATGTGTTAGAAGTTATATGCACAAAAACTTATGTTAGGACTTCAATGCTCAAGATTGTCAGTTTACAGGTTTCTGAGACTAGTAATGTTAAAATAGTGCTTCTGTTCAAATGAAGTGAAATCTAGCCCAAATCTGCTCAAAAGCTTGTCTCTCTATGAGAGACAGCTGCTTCATTCAATATTCAGTGCAAATCTTGCCAAACTGAAAGATGCTTATGCCTTATGAAATACAATGTTTTTGCAATGCTGTAAAGACAGTTTTTAATGTGTTAGAAGTTATATGCACAAAAACTTATGTTAGGACTTCAATACTCAAGATTGTCAGTTTAAAAGTTTCTGAGACCAGTAAAGCTGAAATAATGCTTCTGTTCAAATGAAGTGAAATCTAGCCCAAATCTGCTCAAAAGCTTGTCTCTCTATGAGAGAAAGCTGCTTCATTCAATATTCAGTGCAAATCTTGCCAAACTGAAAGATGCTTATGCCTTATGAAATACAATGTTTTTGCAATGCTGTAAGACAGTTTTTAATGTGTTAGAAGTTATATGCACAAAAACTTATGTTAGGACTTCAATGCTCAAGATTGTCAATTTACAGGTTTCTGAGACCAGTAATGTTGAAATAGTGCTTCTGTTCAAATGAAGTGAAATCTAGCCCAAATCTGCTCAAAAGCTTCTCTCTCTGTGAGTTAGAGCTGCTTCATTCAATGTTCAGTGCAAATCTTGCCAAACTGAAAGATGCTTATGTCTTATGAAATACAATGTTTTTGCAATGCTGTAAGACAGTTTTTAATGTGTTAGAAGTTATATGCGCAAAAACTTATGTTAGGACTTCAATGCTCAAGATTGTCAGTTTACAGGTTTCTGAGACCAGAAATGTTAAAATAGTGCTTCTGTTCAAAAGTGAAATCTAGCCCAAATCTGCTCAAAAGCTTGTCTCTCTATGAGAGAAAGCTGCTTAATTCAATATTCAGTGCAAATCTGGCCAAACTGAAAGATGCTTATGCCTTATGAAATACAATGTTTTTGCAATGCTGTAAGACAGTTTTTAATGTGTTAGAAGTTATATGCACAAAAACTTATGTTAGGACTTCAATGCTCAAGATTGTCAGTTTACAGGTTTCTGAGACCAGTTATGTTGAAATAGTGCTTCTGTTCAAATGAAGTGAAATCTAGCCCAAATCTGCTCAAAAGCTTGTGTCTCTATGAGAGAAAGCTGCTTCATTCAATATTCAGTGCAAATCTTGCCAAACTGAAAGATGCTTATGCCTTATGAAATACAATATTTTTGCAATGCTGTAAAACAGTTTTTAATGTGTTACAAGTTATATGCACAAAAACTTATGTTAGGACTTCAATGCTCAAGATTGTCAGTTTACAGGTTTCTGAGACCAGAAATGTTAAAATAGTGCTTCTGTTCAAATGAAGTGAAATCTAGCCCAAATTTGCTCAAAAACTTTTCTCTCTGTGAGATAGAGCTGCTTCATTCAATGTTCAGTGCAAATCTTGCCAAACTGAAAGATGCTTATGCCTTATGAAATACAATGTTTTTGCAATGCTGTAAAACAGTTTTTAATGTGTTACAAGTTATATGCACAAAAACGTATGTTAGGACTTCAATGCTCAAGATTGTCAGTTTACAGGTTTCTGAGACCAGAAATGTTAAAATAGTGCTTCTGTTCAAATGAAGTGAAATCTAGCCCAAATTTGCTCAAAAGCTTCTTTCTCTGTGAGTTAGAGCTGCTTCATTCAATGTTCAGTGCAAATCTTGCCAAACTGAAAGATGCGTATGTCTTATGAAATAAAATGATTTCTGCAATGCAGTGAGACAGTTTTTAATGTGTTAGAAGTTATATGCACAAAAACTTATGTTAGGACTTCAATGCTCAAGATTGTCAGTTTACAGGTTTCTGAGACCAGAAATGTTAAAATAGTGCTTCCGTTCAAATATAGTGAAATCTAGCCCAAATCTGCTCAAAAGCTTGTCTCTTTATGAGAGAAAGCTGCTTCATTCAATATTCAGTGCAAATCTTGCCAAACTGAAAGATGCTTATGCCTTATGAAATACAATGTTTTTGCAATGCTGTAAAGACAGTTTTTAATGTGTTAGAAGTTATATGCACAAAAACTTATGTTAGGACTTCAATGCTCAAGATTGTCAGTTTACAGGTTTCTGAGACTAGTAATGTTAAAATAGTGCTTCTGTTCAAATGAAGTGAAATCTAGCCCAAATCTGCTCAAAAGCTTGTCTCTCTATGAGAGACAGCTGCTTCATTCAATATTCAGTGCAAATCTTGCCAAACTGAAAGATGCTTATGCCTTATGAAATACAATGTTTTTGCAATGCTGTAAAGACAGTTTTTAATGTGTTAGAAGTTATATGCACAAAAACTTATGTTAGGACTTCAATACTCAAGATTGTCAGTTTAAAAGTTTCTGAGACCAGTAAAGCTGAAATAATGCTTCTGTTCAAATGAAGTGAAATCTAGCCCAAATCTGCTCAAAAGCTTGTCTCTCTATGAGAGAAAGCTGCTTCATTCAATATTCAGTGCAAATCTTGCCAAACTGAAAGATGCTTATGCCTTATGAAATACAATGTTTTTGCAATGCTGTAAGACAGTTTTTAATGTGTTAGAAGTTATATGCACAAAAACTTATGTTAGGACTTCAATGCTCAAGATTGTCAATTTACAGGTTTCTGAGACCAGTAATGTTGAAATAGTGCTTCTGTTCAAATGAAGTGAAATCTAGCCCAAATCTGCTCAAAAGCTTCTCTCTCTGTGAGTTAGAGCTGCTTCATTCAATGTTCAGTGCAAATCTTGCCAAACTGAAAGATGCTTATGTCTTATGAAATACAATGTTTTTGCAATGCTGTAAGACAGTTTTTAATGTGTTAGAAGTTATATGCGCAAAAACTTATGTTAGGACTTCAATGCTCAAGATTGTCAGTTTACAGGTTTCTGAGACCAGAAATGTTAAAATAGTGCTTCTGTTCAAAAGTGAAATCTAGCCCAAATCTGCTCAAAAGCTTGTCTCTCTATGAGAGAAAGCTGCTTAATTCAATATTCAGTGCAAATCTGGCCAAACTGAAAGATGCTTATGCCTTATGAAATACAATGTTTTTGCAATGCTGTAAGACAGTTTTTAATGTGTTAGAAGTTATATGCACAAAAACTTATGTTAGGACTTCAATGCTCAAGATTGTCAGTTTACAGGTTTCTGAGACCAGTTATGTTGAAATAGTGCTTCTGTTCAAATGAAGTGAAATCTAGCCCAAATCTGCTCAAAAGCTTGTGTCTCTATGAGAGAAAGCTGCTTCATTCAATATTCAGTGCAAATCTTGCCAAACTGAAAGATGCTTATGCCTTATGAAATACAATATTTTTGCAATGCTGTAAAACAGTTTTTAATGTGTTACAAGTTATATGCACAAAAACTTATGTTAGGACTTCAATGCTCAAGATTGTCAGTTTACAGGTTTCTGAGACCAGAAATGTTAAAATAGTGCTTCTGTTCAAATGAAGTGAAATCTAGCCCAAATTTGCTCAAAAACTTTTCTCTCTGTGAGATAGAGCTGCTTCATTCAATGTTCAGTGCAAATCTTGCCAAACTGAAAGATGCTTATGCCTTATGAAATACAATGTTTTTGCAATGCTGTAAAACAGTTTTTAATGTGTTACAAGTTATATGCACAAAAACGTATGTTAGGACTTCAATGCTCAAGATTGTCAGTTTACAGGTTTCTGAGACCAGAAATGTTAAAATAGTGCTTCTGTTCAAATGAAGTGAAATCTAGCCCAAATTTGCTCAAAAGCTTCTTTCTCTGTGAGTTAGAGCTGCTTCATTCAATGTTCAGTGCAAATCTTGCCAAACTGAAAGATGCGTATGTCTTATGAAATAAAATGATTTCTGCAATGCAGTGAGACAGTTTTTAATGTGTTAGAAGTTATATGCACAAAAACTTATGTTAATACTTCAATGCTCAAGATTGTCAGTTTACAGGTTTCTGAGACCAGTAATGTTGAAATAGTGCTTCTGTTCACATGAAGTGAAATCTAGCCCAAGTCTGCTCAAAAGCTTGTCTCTCTGTGAGATAGAGATGCTTCATTCAATGTTCAGTGCAAATCTTGCCAAACTGAAAGATGCTTATGCCTTATGAAATACAATGTTTTTGCAATGCTGTAAAGACAGTTTTTAATGTGTTAGAAGTTATATGCACAAAAACTTATGTTAGGACTTCAATGCTCAAGATTGTCAGTTTACAGGTTTCTGAGACCAGTAATGTTGAAATAATGCTTCTGTTCAAATGAAGTGAAATCTAGCCCAAATCTGCTCAAAAGCTTCTTTCTCTGTGAGTTAGAGCTGCTTCATTCAATGTTCAGTGCAAATCTTGCCAAACTGAAAGATGCGTATGTCTTATGAAATAAAATGATTTCTGCAATGCAGTGAGACAGTTTTTAATGTGTTAGAAGTTATATGCACAAAAACTTATGTTAATACTTCAATGCTCAAGATTGTCAGTTTACAGGTTTCTGAGACCAGTAATGTTGAAATAGTGCTTCTGTTCACATGAAGTGAAATCTAGCCTAAATCTGCTCAAAAGCTTGTCTCTCTGTGAGATAGAGATGCTTCATTCAATGTTCAGTGCAAATCTTGCCAAAATGAAAGATGCTTATTCCTTATGAAATAAAATGATTTCTGCAATGCAGTGAGTCAGTTTTTAATGTGTTAGAAGTTATATGCACAAAAACTTATGTTAGGACTTCAATGCTCAAGATTGTCAGTTTACAGGTTTCTGAGACCAGAAATGTTAAAATAGTGCTTCCGTTCAAATGAAGTGAAATCTAGCCCAAATCTGCTCAAAATCTTGTCTCTCTATGAGAGAAAGCTGCTTCATTCAATATTCAGTGCAAATCTTGCCAAACTGAAAGATGCTTATGCCTTATGAAATACAATGTTTTTGCAATGCTGTAAAGACAGTTTTTAATGTGTTAGAAGTTATATGCACAAAAACTTATGTTAGGACTTCAATGCTCAAGATTGTCAGTTTACAGGTTTTTAATGTGTTAGAAGTTATATGCACAAAAACTTATGTTAGGACTTCAATGCTCAAGATTGTCAGTTTACAGGTTTCTGAGACCAGTTATGTTGAAATAGTGCTTCTGTTCAAATGAAGTGAAATCTAGCCCAAATCTGCTCAAAAGCTTGTGTCTCTATGAGAGAAAGCTGCTTCATTCAATATTCAGTGCAAATCTTGCAAAACTGAAAGATGCTTATGCCTTATGAAATACAATGATTTCTGCAATGCAGTGAGACAGTTTTTAATGTGTTAGAAGTTATATGCACAAAAACTTATGTTAGGACTTCAATGCTCAAGATTGCCAGTTTACAGGTTTCTGAGACCAGTAATGTTAAAATAATGCTTCTGTTCAAATGAAGTGAAATCTAGCCTAAACCTGCTCAAAAGCTTGTCTCTCTGTGAGATAGAGCTGCTTCATTCAATGTTCAGTGCAAATCTTGCCAAACTGAAAGATGCTTATGCCTTATGAAATACAATGTTTTTGCAATGCTTTAAGACAGTTTTTAATGTGTTAGAAGTTATATGCACAAAAACTTATGTTAGGACTTCAATGCTCAAGATTGTCAGTTAACAGGTTTCTGAGACCAGTAATGTTAAAATAGTGCTTCTGTTCAAATGAAGTGAAATCTAGCCCAAATCTGCTCAAAAGCTTGTCTCTCTATGAGAGACAGCTGCTTCATTCAATATTCAGTGCAAATCTTGCCAAACTGAAAGATGCTTATGCCTTATGAAATACAATGTTTTTGCAATGCTGTAAGACAGTTTTTAATGTGTTAGAAGTTATATGCACAAAAACTTATGTTAGGACTTCAATGCTCAAGATTGTCAGTTTACAGGTTTCTGAGACCAGTAATGTTGAAATAATGCTTCTGTTCAAATGAAGTGAAATCTAGCCCAAATCTGCTCAAAAGCTTCTTTCTCTGTGAGTTAGAGCTGCTTCATTCAATGTTCAGTGCAAATCTTGCCAAACTGAAAGATGCGTATGTCTTATGAAATAAAATGATTTCTGCAATGCAGTGAGACAGTTTTTAATGTGTTAGAAGTTATATGCACAAAAACTTATGTTAATACTTCAATGCTCAAGATTGTCAGTTTACAGGTTTCTGAGACCAGTAATGTTGAAATAGTGCTTCTGTTCACATGAAGTGAAATCTAGCCTAAATCTGCTCAAAAGCTTGTCTCTCTGTGAGATAGAGATGCTTCATTCAATGTTCAGTGCAAATCTTGCCAAAATGAAAGATGCTTATTCCTTATGAAATAAAATGATTTCTGCAATGCAGTGAGACAGTTTTTAATGTGTTAGAAGTTATATGCACAAAAACTTATGTTAGGACTTCAATGCTCAAGATTGTCAGTTTACAGGTTTCTGAGACCAGAAATGTTAAAATAGTGCTTCCGTTCAAATGAAGTGAAATCTAGCCCAAATCTGCTCAAAAGCTTGTCTATCTATGAGAGAAAGCTGCTTCATTCAATATTCAGTGCAAATCTTGCCAAACTGAAAGATGCTTATGCCTTATGAAATACAATGTTTTTTGCAATGCTGTAAAGACAGTTTTTAATGTGTTAGAAGTTATATGCACAAAAACTTAGGTTAGGACTTCAATGCTCAAGATTGTCAGTTTACAGGTTTCTGAGACCAGTAATGTTAAAATAGTGCTTCTGTTCAAATGAAGTGAAATCTAGCCCAAATCTGCTCAAAAGCTTGTCTCTCTATGAGAGACAGCTGCTTCATTCAATATTCAGTGCAAATCTTGCCAAACTGAAAGATGCTTATGCCTTATGAAATACAATGTTTTTGCAATGCTGTAAAGACAGTTTTTAATGTGTTAGAAGTTATATGCACAAAAACTTATGTTAGGACTTCAATGCTCAAGATTGTCAGTTTACAGGTTTCTGAGACCAGTAATGTTAAAATAGTGCTTCTGTTCAAATGAAGTGAAATCTAGCCCAAATCTGCTCAAAAGCTTGTCTCTCTATGAGAGACAGCTGCTTCATTCAATATTCAGTGCAAATCTTGCCAAACTGAAAGATGCTTATGCCTTATGAAATACAATGTTTTTGCAATGCTGTAAGACAGTTTTTAATGTGTTAGAAGTTATATGCACAAAAACTTATGTTAGGACTTCAATGCTCAAGATTGTCAGTTTACAGGTTTCTGAGACCAGTTATGTTGAAATAGTGCTTCTGTTCAAATGAAGTGAAATCTAGCCCAAATCTGCTCAAAAGCTTGTGTCTCTATGAGAGAAAGCTGCTTCATTCAATATTCAGTGCAAATCTTGCAAAACTGAAAGATGCTTATGCCTTATGAAATACAATGATTTCTGCAATGCAGTGAGACAGTTTTTAATGTGTTAGAAGTTATATGCACAAAAACTTATGTTAGGACTTCAATGCTCAAGATTGCCAGTTTACAGGTTTCTGAGACCAGTAATGTTAAAATAATGCTTCTGTTCAAATGAAGTGAAATCTAGCCTAAACCTGCTCAAAAGCTTGTCTCTCTGTGAGATAGAGCTGCTTCATTCAATGTTCAGTGCAAATCTTGCCAAACTGAAAGATGCTTATGCCTTATGAAATACAATGTTTTTGCAATGCTTTAAGACAGTTTTTAATGTGTTAGAAGTTATATGCACAAAAACTTATGTTAGGACTTCAATGCTCAAGATTGTCAGTTAACAGGTTTCTGAGACCAGTAATGTTAAAATAGTGCTTCTGTTCAAATGAAGTGAAATCTAGCCCAAATCTGCTCAAAAGCTTGTCTCTCTATGAGAGACAGCTGCTTCATTCAATATTCAGTGCAAATCTTGCCAAACTGAAAGATGCTTATGCCTTATGAAATACAATGTTTTTGCAATGCTGTAAGACAGTATTTAATGTGTTAGAAGTTATATGCACAAAAACTTATGTTAGGACTTCAATGCTCAAGATTGTCAGTTTACAGGTTTCTGAGACCAGTAATGTTGAAATAATGCTTCTGTTCAAATGAAGTGAAATCTAGCCCAAATCTGCTCAAAAGCTTCTTTCTCTGTGAGTTAGAGCTGCTTCATTCAATGTTCAGTGCAAATCTTGCCAAACTGAAAGATGCGTATGTCTTATGAAATAAAATGATTTCTGCAATGCAGTGAGACAGTTTTTAATGTGTTAGAAGTTATATGCACAAAAACTTATGTTAATACTTCAATGCTCAAGATTGTCAGTTTACAGGTTTCTGAGACCAGTAATGTTGAAATAGTGCTTCTGTTCACATGAAGTGAAATCTAGCCTAAATCTGCTCAAAAGCTTGTCTCTCTGTGAGATAGAGATGCTTCATTCAATGTTCAGTGCAAATCTTGCCAAAATGAAAGATGCTTATTCCTTATGAAATAAAATGATTTCTGCAATGCAGTGAGACAGTTTTTAATGTGTTAGAAGTTATATGCACAAAAACTTATGTTAGGACTTCAATGCTCAAGATTGTCAGTTTACAGGTTTCTGAGACCAGAAATGTTAAAATAGTGCTTCCGTTCAAATGAAGTGAAATCTAGCCTAAATCTGCTCAAAAGCTTGTCTCTCTGTGAGATAGAGATGCTTCATTCAATGTTCAGTGCAAATCTTGCCAAACTGAAAGATGCTTATGCCTTATGAAATACAATGTTTTTGCAATGCTGTAAAGACAGTTTTTAATGTGTTAGAAGTTATATGCACAAAAACTTATGTTAGGACTTCAATGCTCAAGATTGTCAGTTTACAGGTTTCTGAGACCAGTAATGTTAAAATAGTGCTTCTGTTCAAATGAAGTGAAATCTAGCCCAAATCTGCTCAAAAGCTTGTCTCTCTATGAGAGACAGCTGCTTCATTCAATATTCAGTGCAAATCTTGCCAAACTGAAAGATGCTTATGCCTTATGAAATACAATGTTTTTGCAATGCTGTAAGACAGTTTTTAATGTGTTAGAAGTTATATGCACAAAAACTTATGTTAGGACTTCAATGCTCAAGATTGTCAGTTTACAGGTTTCTGAGACCAGATATGTTGAAATAGTGCTTCTGTTCAAATGAAGTGTAATCTAGCCCAAATCTGCTCAAAAGCTTGTGTCTCTATGAGAGAAAGCTGCTTCATTCAATATTCAGTGCAAATCTTGCCAAACTGAAAGATGCTTATGCCTTATGAAATTCAATGATTTCTGCAATGCAGTGAGACAGTTTTTAATGTGTTAGAAGTTATATGCACAAAAACTTATGTTAGGACTTCAATGCTCAAGATTGTCAGTTTACAGGTTTCTGAGACCAGTAATGTTGAAATAATGCCATCCATCCATCCATCTTCTACCGCTTATCCGGGGCCGGGTCGCGGGGGCAGCAGTCTAAGCAGAGAACCCCAGACTTCCCTCTCCCTAGACACTTCCTCCAGCTCTTCTGGGGGGACACCGAGGCGTTCCCAGGCCAGCCGGGAGACATAGTCTCTCCAGCGTGTCCTAGGTCTCCCCTGGGGTCTCCTCCCAGTGGGATGTGCCCGGAACACCTTCCCGGGAAGGCGTCCAGGAGGCATCCGGAACAGATGCCCGAGCCACCTCAGCTGACCCCTCTCGATGTGGAGGAGCAGCGGCTCTACTCTGAGCTCCTCCCGGGTGACTGAGCTTCTCACCCTATCTCTAAGGGATCGCCCAGCCACCCTGCGGAGAAAGCACATTTCGGCCGCCTGTATCCGGGATCTTGTCCTTCCCATGAACCCTCCAGCACCCTGTAGAGGGTATAGAGCTGGTCCAGTGTTCCACGGCCTGGACGAAAACCACACTGTTCCTCCTGAATCCGAGGTTCTACTATCGGCCGGATTCTCCTCTCCAGTACCCTGGCATAGACTTTCCCAGGGAGGCTGAGAAGTGTGATCCCCCTGTAGTTGGAACACACCCTCCGGTCCCCCTTCTTAAAAAGAGGGACCACCACCCCGGTCTGCCATCCCAGAGGCACCGTCCCCGACTGCCACGCGATGCTGCAGAGGCGTGTCAGCCAAGACAGCCCCACAACATCCAGAGACTTGAGGTACTCAGGGCGGATCTCATCCACCCCCGGTGCCTTGCCACCGAGGAGTTTCTTGACTACCTCGGTGACTTCAGCTTGGGTTATGGACGAGTCCACATCTGAGCCCTCAGCCTCTGCTTCCTCAATGGAAGACGTGACACCGGGATTGAGGAGATCCTCGAAGTATTCCTTCCACCGTCCAACGACATCCCCAGTTGAGGTCAACAGCTCCCCACCTCTACTGTAAACAGCGTTGGTAGGGCACTGCTTCCCTCTCCTGAGGCGCCGGACGGTTTGCCAGAATCTCTTCGAGGCTGACCGATAGTCCTTCTCCATGGCCTCACCGAACTCCTCCCAGGCCCGAGTTTTTGCCTCCACAACCACCCGGGCTGTAGTCCGCTTGGCCTGCCGGTACCTGTCAGCTGCCTCTGGAGTCCCACAAGCCAACCAGGCCCGATAGGACTCCTTCTTCAGCTTGACGGCATCCCTTACTTCCGGTGTCCACCACCGGGTTCGGGGATTGCCGCCTCGACAGGCACCGGAAACCTTATGGCCACAGCTCCGAGCGGCCGCTTCGACAATGGAGGTGGAGAACATGGTCCACTCGGACTCAATATCTCCAGCCTCCCTCGGGATCCAGTCGAAGCTCTGCCGGAGGTGGGAGTTGAAGATCTCTCTGACAGGAGACTCGGCCAAACGTTCCCAGCAGACCCTCACAGTACGTTTGGGTCTGCCGAGTCTGTCCAGCTTCCTCCCCCGCCATCGGATCCAACTCACCACCAGGTGGTGATCGGTTGACAGCTCCGCCCCTCTCTTCACCCGAGTGTCCAAGACATACGGCCGGAGGTCGGATGAAACGACCACAAAGTCGATCATCGACCTACGGCCTAGGGTGTCCTGGTGCCACGTGTACTGATGGACACCCTTATGCTTGAACATGGTGTTCGTTATGGACAAGCTGTAACTAGCACAGAAGTCCAATAACTGAACACCGCTCGGGTTCAGATCAGGGGGGCCGTTCCTCCCAATCACGCCCCTCCAGGTGTCACTGTCGTTGCCCACGTGGGCGTTGAAGTCCCCCAGTAAAACGACGGAGTCCCCAGTCGGAGCACTTTCCAGCACCCCTCCCAGAGACTCCAAGAAGGCTGGGTACTCTGCATTGCCGTTCGGCCCGTAGGCACAAACGACAGTGAGAGACCTATCCCCGACCCGAAGGCGCAGGGAAGCGACCCTCTCGTTCACCGGGGTAAACTCCAACACATGGCAGCTGAGCTGGGGGGCTATAAGCAAACCCACACCAGCCCGCCGCCTCTCACCATGGGCAACTCCAGAGTGGTGAAGAGTCCATCCTCTCTCGAGGAGTGTGGTACCAGAGCCCAAGCTGTGTGTAGAGGTGAGTCCGACTATCGCTAGTCGGAACCTCTCTACCTCACGCACAATCTCGGGCTCCTTCCCCGCCAGTGAGGTGACGTTCCACGTCCCTAGAGCTAGTTTCCGTGTCCAGGGATCGGGCTGTCGAGGCCCCCGCCTTCGACTGCCACCCGATTGTCTAAGCACCGGCCCCTTACGGTCCCTCCTGTAGGTGGTGAGCCCACGGTAAGGCGGCCCCACGTCGCTCCTTCGGGCTGAGCCCGGCCGGACCCCGTGGGGGGAGGCCCGGCCACCAGGCGCTCGCATACGAGCCCCAACCCCGGGCCTGGCTCCAGGGTGGGGCCCCGGCTGCGCCATACCGGGCGACGTCACGGTCCTTTGATTTATTCTTCTCATAAGGGGTGTTGAACCGCTCTTAGTCTGACCCGTCGCCTAGGACCTGTTTGCCTTGGGAGACCCTACCAGGGGCATATAGCCCCGGACAACATAGCTCCTAGCATAGTTGAAATAATGCTTCTGTTCAAATGAAGTGAAATCTAGCCCAAATCTGCTCAAAAGCTTGTCTCTCTATGAGAGAAAGCTGCTTTATTCAATATTCAGTGCAAATCTTGCCAAACTGAAAGATGCTTATGTCTTATGATATAAAATGCTTTCTGCAATGCAGTGAGACAGTTTTTAATGTGTTAGAAGTTATATGCACAAAAACATATGTTAGGACTTCAATGCTCAAGATTGCCAGTTTACAGGTTTCTGAGACCAGTAATGTTAAAATAGTGCTTCTGTTCAAATGAAGTGAAATCTAGCCTAAACCTGCTCAAAAGTTTGTCTCTCTGTGAGATAGAGCTGCTTCATTCAATGTTCAGTGCAAATCTTGCCAAACTGAAAGATGCTTATGCCTTATGAAATACAATGTTTTTGCAATGCTGTAAGACAGTTTTTAATGTGTTAGAAGTTATATGCACAAAAACTTATGTTAGGACTTCAATGCTCAAGATTGTCAGTTTACAGGTTTCTGAGACCAGTAATGTTGAAATAGTGCTTCTGTTCACATGAAGTGAAATCTAGCCTAAATCTGCTCAAAAGCTTGTCTCTCTGTGAGATAGAGATGCTTCATTCAATGTTCAGTGCAAATCTTGCCAAAATGAAAGATGCTTATTCCTTATGAAATAAAATGATTTCTGCAATGCAGTGAGACAGTTTTTAATGTGTTAGAAGTTATATGCACAAAAACTTATGTTAGGACTTCAATGCTCAAGATTGTCAGTTTACAGGTTTCTGAGACCAGAAATGTTAAAATAGTGCTTCCGTTCAAATGAAGTGAAATCTAGCCCAAATCTGCTCAAAAGCTTGTCTCTCTATGAGAGAAAGCTGCTTCATTCAATATTCAGTGCAAATCTTGCCAAACTGAAAGATGCTTATGCCTTATGAAATACAATGTTTTTGCAATGCTGTAAAGACAGTTTTTAATGTGTTAGAAGTTATATGCACAAAAACTTATGTTAGGACTTCAATGCTCAAGATTGTCAGTTTACAGGTTTCTGAGACCAGTAATGTTAAAATAGTGCTTCTGTTCAAATGAAGTGAAATCTAGCCCAAATCTGCTCAAAAGCTTGTCTCTCTATGAGAGACAGCTGCTTCATTCAATATTCAGTGCAAATCTTGCCAAACTGAAAGATGCTTATGCCTTATGAAATACAATGTTTTTGCAATGCTGTAAAGACAGTTTTTAATGTGTTAGAAGTTATATGCACAAAAACTTATGTTAGGACTTCAATGCTCAAGATTGTCAGTTTTACAGGTTTCTGAGACCAGTAATGTTAAAATAGTGCTTCTGTTCAAATGAAGTGAAATCTAGCCCAAATCTGCTCAAAAGCTTGTCTCTCTATGAGAGACAGCTGCTTCATTCAATATTCAGTGCAAATCTTGCCAAACTGAAAGATGCTTATGCCTTATGAAATACAATGTTTTTGCAATGCTTTAAGACAGTTTTTAATGTGTTAGAAGTTATATGCACAAAAACTTATGTTAGGACTTCAATGCTCAAGATTGTCAGTTTACAGGTTTCTGAGACCAGTTATGTTGAAATAGTGCTTCTGTTCAAATGAAGTGAAATCTAGCCTAAACCTGCTCAAAAGCTTGTCTCTCTGTGAGATAGAGCTGCTTCATTCAATGTTCAGTGCAAATCTTGCCAAACTGAAAGATGCTTATGCCTTATGAAATACAATGTTTTTGCAATGCTTTAAGACAGTTTTTAATGTGTTAGAAGTTATATACACAAAAACTTATGTTAGGACTTCAATGCTCAAGATTGTCAGTTAACAGGTTTCTGAGACCAGTAATGTTAAAATAGTGCTTCTGTTCAAATAAAGTGAAATCTAGCCCAAATCTGCTCAAAAGCTTGTCTCTCTATGAAAGACAGCTGCTTCATTCAATATTCAGTGCAAATCTTGCCAAACTGAAAGATGCTTATGCCTTATGAAATACAATGTTTTTGCAATGCTGTAAGACAGTTTTTAATGTGTTAGAAGTTATATGCACAAAAACTTATGTTAGGACTTCAATGCTCAAGATTGTCAGTTTACAGGTTTCTGAGACCAGTAATGTTGAAATAATGCTTCTGTTCAAATGAAGTGAAATCTAGCCCAAATCTGCTCAAAAGCTTCTTTCTCTGTGAGTTAGAGCTGCTTCATTCAATGTTCAGTGCAAATCTTGCCAAACTGAAAGATGCGTATGTCTTATGAAATAAAATGATTTCTGCAATGCAGTGAGACAGTTTTTAATGTGTTAGAAGTTATATGCACAAAAAACTTATGTTAATACTTCAATGCTCAAGATTGTCAGTTTACAGGTTTCTGAGACCAGTAATGTTGAAATAGTGCTTCTGTTCACATGAAGTGAAATCTAGCCTAAATCTGCTCAAAAGCTTGTCTCTCTGTGAGATAGAGATGCTTCATTCAATGTTCAGTGCAAATCTTGCCAAAATGAAAGATGCTTATTCCTTATGAAATAAAATGATTTCTGTAATGCAGTGAGACAGTTTTTAATGTGTTAGAAGTTATATGCACAAAAACTTATGTTAGGACTTCAATGCTCAAGATTGTCAGTTTACAGGTTTCTGAGACCAGACATGTTAAAATAGTGCTTCCGTTCAAATGAAGTGAAATCTAGCCCAAATCTGCTCAAAAGCTTGTCTCTCTATGAGAGAAAGCTGCTTCATTCAATATTCAGTGCAAATCTTGCCAAACTGAAAGATGCTTATGCCTTATGAAATACAATGTTTTTGCAATGCTGTAAAGACAGTTTTTAATGTGTTAGAAGTTATATGCACAAAAACTTATGTTAGGACTTCAATGCTCAAGATTGTCAGTTTACAGGTTTCTGAGACCAGTAATGTTAAAATAGTGCTTCTGTTCAAATGAAGTGAAATCTAGCCCAAATCTGCTCAAAAGCTTGTCTCTCTATGAGAGACAGCTGCTTCATTCAATATTCAGTGCAAATCTTGCCAAACTGAAAGATGCTTATGCCTTATGAAATACAATGTTTTTGCAATGCTGTAAGACAGTTTTTAATGTGTTAGAAGTTATATGCACAAAAACTTATGTTAGGACTTCAATGCTCAAGATTGTCAGTTTTACAGGTTTCTGAGACCAGTAATGTTAAAATAGTGCTTCTGTTCAAATGAAGTGAAATCTAGCCCAAATCTGCTCAAAAGCTTGTCTCTCTATGAGAGACAGCTGCTTCATTCAATATTCAGTGCAAATCTTGCCAAACTGAAAGATGCTTATGCCTTATGAAATACAATGTTTTTGCAATGCTTTAAGACAGTTTTTAATGTGTTAGAAGTTATATGCACAAAAACTTATGTTAGGACTTCAATGCTCAAGATTGTCAGTTTACAGGTTTCTGAGACCAGTTATGTTGAAATAGTGCTTCTGTTCAAATGAAGTGAAATCTAGCCTAAACCTGCTCAAAAGCTTGTCTCTCTGTGAGATAGAGCTGCTTCATTCAATGTTCAGTGCAAATCTTGCCAAACTGAAAGATGCTTATGCCTTATGAAATACAATGTTTTTGCAATGCTTTAAGACAGTTTTTAATGTGTTAGAAGTTATATACACAAAAACTTATGTTAGGACTTCAATGCTCAAGATTGTCAGTTAACAGGTTTCTGAGACCAGTAATGTTAAAATAGTGCTTCTGTTCAAATAAAGTGAAATCTAGCCCAAATCTGCTCAAAAGCTTGTCTCTCTATGAAAGACAGCTGCTTCATTCAATATTCAGTGCAAATCTTGCCAAACTGAAAGATGCTTATGCCTTATGAAATACAATGTTTTTGCAATGCTGTAAGACAGTTTTTAATGTGTTAGAAGTTATATGCACAAAAACTTATGTTAGGACTTCAATGCTCAAGATTGTCAGTTTACAGGTTTCTGAGACCAGTAATGTTGAAATAATGCTTCTGTTCAAATGAAGTGAAATCTAGCCCAAATCTGCTCAAAAGCTTCTTTCTCTGTGAGTTAGAGCTGCTTCATTCAATGTTCAGTGCAAATCTTGCCAAACTGAAAGATGCGTATGTCTTATGAAATAAAATGATTTCTGCAATGCAGTGAGACAGTTTTTAATGTGTTAGAAGTTATATGCACAAAAAACTTATGTTAATACTTCAATGCTCAAGATTGTCAGTTTACAGGTTTCTGAGACCAGTAATGTTGAAATAGTGCTTCTGTTCACATGAAGTGAAATCTAGCCTAAATCTGCTCAAAAGCTTGTCTCTCTGTGAGATAGAGATGCTTCATTCAATGTTCAGTGCAAATCTTGCCAAAATGAAAGATGCTTATTCCTTATGAAATAAAATGATTTCTGTAATGCAGTGAGACAGTTTTTAATGTGTTAGAAGTTATATGCACAAAAACTTATGTTAGGACTTCAATGCTCAAGATTGTCAGTTTACAGGTTTCTGAGACCAGACATGTTAAAATAGTGCTTCCGTTCAAATGAAGTGAAATCTAGCCCAAATCTGCTCAAAAGCTTGTCTCTCTATGAGAGAAAGCTGCTTCATTCAATATTCAGTGCAAATCTTGCCAAACTGAAAGATGCTTATGCCTTATGAAATACAATGTTTTTGCAATGCTGTAAAGACAGTTTTTAATGTGTTAGAAGTTATATGCACAAAAACTTATGTTAGGACTTCAATGCTCAAGATTGTCAGTTTACAGGTTTCTGAGACCAGTAATGTTAAAATAGTGCTTCTGTTCAAATGAAGTGAAATCTAGCCCAAATCTGCTCAAAAGCTTGTCTCTCTATGAGAGACAGCTGCTTCATTCAATATTCAGTGCAAATCTTGCCAAACTGAAAGATGCTTATGCCTTATGAAATACAATGTTTTTGCAATGCTGTAAGACAGTTTTTAATGTGTTAGAAGTTATATGCACAAAAACTTATGTTAGGACTTCAATGCTCAAGATTGTCAGTTTACAGGTTTCTGAGACCAGATATGTTGAAATAGTGCTTCTGTTCAAATGAAGTGAAATCTAGCCCAAATCTGCTCAAAAGCTTGTGTCTCTATGAGAGAAAGCTGCTTCATTCAATATTCAGTGCAAATCTTGCAAAACTGAAAGATGCTTATGCCTTATGAAATACAATGATTTCTGCAATGCAGTGAGACAGTTTTTAATGTGTTAGAAGTTATATGCACAAAAACTTATGTTAGGACTTCAATGCTCAAGATTGTCAGTTTACAGGTTTCTGAGACCAGAAATGTTAAAATAGTGCTTCCGTTCAAATGAAGTGGAATCTAGCCCAAATCTGCTCAAAAGCTTGTCTCTCTATGAGAGAAAGCTGCTTCATTCAATATTTAGTGCAAATCTTGCCAAATTGAAAGATGCTTATGCCTTATGAAATACAATGTTTTTGCAATGCTGTAAAGACAGTTTTTAATGTGTTAGAAGTTATATGCACAAAAACTTATGTTAGGACTTCAATGCTCAAGATTGTCAGTTTACAGGTTTCTGAGACCAGTAATGTTGAAATAGTGCTTCTGTTCAAATGAAGTGAAATCTAGCCCAAATCTGCTCAAAAGCTTCTCTCTCTGTGAGTTAGAGCTGCTTCATTCAATGTTCAGTGCAAATCTTGCCAAACTGAAAGATGCTTTATTCCTTATGAAATAAAATGATTTCTGCAATGCAGTGAGACAGTTTTTAATGTGTTAGAAGTTATATGCACAAAAACATATATTAGGACTTCAATGCTCAAGATTGTCAGTTTACAGGTTTCTGAGACCAGTAATGTTAAAATAGTGCTTCTGTTCAAATGAAGTGAAATCTAGCCCAAATCTGCTCAAATGCTTGTCTCTCTATGAGAGAAAGCTGCTTCATTCAATATTCATTGCAAATCTTGCCAAACTGAAAGATGCTTATGCCTTATGAAATACAATGTTTTTACAATGCTGTAAGACAGTTTTTAATGTGTTAGAAGTTATATGCACAAAAACTTATGTTAGGACTTCAATGCTCAAGATTGTCAGTTTACAGGTTTCTGAGACCAGTAATGTTGAAATAGTGCTTCTGTTCAAATGAAGTGAAATCTAGTCCAAATCTGCTCAAAAGCTTCTCTCTCTGTGAGTTAGAGCTGCTTCATTCAATGTTCAGTGCAAATCTTGCCAAACTGAAAGATGCTTATGTCTTATGAAATACAATGTTTTTGAAATGCTGTAAGACAGTTTTTAATGTGTTAGAAGTTATATGCACAAAAACTTATGTTAGGACTTCAATGCTCAAGATTGTCAGTTTAAAAGTTTCTGAGACCAGTAATGCTGAAATAATGCTTCTGTTCAAATGAAGTGAAATCTAGCCCAAATCTGCTCAAAAGCTTGTCTCTCTATGAAAGACAGCTGCTTCATTCAATATTCAGTGCAAATCTTGCCAAACTGAAAGATGCTTATGCCTTATGAAATACAATGTTTTTGCAATGTTATAAGACAGTTTTTAATGTGTTAGAAGTTATATGCACAAAAACTTATGTTAGGACTTCAATGGTCAAGATTGTCAGTTTACAGGTTTCTGAGACCAGTTATGTTGAAATAGTGCTTCTGTTCAAATGAAGTAAAATCTAGCCCAAATCTGCTCAAAAGCTTGTGTCTCTATTGAGAGAAAGATACTTCATTCAATATTCAGTGCAAATCTTGCCAAACTGAAAGATGCTTATGCCTTATGAAATACAATGTTTTTGCAATGCTGTAAGACAGTTTTTAATGTGTTAGAAGTTATATGCACAAAAACTTATGTTAGGACTTCAATGCTCAAGATTGTCAGTTTACAGGTTTCTGAGACCAGTAATGTTAAAATAGTGCTTCTGTTCAAATGAAGTGAAATCTAGCCCAAATCTGCTCAAAAGCTTGTCTCTCTATGAGAGACAGCTGCTTCATTCAATATTCAGTGCAAATCTTGCCAAACTGAAATATGCTTATGCCTTATGAAATACAATGTTTTTGCAATGCTGTAAGACAGTTTTTAATGTGTTAGAAGTTATATGCACAAAAACTTATGTTAGGACTTCAATGCTCAAGATTGTCAGTTTACAGGTTTCTGAGACCAGTAATGTTGAAATAGTGCTTCTGTTCAAATGAAGTGAAATCTAGCCCAAATCTGCTCAAAAGCTTCTCTCTCTGTGAGTTAGAGCTGCTTCATTCAATGTTCAGTGCAAATCTTGCCAAACTGAAAGATGCTTATTCCTTATGAAATAAAATGATTTCTGCAATGCAGTGAGACAGTTTTTAATGTGTTAGAAGTTATATGCACAAAAACATATGTTAGGACTTCAATGCTCAAGATTGTCAGTTTACAGGTTTCTGAGACCAGTAATGTTAAAATAGTGCTTCTGTTCAAATGAAGTGAAATCTAGCACAAATCTGCTCAAAAGCTTGTCTCTCTATGAGAGAAAGCTGCTTCATTCAATATTCAGTGCAAATCTTGCCAAACTGAAAGATGCTTATGCCTTATGAAATACAATGTTTTTGCAATGCTGTAAGACAGTTTTTAATGTGTTAGAAGTTATATGCACAAAAACTTATGTTAGGACTTCAATGCTCAAGATTGTCAGTTTACAGGTTTCTGAGACCAGTAATGTTGAAATAGTGCTTCTGTTCAAATGAAGTGAAATCTAGCCCAAATCTGCTCAAAAGCTTCTCTCTCTGTGAGTTAGAGCTGCTTCATTCAATGTTCAGTGCAAATCTTGCCAAACTGAAAGATGCTTATGTCTTATGAAATACAATGTTTTTGCAATGCTGTAAGACAGTTTTTAATGTGTTAGAAGTTATATGCACAAAAACTTATGTTAGGACTTCAATGCTCAAGATTGTCAGTTTACAGGTTTCTGAGACCAGAAATGTTAAAATAGTGCTTCTGTTCAAAAGTGAAATCTAGCCCAAATCTGCTCAAAAGCTTGTCTCTCTATGAGAGAAAGCTGCTTCATTCAATATTCAGTGCAAATCTGGCCAAACTGAAAGATGCTTATGCCTTATGAAATACAATGTTTTTGCAATGCTGTAAGACAGTTTTTAATGTGTTAGAAGTTATATGCACAAAAACTTATATTAGGACTTCAATGCTCAAGATTGTCAGTTTACAGGTTTCTGAGACCAGTTATGTTGAAATAGTGCTTCTGTTCAAATGAAGTGAAATCTAGCCCAAATCTGCTCAAAAGCTTGTGTCTCTATGAGAGAAAGCTGCTTCATTCAATATTCAGTGCAAATCTTGCCAAACTGAAAGATGCTTATGCCTTATGAAATACAATATTTTTGCAATGCTGTAAAACAGTTTTTAATGTGTTACAAGTTATATGCACAAAAACGTATGTTAGGACTTCAATGCTCAAGATTGTCAGTTTACAGGTTTCTGAGACCTGAAATGTTAAAATAGTGCTTCTGTTCAAATGAAGTGAAATCTAGCCCAAATTTGCTCAAAAACTTTTCTCTCTGTGAGATAGAGCTGCTTCATTCAATGTTCAGTGCAAATCTTGCCAAACTGAAAGATGCTTATGTCTTATGATATAAAATGATTTCTGCAATGCAGTGAGACAGTTTTTAATGTGTTAGAAGTTATATGCACAAAAACTTATGTTAGGACTTCAATGCTCAAGATTGTCAGTTTACAGGTTTCTGAGACCAGTAATGTTGAAATAATGCTTCTGTTCAAATGAAGTGAAATCTAGCCCAAATCTGCTCAAAAGCTTGTCTCTCTATGAGAGAAAGCTGCTTTATTCAATATTCAGTGCAAATCTTGCCAAACTGAAAGATGCTTATGTCTTATGATATAAAATGCTTTCTGCAATGCAGTGAGACAGTTTTTAATGTGTTAGAAGTTATATGCACAAAAACATATGTTAGGACTTCAATGCTCAAGATTGCCAGTTTACAGGTTTCTGAGACCAGTAATGTTAAAATAGTGCTTCTGTTCAAATGAAGTGAAATCTAGCCCAAATCTGCTCAAAATCTTGTCTTTCTGTGAGATAGAGATGCTTCATTCAATGTTCAGTGCAAATCTTGCCAAACTGAAAGATGCTTATTCCTTATGAAATAAAATGATTTCTGCAATGCAGTGAGACAGTTTTTAATGTGTTAGAAGTTATATGCACAAAAACTTATGTTAGGACTTCAATGCTCAAGATTGTCAGTTTACAGGTTTCTGAGACCAGAAATGTTAAAATAATGCTTACGTTAAAATATAGTGAAATCTAGCCCAAATCTGCTCAAAAGCTTGTCTCTTTATGAGAGAAAGCTGCTTCATTCAATATTCAGTGCAAATCTTGCCAAACTGAAAGATGCTTATGCCTTATGAAATACAATGTTTTTGCAATGCTGTAAAGACAGTTTTTAATGTGTTAGAAGTTATATGCACAAAAACTTATGTTAGGACTTCAATGGTCAAGATTGTCAGTTTACAGGTTTCTGAGACCAGTTATGTTGAAATAGTGCTTCTGTTCAAATGAAGTAAAATCTAGCCCAAATCTGCTCAAAAGCTTGTGTCTCTATTGAGAGAAAGATACTTCATTCAATATTCAGTGCAAATCTTGCCAAACTGAAAGATGCTTATGCCTTATGAAATACAATGTTTTTGCAATGCTGTAAGACAGTTTTTAATGTGTTAGAAGTTATATGCACAAAAACTTATGTTAGGACTTCAATGCTCAAGATTGTCAGTTTACAGGTTTCTGAGACCAGTAATGTTAAAATAGTGCTTCTGTTCAAATGAAGTGAAATCTAGCCCAAATCTGCTCAAAAGCTTGTCTCTCTATGAGAGACAGCTGCTTCATTCAATATTCAGTGCAAATCTTGCCAAACTGAAATATGCTTATGCCTTATGAAATACAATGTTTTTGCAATGCTGTAAGACAGTTTTTAATGTGTTAGAAGTTATATGCACAAAAACTTATGTTAGGACTTCAATGCTCAAGATTGTCAGTTTACAGGTTTCTGAGACCAGTAATGTTGAAATAGTGCTTCTGTTCAAATGAAGTGAAATCTAGCCCAAATCTGCTCAAAAGCTTCTCTCTCTGTGAGTTAGAGCTGCTTCATTCAATGTTCAGTGCAAATCTTGCCAAACTGAAAGATGCTTATTCCTTATGAAATAAAATGATTTCTGCAATGCAGTGAGACAGTTTTTAATGTGTTAGAAGTTATATGCACAAAAACATATGTTAGGACTTCAATGCTCAAGATTGTCAGTTTACAGGTTTCTGAGACCAGTAATGTTAAAATAGTGCTTCTGTTCAAATGAAGTGAAATCTAGCACAAATCTGCTCAAAAGCTTGTCTCTCTATGAGAGAAAGTTGCTTCATTCAATATTCAGTGCAAATCTTGCCAAACTGAAAGATGCTTATGCCTTATGAAATACAATGTTTTTGCAATGCTGTAAGACAGTTTTTAATGTGTTAGAAGTTATATGCACAAAAACTTATGTTAGGACTTCAATGCTCAAGATTGTCAGTTTACAGGTTTCTGAGACCAGTAATGTTGAAATAGTGCTTCTGTTCAAATGAAGTGAAATCTAGCCCAAATCTGCTCAAAAGCTTCTCTCTCTGTGAGTTAGAGCTGCTTCATTCAATGTTCAGTGCAAATCTTGCCAAACTGAAAGATGCTTATGTCTTATGAAATACAATGTTTTTGCAATGCTGTAAGACAGTTTTTAATGTGTTAGAAGTTATATGCACAAAAACTTATGTTAGGACTTCAATGCTCAAGATTGTCAGTTTACAGGTTTCTGAGACCAGAAATGTTAAAATAGTGCTTCTGTTCAAAAGTGAAATCTAGCCCAAATCTGCTCAAAAGCTTGTCTCTCTATGAGAGAAAGCTGCTTCATTCAATATTCAGTGCAAATCTGGCCAAACTGAAAGATGCTTATGCCTTATGAAATAAAATGTTTTTGCAATGCTGTAAGACAGTTTTTAATGTGTTAGAAGTTATATGCACAAAAACTTATATTAGGACTTCAATGCTCAAGATTGTCAGTTTACAGGTTTCTGAGACCAGTTATGTTGAAATAGTGCTTCTGTTCAAATGAAGTGAAATCTAGCCCAAATCTGCTCAAAAGCTTGTGTCTCTATGAGAGAAAGCTGCTTCATTCAATATTCAGTGCAAATCTTGCCAAACTGAAAGATGCTTATGCCTTATGAAATACAATATTTTTGCAATGCTGTAAAACAGTTTTTAATGTGTTACAAGTTATATGCACAAAAACGTATGTTAGGACTTCAATGCTCAAGATTGTCAGTTTACAGGTTTCTGAGACCTGAAATGTTAAAATAGTGCTTCTGTTCAAATGAAGTGAAATCTAGCCCAAATTTGCTCAAAAACTTTTCTCTCTGTGAGATAGAGCTGCTTCATTCAATGTTCAGTGCAAATCTTGCCAAACTGAAAGATGCTTATGTCTTATGATATAAAATGATTTCTGCAATGCAGTGAGACAGTTTTTAATGTGTTAGAAGTTATATGCACAAAAACTTATGTTAGGACTTCAATGCTCAAGATTGTCAGTTTACAGGTTTCTGAGACCAGTAATGTTGAAATAATGCTTCTGTTCAAATGAAGTGAAATCTAGCCCAAATCTGCTCAAAAGCTTGTCTCTCTATGAGAGAAAGCTGCTTTATTCAATATTCAGTGCAAATCTTGCCAAACTGAAAGATGCTTATGTCTTATGATATAAAATGCTTTCTGCAATGCAGTGAGACAGTTTTTAATGTGTTAGAAGTTATATGCACAAAAACATATGTTAGGACTTCAATGCTCAAGATTGCCAGTTTACAGGTTTCTGAGACCAGTAATGTTAAAATAGTGCTTCTGTTCAAATGAAGTGAAATCTAGCCCAAATCTGCTCAAAATCTTGTCTTTCTGTGAGATAGAGATGCTTCATTCAATGTTCAGTGCAAATCTTGCCAAACTGAAAGATGCTTATTCCTTATGAAATAAAATGATTTCTGCAATGCAGTGAGACAGTTTTTAATGTGTTAGAAGTTATATGCACAAAAACTTATGTTAGGACTTCAATGCTCAAGATTGTCAGTTTACAGGTTTCTGAGACCAGAAATGTTAAAATAATGCTTACGTTAAAATATAGTGAAATCTAGCCCAAATCTGCTCAAAAGCTTGTCTCTTTATGAGAGAAAGCTGCTTCATTCAATATTCAGTGCAAATCTTGCCAAACTGAAAGATGCTTATGCCTTATGAAATACAATGTTTTTGCAATGCTGTAAAGACAGTTTTTAATGTGTTAGAAGTTATATGCACAAAAACTTATGTTAGGACTTCAATGCTCAAGATTGTCAGTTTACAGGTTTCTGAGACCAGTAATGTTAAAATAGTGCTTCTGTTCAAATGAAGTGAAATCTAGCCCAAATCTGCTCAAAAGCTTGTCTCTCTATGAGAGACAGCTGCTTCATTCAATATTCAGTGCAAATCTTGACAAACTGAAAGATGCTTATGCCTTATGAAATACAATGTTTTTGCAATGCTGTAAGACAGTTTTTAATGTGTTAGAAGTTATATGCACAAAAACTTATGTTAGGACTTCAATACTCAAGATTGTCAGTTTACAGGTTTCTGAGACCAGTAATGTTGAAATAGTGCTTCTGTTCAAATGAAGTGAAATCTAGCCCAAATCTGCTCAAAAGCTTCTCTCTCTGTGAGTTAGAGCTGCTTCATTCAATGTTCAGTGCAAATCTTGCCAAACTGAAAGATGCTTATGTCTTATGAAATACAATGTTTTTGCAATGCTGTAAGACAGTTTTTAATGTGTTAGAAGTTATATGCACAAAAACTTATGTTAGGACTTCAATGCTCAAGATTGTCAGTTTACAGGTTTCTGAGAACAGTAATGTTGAAATAGTGCTTCTGTTCAAATGAAGTGAAATCTAGCCCAAATCTGCTCAAAAGCTTCTCTCTCTGTGAGTTAGAGTTGCTTCATTCAATGTTCAGTGCAAATCTTGCCAAACTGAAAGATGCTTATGTCTTATGAAATACAATGTTTTTGCAATGCTGTAAGACAGTTTTTAATGTGTTAGAAGTTATATGCACAAAAACTTATGTTAGGACTTCAATGCTCAAGATTGTCAGTTTACAGGTTTCTGAGACCAGAAATGTTAAAATAGTGCTTCTGTTCAAAAGTGAAATCTAGCCCAAATCTGCTCAAAAGCTTGTCTCTCTATGAGAGAAAGCTGCTTCATTCAATATTCAGTGCAAATCTTGCCAAACTGAAAGATGTTTTTGCAATCCTGTAAGACAGTTTTTAATGTGTTAGAAGTTATATGCACAAAAACTTATGTTAGGGCTTCAATGATCAAGATTGTCAGTTTTCAGGTTTCTGAGACCAATAATGCTGAAATAATGCTTCTGGTTCAAATGAAGTGAAATCTAGCCCAAATCTGCTCAAAAGCTTCTTTCTCTGTGAGTTAGAGCTGCTTCATTCAATGTTCAGTGCAAATCTTGCCAAACTAAAAGATGCGTATGTCTTATGAAATAAAATGATTTCTGCAATGCAGTGAGACAGTTTTTAATGTGTTAGAAGTTATATGCACAAAAACTTATGTTAGGACTTCAATGCTCAAGAATGTCAGTTTAAAAGTTTCTGAGACCAGTAATGTTGAAATAATGCTTCTGTTCAAATGAAGTGAAATCTAGCCCAATCTGCTCAAAAGCTTGTCTCTCTATGAAAGACAGCTGCTTCATTCAATATTCAGTGCAAATCTTACCAAACTGAAAGATGCTTATGCCTTATGAAATACAATGTTTTTGCAATGTTATAAGACAGTTTTTAATGTGTTAGAAGTTATATGCACAAAAACTTATGTTAGGACTTCAATGGTCAAGATTGTCAGTTTACAGGTTTCTGAGACCAGTTATGTTGAAATAGTGCTTCTGTTCAAATGAAGTAAAATCTAGCCCAAATCTGCTCAAAAGCTTGTGTCTCTATTGAGAGAAAGATGCTTCATTCAATATTCAGTGCAAATCTTGCCAAACTGAAAGATGCTTATGCCTTATGAAATACAATGTTTTTGCAATGCTGTAAGACAGTTTTTAATGTGTTAGAAGTTATATGCACAAAAACTTATGTTAGGACTTCAATGCTCAAGATTGTCAGTTTACAGGTTTCTGAGACCAGTAATGTTGAAATAGTGCTTCGGTTCAAATGAAGTGAAATCTAGCCCAAATGTGCTCAAAAGCTTCTCTCTCTGTGAGTTAGAGCTGCTTCATTCAATGTTCAGTGCAAATCTTGCCAAACTGAAAGATGCGTATGTCTTATGAAATAAAATGATTTCTGCAATGCAGTGAGACAGTTTTTAATGTGTTAGAAGTTATATGCACAAAAACTTATGTTAGGACTTCAATACTCAAGATTGTAAGTTTAAAAGTTTCTGTGACCAGTAATGCTGAAATAATGCTTCTGTTCAAATGAAGTGAAATCTAGCCCAAATCTGCTCAAAAGCTTGTCTCTCTATGAGAGAAAGCTGCTTCATTCAATATTCAGTGCAAATCTTGCCAAACTGAAAGATGCTTATGCCTTATGAAATACAATGTTTTTGCAATGCTGTAAGACAGTTTTTAATGTGTTAGAAGTTATATGCACAAAAACTTATGTTAGGACTTCAATGCTCAAGATTGTCAGTTTACAGGTTTCTGAGAACAGTAATGTTGAAATAGTGCTTCTGTTCAAATGAAGTGAAATCTAGCCCAAATCTGCTCAAAAGCTTCTCTCTCTGTGAGTTAGAGCTGCTTCATTCAATGTTCAGTGCAAATCTTGCCAAACTGAAAGATGCTTATGTCTTATGAAATACAATGTTTTTGCAATGCTGTAAGACAGTTTTTAATGTGTTAGAAGTTATATGCACAAAAACTTATGTTAGGACTTCAATGCTCAAGATTGTCAGTTTACAGGTTTCTGAGACCAGTAATGTTGAAATAGTGTTTCTGTTCAAATGAAGTAAAATCTAGCCCAAATCTGCTCAAAAGCTTCTCTCTCTGTGAGTTAGAGCTGCTTCATTCAATGTTCAGTGCAAATCTTGCCAAACTGAAAGATGCTTATGTCTTATGAAATAAAATGATTTCTGCAATGCAGTGAGACAGTTTTTAATGTGTTAGAAGTTAAATGCACAAAAACTTATGTTAGGACTTCAATGCTCAAGATTGTCAGTTTACAGGTTTCTGAGACCAGTTATGTTGAAATAGTGCTTCTGTTCAAATGAAGTAAAATCTAGCCCAAATCTGCTCAAAAGCTTGTGTCTCTATGAGAGAAAGCTGCTTCATTCAATATTCAGTGCAAATCTTGCCAAACTGAAAGATGCTTATGCCTTATGAAATACAATGTTTTTGCAATGCTGTAAGACAGTTTTTAATGTGTTAGAAGTTATATGCACAAAAACTTATGTTAGGACTTCAATGCTCAAAATTGTCAGTTTACAGGTTTCTGAGACCAGTAATGTTAAAACAGTGCTTCTGTTCAAATGAAGTGAAATCTAGCCCAAATCTGCTCAAAAGCTTGTCTCTCTATGAGAGACAGCTGCTTCATTCAATATTCAGTGCAAATCTTGCCAAACTGAAAGATGCTTATGCCTTATGAAATACAATGTTTTTGCAATGCTGTAAGACAGTTTTTAATGTGTTAGAAGTTATATGCACAAAAACTTATGTTAGGACTTTCAATACTCAAGATTGTCAGTTTAAAAGTTTCTGAGACCAGTAATGCTGAAATAATGCTTCTGTTCAAATGAAGTGAAATCTAGCCCAAATCTGCTCAAAAGCTTGTCTCTCTATGAGAGAAAGCTGCTTCATTCAATATTCAGTGCAAATCTTGCCAAACTGAAAGATGCTTATGCCTTATGAAATACAATGTTTTTGCAATGCTGTAAGACAGTTTTTAATGTGTTAGAAGTTATATGCACAAAAACTTATGTTAGCACTTCAATGCTCAAGATTGTCAGTTTACAGGTTTCTGAGACCAGTAATGTTGAAATATTGCTTCTGTTCAAATGAAGTGAAATCTAGCCCAAATCTGTTCAAAAGCTTGTCTCTCTGTGAGATAGAGATGCTTCATTCAATGTTTAGTGCAAATCTTGCCAAACTGAAAGATGCTTATTCCTTATGAAATACAATGTTTTTGCAATGCTGTAAGACAGTTTTCAATGTGTTAGAAGTTATATGCACAAAAATTTATGTTAGGACTTCAATACTCAAGATTGTCAGTTTACAAGTTTCTGAGACCAGTTATGTTGAAATAGTGCTTCCTTTCAAATGAAGTGAAATCTAGCCCAAATCTGCTCAAAAGCTTGTGTCTCTATGAGAGAAAGCTGCTTCATTCAATATTCAGTGCAAATCTTGCCAAACTGAAAGATGCTTATGCCTTATGAAATACAATGTTTTTGCAATGCTGTAAGACAGTTTTTAATGTGATAGAAGTTATATGCACAAAAACTTATGTTAGGACTTCAATACTCAAGATTGTCAGTTTAAAAGTTTCTGAGACCAGTTATGTTGAAATAATGCTTCTGTTCAAATGAAGTGAAATCTAGCCCAAATCTGCTCAAAAGCTTGTCTCTCTATGAGAGAAAGCTGCTTCATTCAATATTCAGTGCAAATCTCGCCAAACTGAAAGATGCTTATGCCTTAAGAAATACATTGTTTTCGCAAATGCTGTAAGACCGTTTTTAATGTGTTAGAAGTTATATGCACAAAAACTTATGTTAGGACTTCAATGCTCAAGATTGTCAGTTTACAGGTTTCTGAGACCAGTAATGTTGAAATAGTGCTTCTGTTCAAATGAAGTGAAATCTAGCCCAAATCTGCTCAAAAGCTTGTCTCTCTATGAGAGAAAGCTGCTTCATTCAATATTCAGTGCAAATCTTGCCAAACTGAAAGATGCTTATGCCTTATGAAATACAATGTTTTTGCAATGCTGTAAAGACAGTTTTTAATGTGTTAGAAGTTATATGCACAAAAACTTATGTTAGGACTTCAATGCTCAAGATTGTCAGTTTACAGGTTTCTGAGACCAGTAATGTTAAAATAGTGCTTCTGTTCAAATGAAGTGAAATCTAGCCCAAATCTGCTCAAAAGCTTGTCTCTCTATGAGAGACAGCTGCTTCATTCAATATTCAGTGCAAATCTTGCCAAACTGAAAGATGCTTATGCCTTATGAAATACAATGTTTTTGCAATGCTGTAAGACAGTTTTTAATGTGTTAGAAGTTATATGCACAAAAACTTATGTTAGGACTTCAATGCTCAAGATTGTCAGTTTACAGGTTTCTGAGACCAGATATGTTGAAATAGTGCTTCTGTTCAAATGAAGTGAAATCTAGCCCAAATCTGCTCAAAAGCTTGTGTCTCTATGAGAGAAAGCTGCTTCATTCAATATTCAGTGCAAATCTTGCAAAACTGAAAGATGCTTATGCCTTATGAAATACAATGATTTCTGCAATGCAGTGAGACAGTTTTTAATGTGTTAGAAGTTATATGCACAAAAACTTATGTTAGGACTTCAATGCTCAAGATTGTCAGTTTACAGGTTTCTGAGACCAGTAATGTTGAAATAATGCTTCTGTTCAAATGAAGTGAAATCTAGCCCAAATCTGCTCAAAAGCTTGTCTCTCTATGAGAGAAAGCTGCTTTATTCAATATTCAGTGCAAATCTTGCCAAACTGAAAGATGCTTATGTCTTATGATATAAAATGCTTTCTGCAATGCAGTGAGACAGTTTTTAATGTGTTAGAAGTTATATGCACAAAAACATATGTTAGGACTTCAATGCTCAAGATTGCCAGTTTACAGGTTTCTGAGACCAGTAATGTTAAAATAGTGCTTCTGTTCAAATGAAGTGAAATCTATCCTAAACCTGCTCAAAAGTTTGTCTCTCTGTGAGATAGAGCTGCTTCATTCAATGTTCAGTGCAAATCTTGCCAAACTGAAAGATGCTTATGCCTTATGAAATACAATGTTTTTGCAATGCTTTAAGACAGTTTTTAATGTGTTAGAAGTTATATGCACAAAAACTTATGTTAGGACTTCAATGCTCAAGATTGTCAGTTTACAGGTTTCTGAGACCAGAAATGTTAAAATAGTGCTTCCGTTCAAATGAAGTGGAATCTAGCCCAAATCTGCTCAAAAGCTTGTCTCTCTATGAGAGAAAGCTGCTTCATTCAATATTTAGTGCAAATCTTGCCAAATTGAAAGATGCTTATGCCTTATGAAATACAATGTTTTTGCAATGCTGTAAAGACAGTTTTTAATGTGTTAGAAGTTATATGCACAAAAACTTATGTTAGGACTTCAATGCTCAAGATTGTCAGTTTACAGGTTTCTGAGACCAGTAATGTTGAAATAGTGCTTCTGTTCAAATGAAGTGAAATCTAGCCCAAATCTGCTCAAAAGCTTCTCTCTCTGTGAGTTAGAGCTGCTTCATTCAATGTTCAGTGCAAATCTTGCCAAACTGAAAGATGCTTTATTCCTTATGAAATAAAATGATTTCTGCAATGCAGTGAGACAGTTTTTAATGTGTTAGAAGTTATATGCACAAAAACATATATTAGGACTTCAATGCTCAAGATTGTCAGTTTACAGGTTTCTGAGACCAGTAATGTTAAAATAGTGCTTCTGTTCAAATGAAGTGAAATCTAGCCCAAATCTGCTCAAATGCTTGTCTCTCTATGAGAGAAAGCTGCTTCATTCAATATTCATTGCAAATCTTGCCAAACTGAAAGATGCTTATGCCTTATGAAATACAATGTTTTTACAATGCTGTAAGACAGTTTTTAATGTGTTAGAAGTTATATGCACAAAAACTTATGTTAGGACTTCAATGCTCAAGATTGTCAGTTTACAGGTTTCTGAGACCAGTAATGTTGAAATAGTGCTTCTGTTCAAATGAAGTGAAATCTAGTCCAAATCTGCTCAAAAGCTTCTCTCTCTGTGAGTTAGAGCTGCTTCATTCAATGTTCAGTGCAAATCTTGCCAAACTGAAAGATGCTTATGTCTTATGAAATACAATGTTTTTGCAATGCTGTAAGACAGTTTTTAATGTGTTAGAAGTTATATGCACAAAAACTTATGTTAGGACTTCAATGCTCAAGATTGTCAGTTTAAAAGTTTCTGAGACCAGTAATGCTGAAATAATGCTTCTGTTCAAATGAAGTGAAATCTAGCCCAAATCTGCTCAAAAGCTTGTCTCTCTATGAAAGACAGCTGCTTCATTCAATATTCAGTGCAAATCTTGCCAAACTGAAAGATGCTTATGCCTTATGAAATACAATGTTTTTGCAATGTTATAAGACAGTTTTTAATGTGTTAGAAGTTATATGCACAAAAACTTATGTTAGGACTTCAATGGTCAAGATTGTCAGTTTACAGGTTTCTGAGACCAGTTATGTTGAAATAGTGCTTCTGTTCAAATGAAGTAAAATCTAGCCCAAATCTGCTCAAAAGCTTGTGTCTCTATTGAGAGAAAGATACTTCATTCAATATTCAGTGCAAATCTTGCCAAACTGAAAGATGCTTATGCCTTATGAAATACAATGTTTTTGCAATGCTGTAAGACAGTTTTTAATGTGTTAGAAGTTATATGCACAAAAACTTATGTTAGGACTTCAATGCTCAAGATTGTCAGTTTACAGGTTTCTGAGACCAGTAATGTTAAAATAGTGCTTCTGTTCAAATGAAGTGAAATCTAGCCCAAATCTGCTCAAAAGCTTGTCTCTCTATGAGAGACAGCTGCTTCATTCAATATTCAGTGCAAATCTTGCCAAACTGAAATATGCTTATGCCTTATGAAATACAATGTTTTTGCAATGCTGTAAGACAGTTTTTAATGTGTTAGAAGTTATATGCACAAAAACTTATGTTAGGACTTCAATGCTCAAGATTGTCAGTTTACAGGTTTCTGAGACCAGTAATGTTGAAATAGTGCTTCTGTTCAAATGAAGTGAAATCTAGCCCAAATCTGCTCAAAAGCTTCTCTCTCTGTGAGTTAGAGCTGCTTCATTCAATGTTCAGTGCAAATCTTGCCAAACTGAAAGATGCTTATTCCTTATGAAATAAAATGATTTCTGCAATGCAGTGAGACAGTTTTTAATGTGTTAGAAGTTATATGCACAAAAACATATGTTAGGACTTCAATGCTCAAGATTGTCAGTTTACAGGTTTCTGAGACCAGTAATGTTAAAATAGTGCTTCTGTTCAAATGAAGTGAAATCTAGCACAAATCTGCTCAAAAGCTTGTCTCTCTATGAGAGAAAGCTGCTTCATTCAATATTCAGTGCAAATCTTGCCAAACTGAAAGATGCTTATGCCTTATGAAATACAATGTTTTTGCAATGCTGTAAGACAGTTTTTAATGTGTTAGAAGTTATATGCACAAAAACTTATGTTAGGACTTCAATGCTCAAGATTGTCAGTTTACAGGTTTCTGAGACCAGTAATGTTGAAATAGTGCTTCTGTTCAAATGAAGTGAAATCTAGCCCAAATCTGCTCAAAAGCTTCTCTCTCTGTGAGTTAGAGCTGCTTCATTCAATGTTCAGTGCAAATCTTGCCAAACTGAAAGATGCTTATGTCTTATGAAATACAATGTTTTTGCAATGCTGTAAGACAGTTTTTAATGTGTTAGAAGTTATATGCACAAAAACTTATGTTAGGACTTCAATGCTCAAGATTGTCAGTTTACAGGTTTCTGAGACCAGAAATGTTAAAATAGTGCTTCTGTTCAAAAGTGAAATCTAGCCCAAATCTGCTCAAAAGCTTGTCTCTCTATGAGAGAAAGCTGCTTCATTCAATATTCAGTGCAAATCTGGCCAAACTGAAAGATGCTTATGCCTTATGAAATACAATGTTTTTGCAATGCTGTAAGACAGTTTTTAATGTGTTAGAAGTTATATGCACAAAAACTTATGTTAGGACTTCAATGCTCAAGATTGTCAGTTTACAGGTTTCTGAGACCAGTTATGTTGAAATAGTGCTTCTGTTCAAATGAAGTGAAATCTAGCCCAAATCTGCTCAAAAGCTTGTGTCTCTATGAGAGAAAGCTGCTTCATTCAATATTCAGTGCAAATCTTGCCAAACTGAAAGATGCTTATGCCTTATGAAATACAATATTTTTGCAATGCTGTAAAACAGTTTTTAATGTGTTACAAGTTATATGCACAAAAACGTATGTTAGGACTTCAATGCTCAAGATTGTCAGTTTACAGGTTTCTGAGACCAGAAATGTTAAAATAGTGCTTCTGTTCAAATGAAGTGAAATCTAGCCCAAATTTGCTCAAAAACTTTTCTCTCTGTGAGATAGAGCTGCTTCATTCAATGTTCAGTGCAAATCTTGCCAAACTGAGAGATGCTTATGTCTTATGATATAAAATGATTTCTGCAATGCAGTGAGACAGTTTTTAATGTGTTAGAAGTTATATGCACAAAAACATATATTAGGACTTCAATGCTCAAGATTGTCAGTTTACAGGTTTCTGAGACCAGTAATGTTAAAATAGTGCTTCTGTTCAAATGAAGTGAAATCTAGCCCAAATCTGCTCAAATGCTTGTCTCTCTATGAGAGAAAGCTGCTTCATTCAATATTCATTGCAAATCTTGCCAAACTGAAAGATGCTTATGCCTTATGAAATACAATATTTTTGCAATGCTGTAAAACAGTTTTTAATGTGTTACAAGTTATATGCACAAAAACGTATGTTAGGACTTCAATGCTCAAGATTGTCAGTTTACAGGTTTCTGAGACCAGAAATGTTAAAATAGTGCTTCTGTTCAAATGAAGTGAAATCTAGCCCAAATTTGCTCAAAAACTTTTCTCTCTGTGAGATAGAGCTGCTTCATTCAATGTTCAGTGCAAATCTTGCCAAACTGAAAGATGCTTATGTCTTATGATATAAAATGATTTCTGCAATGCAGTGAGACAGTTTTTAATGTGTTAGAAGTTATATGCACAAAAACTTATGTTAGGACTTCAATGCTCAAGATTGTCAGTTTACAGGTTTCTGAGACCAGTAATGTTGAAATAATGCTTCTGTTCAAATGAAGTGAAATCTAGCCCAAATCTGCTCAAAAGCTTGTCTCTCTATGAGAGAAAGCTGCTTTATTCAATATTCAGTGCAAATCTTGCCAAACTGAAAGATGCTTATGTCTTATGATATAAAATGCTTTCTGCAATGCAGTGAGACAGTTTTTAATGTGTTAGAAGTTATATGCACAAAAACATATGTTAGGACTTCAATGCTCAAGATTGCCAGTTTACAGGTTTCTGAGACCAGTAATGTTAAAATAGTGCTTCTGTTCAAATGAAGTGAAATCTAGCCCAAATCTGCTCAAAATCTTGTCTTTCTGTGAGATAGAGATGCTTCATTCAATGTTCAGTGCAAATCTTGCCAAACTGAAAGATGCTTATTCCTTATGAAATAAAATGATTTCTGCAATGCAGTGAGACAGTTTTTAATGTGTTAGAAGTTATATGCACAAAAACTTATGTTAGGACTTCAATGCTCAAGATTGTCAGTTTACAGGTTTCTGAGACCAGAAATGTTAAAATAGTGCTTACGTTAAAATATAGTGAAATCTAGCCCAAATCTGCTCAAAAGCTTGTCTCTTTATGAGAGAAAGCTGCTTCATTCAATATTCAGTGCAAATCTTGCCAAACTGAAAGATGCTTATGCCTTATGAAATACAATGTTTTTGCAATGCTGTAAAGACAGTTTTTAATGTGTTAGAAGTTATATGCACAAAAACTTATGTTAGGACTTCAATGCTCAAGATTGTCAGTTTACAGGTTTCTGAGACCAGTAATGTTAAAATAGTGCTTCTGTTCAAATGAAGTGAAATCTAGCCCAAATCTGCTCAAAAGCTTGTCTCTCTATGAGAGACAGCTGCTTCATTCAATATTCAGTGCAAATCTTGCCAAACTGAAAGATGCTTATGCCTTATGAAATACAATGTTTTTGCAATGCTGTAAGACAGTTTTTAATGTGTTAGAAGTTATATGCACAAAAACTTATGTTAGGACTTCAATACTCAAGATTGTCAGTTTACAGGTTTCTGAGACCAGTAATGTTGAAATAGTGCTTCTGTTCAAATGAAGTGAAATCTAGCCCAAATCTGCTCAAAAGCTTCTCTCTCTGTGAGTTAGAGCTGCTTCATTCAATGTTCAGTGCAAATCTTGCCAAACTGAAAGATGCTTATGTCTTATGAAATACAATGTTTTTGCAATGCTGTAAGACAGTTTTTAATGTGTTAGAAGTTATATGCACAAAAACTTATGTTAGGACTTCAATGCTCAAGATTGTCAGTTTACAGGTTTCTGAGAACAGTAATGTTGAAATAGTGCTTCTGTTCAAATGAAGTGAAATCTAGCCCAAATCTGCTCAAAAGCTTCTCTCTCTGTGAGTTAGAGTTGCTTCATTCAATGTTCAGTGCAAATCTTGCCAAACTGAAAGATGCTTATGTCTTATGAAATACAATGTTTTTGCAATGCTGTAAGACAGTTTTTAATGTGTTAGAAGTTATATGCACAAAAACTTATGTTAGGACTTCAATGCTCAAGATTGTCAGTTTACAGGTTTCTGAGACCAGAAATGTTAAAATAGTGCTTCTGTTCAAAAGTGAAATCTAGCCCAAATCTGCTCAAAAGCTTGTCTCTCTATGAGAGAAAGCTGCTTCATTCAATATTCAGTGCAAATCTTGCCAAACTGAAAGATGCTTATGTCTTATGATATAAAATGATTTCTGCAATGCAATGAGACAGTTTTTAATGTGTTAGAAGTTATATGCACAAAAACATATGTTAGGACTTCAATGCTCAAGATTGTCAGTTTACAGGTTTCTGAGACCAGTAATGTTAAAATAGTGCTTCTGTTCAAATGAAGTGTAATCTAGCCCAAAACTGCCCAAAAGCTTGTCTCTGTATGAGAGACAGCTGCTTCATTCAATATTCAGTGCAAATCTTGCCAAACTGAAAGATGCTTATGCCTTATGAAATACAATGTTTTTGCAATGCTGTAAGACAGTTTTTAATGTGTTAGAAGTTATATGCACAAAAACTTATGTTAGGACTTCAATGCTCAAGATTGTCAGTTTACAGGTTTCTGAGACCAGTAATGTTGAAATAGTGCTTCGGTTCAAATGAAGTGAAATCTAGCCCAAATGTGCTCAAAAGCTTCTCTCTCTGTGAGTTAGAGCTGCTTCATTCAATGTTCAGTGCAAATCTTGCCAAACTGAAAGATGCGTATGTCTTATGAAATAAAATGATTTCTGCAATGCAGTGAGACAGTTTTTAATGTGTTAGAAGTTATATGCACAAAAACTTATGTTAGGACTTCAATACTCAAGATTGTAAGTTTAAAAGTTTCTGTGACCAGTAATGCTGAAATAATGCTTCTGTTCAAATGAAGTGAAATCTAGCCCAAATCTGCTCAAAAGCTTGTCTCTCTATGAGAGAAAGCTGCTTCATTCAATATTCAGTGCAAATCTTGCCAAACTGAAAGATGCTTATGCCTTATGAAATACAATGTTTTTGCAATGCTGTAAGACAGTTTTTAATGTGTTAGAAGTTATATGCACAAAAACTTATGTTAGGACTTCAATGCTCAAGATTGTCAGTTTACAGGTTTCTGAGAACAGTAATGTTGAAATAGTGCTTCTGTTCAAATGAAGTGAAATCTAGCCCAAATCTGCTCAAAAGCTTCTCTCTCTGTGAGTTAGAGCTGCTTCATTCAATGTTCAGTGCAAATCTTGCCAAACTGAAAGATGCTTATGTCTTATGAAATACAATGTTTTTGCAATGCTGTAAGACAGTTTTTAATGTGTTAGAAGTTATATGCACAAAAACTTATGTTAGGACTTCAATGCTCAAGATTGTCAGTTTACAGGTTTCTGAGACCAGTAATGTTGAAATAGTGTTTCTGTTCAAATGAAGTAAAATCTAGCCCAAATCTGCTCAAAAGCTTCTCTCTCTGTGAGTTAGAGCTGCTTCATTCAATGTTCAGTGCAAATCTTGCCAAACTGAAAGATGCTTATGTCTTATGAAATAAAATGATTTCTGCAATGCAGTGAGACAGTTTTTAATGTGTTAGAAGTTAAATGCACAAAAACTTATGTTAGGACTTCAATGCTCAAGATTGTCAGTTTACAGGTTTCTGAGACCAGTCATGTTGAAATAGTGCTTCTGTTCAAATGAAGTAAAATCTAGCCCAAATCTGCTCAAAAGCTTGTGTCTCTATGAGAGAAAGCTGCTTCATTCAATATTCAGTGCAAATCTTGCCAAACTGAAAGATGCTTATGCCTTATGAAATACAATGTTTTTGCAATGCTGTAAGACAGTTTTTAATGTGTTAGAAGTTATATGCACAAAAACTTATGTTAGGACTTCAATGGTCAAGATTGTCAGTTTACAGGTTTCTGAGACCAGTTATGTTGAAATAGTGCTTCTGTTCAAATGAAGTAAAATCTAGCCCAAATCTGCTCAAAAGCTTGTGTCTCTATTGAGAGAAAGATGCTTCATTCAATATTCAGTGCAAATCTTGCCAAACTGAAAGATGCTTATGCCTTATGAAATACAATGTTTTTGCAATGCTGTAAAACAGTTTTTAATGTGTTACAAGTTATATGCACAAAAACGTATGTTAGGACTTCAATGCTCAAGATTGTCAGTTTACAGGTTTCTGAGACCAGAAATGTTAAAATAGTGCTTCTGTTCAAATGAAGTGAAATCTAGCCCAAATCTGCTCAAAAGCTTGTCTCTCTATGAGAGAAAGCTGCTTTATTCAATATTCAGTGCAAATCTTGCCAAACTGAAAGATGCTTATGTCTTATGATATAAAATGATTTCTGCAATGCAATGAGACAGTTTTTAATGTGTTAGAAGTTATATGCACAAAAACATATGTTAGGACTTCAATGCTCAAGATTGTCAGTTTACAGGTTTCTGAGACCAGTAATGTTAAAATAGTGCTTCTGTTCAAATGAAGTGTAATCTAGCCCAAAACTGCCCAAAAGCTTGTCTCTGTATGAGAGACAGCTGCTTCATTCAATATTCAGTGCAAATCTTGCCAAACTGAAAGATGCTTATGCCTTATGAAATACAATGTTTTTGCAATGCTGTAAGACAGTTTTTAATGTGTTAGAAGTTATATGCACAAAAACTTATGTTAGGACTTCAATGCTCAAGATTGTCAGTTTACAGGTTTCTGAGACCAGTAATGTTGAAATAGTGCTTCGGTTCAAATGAAGTGAAATCTAGCCCAAATGTGCTCAAAAGCTTCTCTCTCTGTGAGTTAGAGCTGCTTCATTCAATGTTCAGTGCAAATCTTGCCAAACTGAAAGATGCGTATGTCTTATGAAATAAAATGATTTCTGCAATGCAGTGAGACAGTTTTTAATGTGTTAGAAGTTATATGCACAAAAACTTATGTTAGGACTTCAATACTCAAGATTGTAAGTTTAAAAGTTTCTGTGACCAGTAATGCTGAAATAATGCTTCTGTTCAAATGAAGTGAAATCTAGCCCAAATCTGCTCAAAAGCTTGTCTCTCTATGAGAGAAAGCTGCTTCATTCAATATTCAGTGCAAATCTTGCCAAACTGAAAGATGCTTATGCCTTATGAAATACAATGTTTTTGCAATGCTGTAAGACAGTTTTTAATGTGTTAGAAGTTATATGCACAAAAACTTATGTTAGGACTTCAATGCTCAAGATTGTCAGTTTACAGGTTTCTGAGAACAGTAATGTTGAAATAGTGCTTCTGTTCAAATGAAGTGAAATCTAGCCCAAATCTGCTCAAAAGCTTCTCTCTCTGTGAGTTAGAGCTGCTTCATTCAATGTTCAGTGCAAATCTTGCCAAACTGAAAGATGCTTATGTCTTATGAAATACAATGTTTTTGCAATGCTGTAAGACAGTTTTTAATGTGTTAGAAGTTATATGCACAAAAACTTATGTTAGGACTTCAATGCTCAAGATTGTCAGTTTACAGGTTTCTGAGACCAGTAATGTTGAAATAGTGTTTCTGTTCAAATGAAGTAAAATCTAGCCCAAATCTGCTCAAAAGCTTCTCTCTCTGTGAGTTAGAGCTGCTTCATTCAATGTTCAGTGCAAATCTTGCCAAACTGAAAGATGCTTATGTCTTATGAAATAAAATGATTTCTGCAATGCAGTGAGACAGTTTTTAATGTGTTAGAAGTTAAATGCACAAAAACTTATGTTAGGACTTCAATGCTCAAGATTGTCAGTTTACAGGTTTCTGAGACCAGTCATGTTGAAATAGTGCTTCTGTTCAAATGAAGTAAAATCTAGCCCAAATCTGCTCAAAAGCTTGTGTCTCTATGAGAGAAAGCTGCTTCATTCAATATTCAGTGCAAATCTTGCCAAACTGAAAGATGCTTATGCCTTATGAAATACAATGTTTTTGCAATGCTGTAAGACAGTTTTTAATGTGTTAGAAGTTATATGCACAAAAACTTATGTTAGGACTTCAATGCTCAAAATTGTCAGTTTACAGGTTTCTGAGACCAGTAATGTTAAAACAGTGCTTCTGTTCAAATGAAGTGAAATCTAGCCCAAATCTGCTCAAAAGCTTGTCTCTCTATGAGAGACAGCTGCTTCATTCAATATTCAGTGCAAATCTTGCCAAACTGAAAGATGCTTATGCCTTATGAAATACAATGTTTTTGCAATGCTGTAAGACAGTTTTTAATGTGTTAGAAGTTATATGCACAAAAACTTATGTTAGGACTTTCAATACTCAAGATTGTCAGTTTAAAAGTTTCTGAGACCAGTAATGCTGAAATAATGCTTCTGTTCAAATGAAGTGAAATCTAGCCCAAATCTGCTCAAAAGCTTGTCTCTCTATGAGAGAAAGCTGCTTCATTCAATATTCAGTGCAAATCTTGCCAAACTGAAAGATGCTTATGCCTTATGAAATACAATGTTTTTGCAATGCTGTAAGACAGTTTTTAATGTGTTAGAAGTTATATGCACAAAAACTTATGTTAGCACTTCAATGCTCAAGATTGTCAGTTTACAGGTTTCTGAGACCAGAAATGTTAAAATAGTGCTTCTGTTCAAAAGTGAAATCTAGCCCAAATCTGCTCAAAAGCTTGTCTCTCTATGAGAGACAGCTGCTTCATTCAATATTCAGTGCAAATCTTGCCAAACTGAAAGATGCTTATGCCTTATGAAATACAATGTTTTTGCAATGCTGTAAGACAGTTTTTAATGTGTTAGAAGTTATATGCACAAAAACTTATGTTAGGACTTCAATGCTCAAGATTGTCAGTTTACAGGTTTCTGAGACCAGAAATGTTAAAATAGTGCTTCTGTTCAAAAGTGAAATCTAGCCCAAATCTGCTCAAAAGCTTGTCTCTCTATGAGAGAAAGCTGCTTCATTCAATATTCAGTGCAAATCTTGCCAAACTGAAAGATGTTTTTGCAATCCTGTAAGACAGTTTTTAATGTGTTAGAAGTTATATGCACAAAAACTTATGTTAGGGCTTCAATGATCAAGATTGTCAGTTTTCAGGTTTCTGAGACCAATAATGCTGAAATAATGCTTCTGGTTCAAATGAAGTGAAATCTAGCCCAAATCTGCTCAAAAGCTTCTTTCTCTGTGAGTTAGAGCTGCTTCATTCAATGTTCAGTGCAAATCTTGCCAAACTAAAAGATGCGTATGTCTTATGAAATAAAATGATTTCTGCAATGCAGTGAGACAGTTTTTAATGTGTTAGAAGTTATATGCACAAAAACTTATGTTAGGACTTCAATGCTCAAGAATGTCAGTTTAAAAGTTTCTGAGACCAGTAATGTTGAAATAATGCTTCTGTTCAAATGAAGTGAAATCTAGCCCAAATCTGCTCAAAAGCTTGTCTCTCTATGAAAGACAGCTGCTTCATTCAATATTCAGTGCAAATCTTACCAAACTGAAAGATGCTTATGCCTTATGAAATACAATGTTTTTGCAATGTTATAAGACAGTTTTTAATGTGTTAGAAGTTATATGCACAAAAACTTATGTTAGGACTTCAATGGTCAAGATTGTCAGTTTACAGGTTTCTGAGACCAGTTATGTTGAAATAGTGCTTCTGTTCAAATGAAGTAAAATCTAGCCCAAATCTGCTCAAAAGCTTGTGTCTCTATTGAGAGAAAGATGCTTCATTCAATATTCAGTGCAAATCTTGCCAAACTGAAAGATGCTTATGCCTTATGAAATACAATGTTTTTGCAATGCTGTAAAACAGTTTTTAATGTGTTACAAGTTATATGCACAAAAACGTATGTTAGGACTTCAATGCTCAAGATTGTCAGTTTACAGGTTTCTGAGACCAGAAATGTTAAAATAGTGCTTCTGTTCAAATGAAGTGAAATCTAGCCCAAATCTGCTCAAAAGCTTGTCTCTCTATGAGAGAAAGCTGCTTTATTCAATATTCAGTGCAAATCTTGCCAAACTGAAAGATGCTTATGTCTTATGATATAAAATGATTTCTGCAATGCAATGAGACAGTTTTTAATGTGTTAGAAGTTATATGCACAAAAACATATGTTAGGACTTCAATGCTCAAGATTGTCAGTTTACAGGTTTCTGAGACCAGTAATGTTAAAATAGTGCTTCTGTTCAAATGAAGTGTAATCTAGCCCAAAACTGCCCAAAAGCTTGTCTCTGTATGAGAGACAGCTGCTTCATTCAATATTCAGTGCAAATCTTGCCAAACTGAAAGATGCTTATGCCTTATGAAATACAATGTTTTTGCAATGCTGTAAGACAGTTTTTAATGTGTCAGAAGTTATATGCACAAAAACTTATGTTAGGACTTCAATGCTCAAGATTGTCAGTTTACAGGTTTCTGAGACCAGTAATGTTGAAATAGTGCTTCGGTTCAAATGAAGTGAAATCTAGCCCAAATGTGCTCAAAAGCTTCTCTCTCTGTGAGTTAGAGCTGCTTCATTCAATGTTCAGTGCAAATCTTGCCAAACTGAAAGATGCGTATGTCTTATGAAATAAAATGATTTCTGCAATGCAGTGAGACAGTTTTTAATGTGTTAGAAGTTATATGCACAAAAACTTATGTTAGGACTTCAATACTCAAGATTGTAAGTTTAAAAGTTTCTGTGACCAGTAATGCTGAAATAATGCTTCTGTTCAAATGAAGTGAAATCTAGCCCAAATCTGCTCAAAAGCTTGTCTCTCTATGAGAGAAAGCTGCTTCATTCAATATTCAGTGCAAATCTTGCCAAACTGAAAGATGCTTATGCCTTATGAAATACAATGTTTTTGCAATGCTGTAAGACAGTTTTTAATGTGTTAGAAGTTATATGCACAAAAACTTATGTTAGGACTTCAATGCTCAAGATTGTCAGTTTACAGGTTTCTGAGAACAGTAATGTTGAAATAGTGCTTCTGTTCAAATGAAGTGAAATCTAGCCCAAATCTGCTCAAAAGCTTCTCTCTCTGTGAGTTAGAGCTGCTTCATTCAATGTTCAGTGCAAATCTTGCCAAACTGAAAGATGCTTATGTCTTATGAAATACAATGTTTTTGCAATGCTGTAAGACAGTTTTTAATGTGTTAGAAGTTATATGCACAAAAACTTATGTTAGGACTTCAATGCTCAAGATTGTCAGTTTACAGGTTTCTGAGACCAGTAATGTTGAAATAGTGTTTCTGTTCAAATGAAGTAAAATCTAGCCCAAATCTGCTCAAAAGCTTCTCTCTCTGTGAGTTAGAGCTGCTTCATTCAATGTTCAGTGCAAATCTTGCCAAACTGAAAGATGCTTATGTCTTATGAAATAAAATGATTTCTGCAATGCAGTGAGACAGTTTTTAATGTGTTAGAAGTTAAATGCACAAAAACTTATGTTAGGACTTCAATGCTCAAGATTGTCAGTTTACAGGTTTCTGAGACCAGTTATGTTGAAATAGTGCTTCTGTTCAAATGAAGTAAAATCTAGCCCAAATCTGCTCAAAAGCTTGTGTCTCTATGAGAGAAAGCTGCTTCATTCAATATTCAGTGCAAATCTTGCCAAACTGAAAGATGCTTATGCCTTATGAAATACAATGTTTTTGCAATGCTGTAAGACAGTTTTTAATGTGTTAGAAGTTATATGCACAAAAACTTATGTTAGGACTTCAATGCTCAAGATTGTTAGTTTACAGGTTTCTGAGACCAGTAATGTTAAAATAGTGCTTCTGTTCAAATGAAGTAAAATCTAGCCCAAATCTGCTCAAAAGCTTGTCTCTCTATGAGAGGAAGCTGCTTCATTCAATATTCAGTGCAAATCTTGCCAAACTGAAAGATGCTTATGCCTTATGAAATACAATGTTTTTGCAATGCTGTAAGAGAATTTTTAATGTGTTAGAAGTTATATGCACAAAAACTTATGTTAGGACGTCAATGGTCAAGATTGTCAGTTTACAGGTTTCTGAGACCAGTTATGTTGAAATAGTGCTTCTGTTCAAATGAAGTAAAATCTAGCCCAAATCTGCTCAAAAGCTTGTGTCTCTATGAGAGAAAGATGCTTCATTCAATATTCAGTGCAAATCTTGCCAAACTGAAAGATGCGTATGTCTTATGAAATAAAATGATTTCTGCAATGCAGTGAGACAGTTTTTAATGTGTTAGAAGTTATATGCACAAAAACTTATGTTAGCACTTCAATGCTCAAGATTGTTAGTTTACAGGTTTCTGAGACCAGTAATGTTAAAATAGTGCTTCTGTTCAAAATGAAGTGAAATCTAGCCCAAATCTGCTCAAAAGCTTGTCTCTCTATGAGAGAAAGCTGCTTCATTCAATATTCAGTGCAAATCTTGCCAAACTGAAAGATGCTTATGCCTTATGAAATACAATGTTTTTGCAATGCTGTAAGACAATTTTTAATGTGTTAGAAGTTATTTGCACAAAAACTTATGTTAGGACTTCAATGCTCAAGATTGTCAGTTTACAGGTTTCTGAGACCAGTAATGTTAAAATAGTGCTTCTGTTCAAATGAAGTGTAATCTAGCCCAAATCTGCCCAAAAGCTTGTCTCTGTATGAGAGACAGCTGCTTCATTCAATATTCAGTGCAAATCTTGCCAAACTGAAAGATGCTTATGCCTTATGAAAAACAATGTTTTTGCAATGCTGTAAGACAGTTTTTAATGTGTTAGAAGTTATATGCACAAAAACTTATGTTAGGACTTCAATGCTCAAGATTGTCAGTTTACAGGTTTCTGAGACCAGTAATATTGAAATAGTGCTTCTGTTCACATGAAGTGAAATCTAGCCTAAATCTGCTCAAAAGCTTGTCTCTCTGTGAGTTAGAGCTGCTTCATTCAATGTTCAGTGCAAATCTTGCCAAACTGAAAGATGCGTATGTCTTATGAAATAAAATGATTTCTGCAATGCAGTGAGACAGTTTTTAATGTGTTAGAAGTTATATGCACAAAAACTTATGTTAGGACTTCAATACTCAAGATTGTCAGTTTAAAAGTTTCTGTGACCAGTAATGCTGAAATAATGCTTCTGTTCAAATGAAGTGAAATCTAGCCCAAATCTGCTCAAAAGCTTGTCTCTCTATGAGAGAAAGCTGCTTCATTCAATATTCAGTGCAAATCTTGCCAAACTGAAAGATGCTTATGCCTTATGAAATACAATGTTTTTGCAATGCTGTAAGACAGTTTTTAATGTGTTAGAAGTTATATGCACAAAAACTTATGTTAGGACTTCAATGCTCAAGATTGTCAGTTTACAGGTTTCTGAGAACAGTAATGTTGAAATAGTGCTTCTGTTCAAATGAAGTGAAATCTAGCCCAAATCTGCTCAAAAGCTTCTCTCTCTGTGAGTTAGAGCTGCTTCATTCAATGTTCAGTGCAAATCTTGCCAAACTGAAAGACGCTTATGTCTTATGAAATACAATGTTTTTGCAATGCTGTAAGACAGTTTTTAATGTGTTAGAAGTTATATGCACAAAAACTTATGTTAGGACTTCAATGCTCAAGATTGTCAGTTTACAGGTTTCTGAGACCAGTAATGTTGAAATAGTGTTTCTGTTCAAATGAAGTAAAATCTAGCCCAAATCTGCTCAAAAGCTTCTCTCTCTGTGAGTTAGAGCTGCTTCATTCAATGTTCAGTGCAAATCTTGCCAAACTGAAAGATGCTTATGTCTTATGAAATAAAAAGATTTCTGCAATGCAGTGAGACAGTTTTTAATGTGTTAGAAGTTAAATGCACAAAAACTTATGTTAGGACTTCAATGCTCAAGATTGTCAGTTTACAGGTTTCTGAGACCAGTTATGTTGAAATAGTGCTTCTGTTCAAATGAAGTAAAATCTAGCCCAAATCTGCTCAAAAGCTTGTCTCTCTATGAGAGACAGCTGCTTCATTCAATATTCAGTGCAAATCTTGCCAAACTGAAAGATGCTTATGCCTTATGAAATACAATGTTTTTGCAATGCTGTAAGACAGTTTTTAATGTGTTAGAAGTTATATGCACAAAAACTTATGTTAGGACTTTCAATACTCAAGATTGTCAGTTTAAAAGTTTCTGAGACCAGTAATGCTGAAATAATGCTTCTGTTCAAATGAAGTGAAATCTAGCCCAAATCTGCTCAAAAGCTTGTCTCTCTATGAGAGAAAGCTGCTTCATTCAATATTCAGTGCAAATCTTGCCAAACTGAAAGATGCTTATGCCTTATGAAATACAATGTTTTTGCAATGCTGTAAGACAGTTTTTAATGTGTTAGAAGTTATATGCACAAAAACTTATGTTAGGACTTCAAAGCTCAAGATTGTCAGTTTACAGGTTTCTGAGACCAATAATGTTGAAATAGTGCTTCTGTTCAAATGAAGTGAAATCTAGCCCAAATCTGCTCAAAAGCTTCTCTCTCTGTGAGTTAGAGCTGCTTCATTCAATGTTCAGTGCAAATCTTGCCAAACTGAAAGATGCTTATGTCTTATGAAATAAAATGATTTCTGCAATGCAGTGAGACAGTTTTTAATGTGTTAGAAGTTATATGCACAAAAACTTATGTTAGGACTTCAATGCTCAAGATTGTCAGTTTACAGGTTTCTGAGACCAGTTATGTTGAAATATATCCTTCTGTTCAAATGAACTGAAATCTAGCCCAAATCTGCTCAAAAGCTTGTCTCTCTGTGAGATAGAGCTGCTTCATTCAATGTTCAGTGCAAATCTTGCCAAACTGAAAGATGCTTATGCCTTATGAAATACAATGTTTTTGCAATGCTGTAAGATAGTTTTTAATGTGTTAGAAGTTATATGCAAAAAAACTTATGTTAGGACTTCAATGCTCAAGATTGTCAGTTTACAGGTTTCTGAGACCAGTAATGTTGAAATAGTGTTTCTGTTCAAATGAAGTGAAATCTAGCCCAAATCTGCTCAAATGCTTCTCTCTCTGTGAGTTAGAGCTGCTTCATTCAATGTTCAGTGCAAATCTTGCCAAACTGAAAGATGCTTATGTCTTATGAAATAAAATGATTTCTGCAATGCAGTGAGACAGTTTTTAATGTGTTAGAAGTTATATGCACAAAAACTTATGTTAAGACTTCAATGCTCAAGATTGTCAGTTTACAGGTTTCTGAGACCAGTTATGTTGAAATAGTGCTTATGTTCAAATGAAGTGAAATCTAGCCCAAATCTGCTCAAAAGCTTGTGTCTCTATGAGAGAAAGCTGCTTCATTCAATATTCAGTGCAAATCTTGCCAAACTGAAAGATGCTTATGCCTTATGAAATACAATGTTTTTGCAATGCTGTAAAACAGTTTTTAATGTGTTACAAGTTATATGCACAAAAACTTATGTTGGGACTTCAATGCTCAAGATTGTCAGTTTACAGGTTTCTGAGACCAGTAATGTTGAAATAGTGCTTCTGTTCAAATGAAGTGAAATCTAGCCCAAATCTGCTCAAAAGCTTGTCTCTCTATGAGAGACAGCTGCTTCATTAAATATTCAGTGCAAATCTTGCCAAACTGAAAGATGCTTATGCCTTATGAAATACAATGTTTTTGCAATGCTGTAAAGACAGTTTTTAATGTGTTAGAAGTTATATGCACAAAAACTTATGTTAGGACTTCAATGCTCAAGATTGTCAGTTTACAGGTTTCTGAGACCAGTAATGTTAAAATAGTGCTTCTGTTCAAATGAAGTGAAATCTAGCCCAAATCTGCTCAAATGCTTGTCTCTCTATGAGAGAAAGCTGCTTTATTCAATATTCAGTGCAAATCTTGCCAAACTGAAAGATGCTTATGTCTTATGATATAAAATGATTTCTGCAATGCAGTAAGACAGTTTTTTTATTGTGTTAGAAGTTATATGCACAAAAACTTATGTTAGGACTTCAATGCTCAAGATTGTCAGTTTACAGGTTTCTGAGACCAGTAATGTTGAAATAGTGCTTCTGTTCAAATGAAGTGAAATCTAGTCCAAATCTGCTCAAAAGCTTCTCTCTCTGTGAGTTAGAGCTGCTTCATTCAATGTTCAGTGCAAATCTTGCCAAACTGAAAGATGCTTATGTCTTATGAAATACAATGTTTTTGCAATGCTGTAAGACAGTTTTTAATGTGTTAGAAGTTATATGCACAAAAACTTATGTTAGGACTTCAATGCTCAAGATTGTCAGTTTAAAAGTTTCTGAGACCAGTAATGCTGAAATAATGCTTCTGTTCAAATGAAGTGAAATCTAGCCCAAATCTGCTCAAAAGCTTGTCTCTCTATGAAAGACAGCTGCTTCATTCAATATTCAGTGCAAATCTTACCAAACTGAAAGATGCTTATGCCTTATGAAATACAATGTTTTTGCAATGTTATAAGACAGTTTTTAATGTGTTAGAAGTTATATGCACAAAAACTTATGTTAGGACTTCAATGGTCAAGATTGTCAGTTTACAGGTTTCTGAGACCAGTTATGTTGAAATAGTGCTTCTGTTCAAATGAAGTAAAATCTAGCCCAAATCTGCTCAAAAGCTTGTGTCTCTATTGAGAGAAAGATGCTTCATTCAATATTCAGTGCAAATCTTGCCAAACTGAAAGATGCTTATGCCTTATGAAATACAATGTTTTTGCAATGCTGTAAAACAGTTTTTAATGTGTTACAAGTTATATGCACAAAAACGTATGTTAGGACTTCAATGCTCAAGATTGTCAGTTTACAGGTTTCTGAGACCAGAAATGTTAAAATAGTGCTTCTGTTCAAATGAAGTGAAATCTAGCCCAAATCTGCTCAAAAGCTTGTCTCTCTATGAGAGAAAGCTGCTTTATTCAATATTCAGTGCAAATCTTGCCAAACTGAAAGATGCTTATGTCTTATGATATAAAATGATTTCTGCAATGCAGTGAGACAGTTTTTAATGTGTTAGAAGTTATATGCACAAAAACATATGTTAGGACTTCAATGCTCAAGATTGTCAGTTTACAGGTTTCTGAGACCAGTAATGTTAAAATAGTGCTTCTGTTCAAATGAAGTGTAATCTAGCCCAAAACTGCCCAAAAGCTTGTCTCTGTATGAGAGACAGCTGCTTCATTCAATATTCAGTGCAAATCTTGCCAAACTGAAAGATGCTTATGCCTTATGAAATACAATGTTTTTGCAATGCTGTAAGACAGTTTTTAATGTGTTAGAAGTTATATGCACAAAAACTTATGTTAGGACTTCAATGCTCAAGATTGTCAGTTTACAGGTTTCTGAGACCAGTAATGTTGAAATAGTGCTTCGGTTCAAATGAAGTGAAATCTAGCCCAAATGTGCTCAAAAGCTTCTCTCTCTGTGAGTTAGAGCTGCTTCATTCAATGTTCAGTGCAAACCTTGCCAAACTGAAAGATGCGTATGTCTTATGAAATAAAATGATTTCTGCAATGCAGTGAGACAGTTTTTAATGTGTTAGAAGTTATATGCACAAAAACTTATGTTAGGACTTCAATACTCAAGATTGTCAGTTTAAAAGTTTCTGTGACCAGTAATGCTGAAATAATGCTTCTGTTCAAATGAAGTGAAATCTAGCCCAAATCTGCTCAAAAGCTTCTCTCTCTGTGAGTTAGAGCTGCTTCATTCAATGTTCAGTGCAAATCTTGCCAAACTGAAAGATGCTTATGTCTTATGAAATACAATGTTTTTGCAATGCTGTAAGACAGTTTTTAATGTGTTAGAAGTTATATGCACAAAAACTTATGTTAGGACTTCAATGCTCAAGATTGTCAGTTTACAGGTTTCTGAGACCAGTAATGTTGAAATAGTGTTTCTGTTCAAATGAAGTAAAATCTAGCCCAAATCTGCTCAAAAGCTTCTCTCTCTGTGAGTTAGAGCTGCTTCATTCAATGTTCAGTGCAAATCTTGCCAAACTGAAAGATGCTTATGTCTTATGAAATAAAATGATTTCTGCAATGCAGTGAGACAGTTTTTAATGTGTTAGAAGTTAAATGCACAAAAACTTATGTTAGGACTTCAATGCTCAAGATTGTCAGTTTACAGGTTTCTGAGACCAGTTATGTTGAAATAGTGCTTCTGTTCAAATGAAGTAAAATCTAGCCCAAATCTGCTCAAAAGCTTGTGTCTCTATGAGAGAAAGCTGCTTCATTCAATATTCAGTGCAAATCTTGCCAAACTGAAAGATGCTTATGCCTTATGAAATACAATGTTTTTGCAATGCTGTAAGACAGTTTTTAATGTGTTAGAAGTTATATGCACAAAAACTTATGTTAGGACTTCAATGCTCAAAATTGTCAGTTTACAGGTTTCTGAGACCAGTAATGTTAAAACAGTGCTTCTGTTCAAATGAAGTGAAATCTAGCCCAAATCTGCTCAAAAGCTTGTCTCTCTATGAGAGACAGCTGCTTCATTCAATATTCACTGCAAATCTTGCCAAACTGAAAGATGCTTATGCCTTATGAAATACAATGTTTTTGCAATGCTGTAAGACAGTTTTTAATGTGTTAGAAGTTATATGCACAAAAACTTATGTTAGGACTTTCAATACTCAAGATTGTCAGTTTAAAAGTTTCTGAGACCAGTAATGCTGAAATAATGCTTCTGTTCAAATGAAGTGAAATCTAGCCCAAATCTGCTCAAAAGCTTGTCTCTCTATGAGAGAAAGCTGCTTCATTCAATATTCAGTGCAAATCTTGCCAAACTGAAAGATGCTTATGCCTTATGAAATACAATGTTTTTGCAATGCTGTAAGACAGTTTTTAATGTGTTAGAAGTTATATGCACAAAAACTTATGTTAGCACTTCAATGCTCAAGATTGTCAGTTTACAGGTTTCTGAGACCAGTAATGTTGAAATATTGCTTCTGTTCAAATGAAGTGAAATCTAGCCCAAATCTGTTCAAAAGCTTGTCTCTCTGTGAGATAGAGATGCTTCATTCAATGTTTAGTGCAAATCTTGCCAAACTGAAAGATGCTTATTCCTTATGAAATACAATGTTTTTGCAATGCTGTAAGACAGTTTTCAATGTGTTAGAAGTTATATGCACAAAAATTTATGTTAGGACTTCAATACTCAAGATTGTCAGTTTACAAGTTTCTGAGACCAGTTATGTTGAAATAGTGCTTCCTTTCAAATGAAGTGAAATCTAGCCCAAATCTGCTCAAAAGCTTGTGTCTCTATGAGAGAAAGCTGCTTCATTCAATATTCAGTGCAAATCTTGCCAAACTGAAAGATGCTTATGCCTTATGAAATACAATGTTTTTGCAATGCTGTAAGACAGTTTTTAATGTGATAGAAGTTATATGCACAAAAACTTATGTTAGGACTTCAATACTCAAGATTGTCAGTTTAAAAGTTTCTGAGACCAGTTATGTTGAAATAATGCTTCTGTTCAAATGAAGTGAAATCTAGCCCAAATCTGCTCAAAAGCTTGTCTCTCTATGAGAGAAAGCTGCTTCATTCAATAATCAGTGCAAATCTCGCCAAACTGAAAGATGCTTATGCCTTAAGAAATACATTGTTTTCGCAAATGCTGTAAGACCGTTTTTAATGTGTTAGAAGTTATATGCACAAAAACTTATGTTAGGACTTCAATGCTCAAGATTGTCAGTTTACAGGTTTCTGAGACCAGTAATGTTGAAATAGTGCTTCTGTTCAAATGAAGTGAAATCTAGCCCAAATCTGCTCAAAAGCTTGTCTCTCTATGAGAGAAAGCTGCTTCATTCAATATTCACTGCAAATCTTGCCAAACTGAAAGATGCTTATGCCTTATGAAATACAATGTTTTTGCAATGCTGTAAGACAGTTTTTAATGTGTTAGAAGTTATATGCACAAAAACTTATGTTAGGACTTTCAATACTCAAGATTGTCAGTTTAAAAGTTTCTGAGACCAGTAATGCTGAAATAATGCTTCTGTTCAAATGAAGTGAAATCTAGCCCAAATCTGCTCAAAAGCTTGTCTCTCTATGAGAGAAAGCTGCTTCATTCAATATTCAGTGCAAATCTTGCCAAACTGAAAGATGCTTATGCCTTATGAAATACAATGTTTTTGCAATGCTGTAAGACAGTTTTTAATGTGTTAGAAGTTATATGCACAAAAACTTATGTTAGGACTTCAATGCTCAAGATTGTCAGTTTACAGGTTTCTGAGACCAGTAATGTTGAAATAGTGCTTCTGTTCAAATGAAGTGAAATCTAGCCCAAATCTGCTCAAAAGCTTCTCTCTCTGTGAGTTAGAGGTGCTTCATTCAGTGTTCAGTGCAAATCTTGCCAAACTGAAAGATGCTTATGCCTTATGAAATACAATGTTTTTGCAATGCTGTAAGACAGTTTTTAATGTGATAGAAGTTATATGCACAAAAACTTATGTTAGGACTTCAATACTCAAGATTGTCAGTTTAAAAGTTTCTGAGACCAGTAATGTTGAAATAGTGCTTCTGTTCAAATGAAGTGAAATCTAGCCCAAATCTGCTCAAAAGCTTGTCTCTCTATGAGAGACAGCTGCTTCATTCAATATTCAGTGCAAATCTTGCCAAACTGAAAGAGGCTTATGTCTTGTGAAATAAAATGTTTCTGCAATGCAGTGAGACAGTTTTTAATGTGTTAGAAGTTCTATATGCACAAAAACATATGTTAGGACTTCAATGCTCAAGATTGTCAGTTTACAGGTTTCTGAGACCAGTAACGTTAAAATAGTGCTTCTGTTCAAATGAAGTGAAATCTAGCCCAAATCTGCTCAAAAAAAGTCTCTCTATGAGAGACAGCTGCTTCATTCAATATTCAGTGCAAATCTTGCCAAACTGAAAGAGGCTTATGTCTTGTGAAATAAAATGTTTCTGCAATGCAGTGAGACAGTTTTTAATGTGTTAGAAGTTATATGCACAAAAACTTATGTTAGGACTTCAATGCTCAAGATTGTCAGTTTACAGGTTTCTGAGACCAGTAACGTTAAAATAGTGCTTCTGTTCAAATGAAGTGAAATCTAGCCCAAATCTGCTCAAAAAAAGTCTCTCTATGAGAGACAGCTGCTTCATTCAGTATTCAGTGCAAATCTTGCCAAACTGAAAGATGCTTATGCCTTATTAAATACAATGTTTTTGCAATGCTGTAAGACAGTTTTTAATGTGTTAGAAGTTATATGCACAAAAACTTATGTTAGGACTTCAATGCTCAAGATTGTCAGTTTACAGGTTTCTGAAACCAGTAATGTTAAAATAGTGCTTCTGTTCAAATGAAGTGTAATCTAGCCCAAATCTGCTAAAAAGCTTGTCTCTGTATGAGAGACAGCTGCTTCATTCAATATTAAGTGCAAATCTTGCCAAACTGAAAGATGCTTATGCCTTATGAAATACAATGTTTTTGCAATGCTGTAAGACAGTTTTTAATGTGTTAGAAGTTATATGCACAAAAACTTATGTTAGGACTTCAATGCTCAAGATTGTTAGTTTACAGGTTTCTGAGACCAGTAATGTTAAAATAGTGCTTCTGTTCAAATGAAGTAAAATCTAGCCCAAATCTGCTCAAAAGCTTGTCTCTCTATGAGAGGAAGCTGCTTCATTCAATATTCAGTGCAAATCTTGCCAAACTGAAAGATGCTTATGCCTTATGAAATACAATGTTTTTGCAATGCTGTAAGAGAATTTTTAATGTGTTAGAAGTTATATGCACAAAAACTTATGTTAGGACGTCAATGGTCAAGATTGTCAGTTTACAGGTTTCTGAGACCAGTTATGTTGAAATAGTGCTTCTGTTCAAATGAAGTAAAATCTAGCCCAAATCTGCTCAAAAGCTTGTGTCTCTATGAGAGAAAGATGCTTCATTCAATATTCAGTGCAAATCTTGCCAAACTGAAAGATGCGTATGTCTTATGAAATAAAATGATTTCTGCAATGCAGTGAGACAGTTTTTAATGTGTTAGAAGTTATATGCACAAAAACTTATGTTAGCACTTCAATGCTCAAGATTGTTAGTTTACAGGTTTCTGAGACCAGTAATGTTAAAATAGTGCTTCTGTTCAAAATGAAGTGAAATCTAGCCCAAATCTGCTCAAAAGCTTGTCTCTCTATGAGAGAAAGCTGCTTCATTCAATATTCAGTGCAAATCTTGCCAAACTGAAAGATGCTTATGCCTTATGAAATACAATGTTTTTGCAATGCTGTAAGACAATTTTTAATGTGTTAGAAGTTATTTGCACAAAAACTTATGTTAGGACTTCAATGCTCAAGATTGTCAGTTTACAGGTTTCTGAGACCAGTAATGTTAAAATAGTGCTTCTGTTCAAATGAAGTGTAATCTAGCCCAAATCTGCCCAAAAGCTTGTCTCTGTATGAGAGACAGCTGCTTCATTCAATATTCAGTGCAAATCTTGCCAAACTGAAAGATGCTTATGCCTTATGAAATACAATGTTTTTGCAATGCTGTAAGACAGTTTTTAATGTGTTAGAAGTTATATGCACAAAAACTTATGTTAGGACTTCAATGCTCAAGATTGTCAGTTTACAGGTTTCTGAGACCAGTAATGTTGAAATAGTGCTTCGGTTCAAATGAAGTGAAATCTAGCCCAAATGTGCTCAAAAGCTTCTCTCTCTGTGAGTTAGAGCTGCTTCATTCAATGTTCAGTGCAAATCTTGCCAAACTGAAAGATGCGTATGTCTTATGAAATAAAATGATTTCTGCAATGCAGTGAGACAGTTTTTAATGTGTTAGAAGTTATATGCACAAAAACTTATGTTAGGACTTCAATACTCAAGATTGTCAGTTTACAGGTTTCTGAGAACAGTAATGTTGAAATAGTGCTTCTGTTCAAATGAAGTGAAATCTAGCCCAAATCTGCTCAAAAGCTTGTCTCTCTATGAGAGAAAGCTGCTTCATTCAATATTCAGTGCAAATCTTGCCAAACTGAAAGATGCGTATGCCTTATGAAATACAATGTTTTTGCAATGCTGTAAGACAGTTTTTAATGTGTTAGAAGTTATATGCACAAAAACTTATGTTAGGACTTCAATGCTCAAGATTGTCAGTTTACAGGTCTGAGACCAGTAATGTTGAAATAGTGCTTCTGTTCAAATGAAGTGAAATCTAGCCCAAATCTGCTCAAAAGCTTCTCTCTCTGTGAGTTAGAGCTGCTTCATTCAATGTTCAGTGCAAATCTTGCCAAACTGAAAGATGCGTATGTCTTATGAAATAAAATGATTTCTGCAATGCAGTGAGACAGTTTTTAATGTGTTAGAAGTTATATGCACAGAAACTTATGTTAGCACTTCAATGCTCAAGATTGTCAGTTTAAAAGTTTCTGAGACCAGTAATGCTGAAATAATGCTTCTGTTCAAATGAAGTGAAATCTAGCCCAAATCTGCTCAAAAGCTTGTCTCTCTGTGAGATAGAGCTGCTTCATTCAATGTTCAGTGCAAATCTTGCCAAACTGAAAGATGCGTATGTCTTATGAAATAAAATGATTTCTGCAATGCAGTGAGACAGTTTTTAATGTGTTAGAAGTTATATGCACAGAAACTTATGTTAGCACTTCAATGCTCAAGATTGTCAGTTTACAGGTTTCTGAGACCAGTAATGTTGAAATAGTGCTTCTGTTCAAATGAAGTGAAATCTAGCCCAAATCTGCTCAAAAGCTTGTCTCTCTGTGAGATAGAGATGCTTCATTCAATGGTCAGTGCAAATCTTGCCAAACTGAAAGATGCTTATTCCTTATGAAATAAAATGATTTCTGCAATGCAGTGAGACAGTTTTTAATGTGTTAGAAGTTTTATATGCACAAAAACATATGTTAGGACTTCAATGCTCAAGATTGTCAGTTTACAGGTTTCTGAGAACAGTAATGTTGAAATAGTGCTTCTGTTCAAATGAAGTGAAATCTAGCCCAAATCTGCTCAAAAGCTTCTCTCTCTGTGAGTTAGAGCTGCTTCATTCAATGTTCAGTGCAAATCTTGCCAAACTGAAAGATGCTTATGTCTTATGAAATACAATGTTTTATACAATGCTGTAAGACAGTTTTTAATGTGTTAGAAGTTATATGCACAAAAACTTATGTTAGGACTTCAATGCTCAAGATTGTCAGTTTAAAAGTTTCTGAGACCAGTAATGCTGAAATAATGCTTCTGTTCAAATGAAGTGAAATCTAGCCCAAATCTGCTCAAAAGCTTGTCTCTCTGTGAGATAGAGCTGCTTCATTCAATGTTCAGTGCAAATCTTGCCAAACTGAAAGATGCTTATTCCTTATGAAATAAAATGATTTCTGCAATGCAGTGAGACAGTTGTTAATGTGTTAGAAGCAGTGTTGGGAAGGTTACTTTGGAAATGTAATAGGTTACAGATTACAAGTTACCCTGTTAAAAATGTAATAGTAGTGTAACTTTTTCAATTACTTTATTAAAGTAATGTAACTAATTACTTTTGAGTACTTTTTGATTACTTTTCTAAATTTGTGAAAAGATAAATAAAGAATAATAAATAAAAGCATATACATCAACTTAAATACAGTTATCTAATAAGCATGTGACGTATTCTGTGTAATAAACTCCTAAACATTGGTGTTTTTGCTGTCTCTTTGTATATGATGATAGTTTTCTCAAAATAAGTAAAATGCACATGAAGTGACACAGAGCAGTTCTAGAAATTGTGTTTATGTGCTCGTTTACTCCTATATTGAGGCAGCAGAGGTTGAAAACACTGCGAGCTTCAGTAGGCCTCTGTGTAGTAAATGAAACCATGTCTTTGGAAATAAAAACCATGGAAAAAAATTCAGACTGGAAAATTCAAACTCATACAAACAAATTCATGGACCAAACTATTTTTTATTTTATCTATTTCGTCTATAATCGTTTATCTAACGATCTAATTTTAAATCTTTAATTTGGGGACATGCAAAATAATTAAAAGTTTTCTCCTTAACTGCACCTTCACTTCCATTTTTCTCTTCAGTCTCTTTATTTTGCCCTGTTATCCATCTCTCTCGTGACTTTAATACTCAAGATTGAACAAAACTATACTTTACAATACAATACTCTACAATACTACAATATCTTTATAGAAAAATCCTAATACTGTACACGAGTCATATTTTTCCCTTACAAAAATTAACCATGCTTTTATTAGCCTATATAAAAGTAAAATAACCTTGTTTAATTTTTTTTTTTGCAAATGGATTTGTATTTATTTTTAAATAAATGCATTTGTAAAATAATTTTAAATTTTTGGTTATCACAGTTAAACAATAGTAACCATTTTCTCTGGATTTATAGATAAATATTAAAATGTTAATTTTCGTAAGGGTTGTCTTGTTGTCTGTCGTAGCTCCCCCTAAACCTATAAAGAAATCTGAATTTTTTTCAGCTAAATTACTACTGTAACATTACAACAGATAATAATGATGTCCTTTATATAGTATTTTGAGTGATGACTGATGAGCAACGTGCTGCTGCTTGATTAAATAAATAAAAAAACAAAGACAAAAAAGCATCTTTACAAATGAAACTGACCTGAAACCCTGAACAGGAGTTCTGCTTCTCTGCTCCAGCAGTCCACACTCTCTCTCTCTCTCTCTCTCTCCCTCTCTCTCTCTCTCTCTCTCTCTCTCTCTCTCACACTCTCTCTCTCTCTCTCTCTCTCTCTCGCACTCTCTCTCTCTCTCGCATTGATTACTCCGAGTCTGATCCAAACCGTTTGGCGGAGGCGCGGAGAGCGCGCGAGTCATGATTCACACTTCATGATTTATTAGAGATTTAATTCTCAAATGGCGGATTCGCAAATGATCGCTTTAGTACATTCGGCAGGCAATTATACAATAATGATATTAAATAGTGGGGCAAAATCGGCTGCCAGGCCAGCGGGAATTGTCCCGGTTCTCCCGGTGTCCGGTCGGCGCCTGATTTCCACAGACACGCAGAATGTGCAAGTCATATATTGCATTTTTGTGGCTTAATATTCACAGACACTAGTCCATGTCATGTTTTGATTCAAGTGTACTGACCTACTTTTGATTTAGTCATCCAAAATGTGGCATATTCCGTCCGCGTTAGGCATTTCGTTTTTATGACTGGATTCTACGAACCAGACTGTATTTCCGCATCCCAGAAATTATTAGGGCGGTATGTCTCAGAATAGTCAGTGCAATTTGGGAAAGAAATCAGTTAAATCTGTATGTGGATGCGTGTAAACATTCAAATGTAATCCCCTTTGTAATCGTTAAAAATTTCATAAGTAACTGTAATTTAATTACTCATTTTTTCGTAGTAACTGTAACTAATTACAGTTACAATAATTTTGTAATTAAATTACGTAACGCCGTTACATGTAACTAGTTACTCCCCAACACTGGTTAGAAGTTATATGCACAAAAACATATGTTAGGACTTCAATGCTCAAGATTGTCAGTTTACAGGTTTCTGAGACCAGTAATGTTAAAATAGTGCTTCTGTTCAAATGAAGTGAAATCTAGCCCAAATCTGCTCAAAAGCTTGTCTCTCTATGAGAGAAAGCTGCTTCATTCAATGTTCAGTGCAAATCTTGCCAAACTGAAAGATGCGTATGTCTTATGAACTAAAATGATTTCTGCAATGCAGTGAGACAGTTTTTAATGTGTTAGAAGTTATATGCACAAAAACTTATGTTAGCACTTCAATGCTCAAGATTGTCAGTTTACAGGTTTCTGAGACCAGTAATGTTGAAATATTGCTTCTGTTCAAATGAAGTGAAATCTAGCCCAAATCTGTTCAAAAGCTTGTCTCTCTGTGAGATAGAGATGCTTCATTCAATGTTTAGTGCAAATCTTGCCAAACTGAAAGATGCTTATTCCTTATGAAATACAATGTTTTTGCAATGCTGTAAGACAGTTTTCAATGTGTTAGAAGTTATATGCACAAAAATTTATGTTAGGACTTCAATACTCAAGATTGTCAGTTTACAAGTTTCTGAGACCAGTTATGTTGAAATAGTGCTTCCTTTCAAATGAAGTGAAATCTAGCCCAAATCTGCTCAAAAGCTTGTGTCTCTATGAGAGAAAGCTGCTTCATTCAATATTCAGTGCAAATCTTGCCAAACTGAAAGATGCTTATGCCTTATGAAATACAATGTTTTTGCAATGCTGTAAGACAGTTTTTAATGTGATAGAAGTTATATGCACAAAAACTTATGTTAGGACTTCAATATTCAAGATTGTCAGTTTAAAAGTTTCTGAGACCAGTTATGTTGAAATAATGCTTCTGTTCAAATGAAGTGAAATCTAGCCCAAATCTGCTCAAAAGCTTGTCTCTCTATGAGAGAAAGCTGCTTCATTCAATATTCAGTGCAAATCTCGCCAAACTGAAAGATGCTTATGCCTTAAGAAATACATTGTTTTCGCAAATGCTGTAAGACCGTTTTTAATGTGTTAGAAGTTATATGCACAAAAACTTATGTTAGGACTTCAATGCTCAAGATTTTCAGTTTACAGGTTTCTGAGACCAGTAATGTTGAAATAGTGCTTCTGTTCAAATGAAGTGAAATCTAGCCCAAATCTGCTCAAAAGCTTCTCTCTCTGTGAGTTAGAGCTGCTTCATTCAATGTTCAGTGCAAATCTTGCCAAACTGAAAGATGCTTATGCCTTATGAAATAAAATGATTTTGCAATGCTGTAAGACAGTTTTTAATGTGTTAGAAGTTATATGCACAAAAACTTATGTTAGGACGTCAATGGTCACGATTGTCAGTTTACAGGTTTCTGAGACCAGTAATGTTGAAATAGTGCTTCGGTTCAAATGAAGTGAAATCTAGCCCAAATGTGCTCAAAAGCTTCTCTCTCTGTGAGTTAGAGCTGCTTCATTCAATGTTCAGTGCAAATCTTGCCAAACTGAAAGATGCGTATGTCTTATGAAATAAAATGATTTCTGCAATGCAGTGAGACAGTTTTTAATGTGTTAGAAGTTATATGCACAAAAACTTATGTTAGGACTTCAATACTCAAGATTGTCAGTTTAAAAGTTTCTGTGACCAGTAATGCTGAAATAATGCTTCTGTTCAAATGAAGTGAAATCTAGCCCAAATCTGCTCAAAAGCTTGTCTCTCTATGAGAGAAAGCTGCTTCATTCAATATTCAGTGCAAATCTTGCCAAACTGAAAGATGCTTATGCCTTATGAAATACAATGTTTTTGCAATGCTGTAAGACAGTTTTTAATGTGTTAGAGGTTATATGCACAAAAACTTATGTTAGGACTTCAATGCTCAAGATTGTCAGTTTACAGGTTTCTGAGAACAGTAATGTTGAAATAGTGCTTCTGTTCAAATGAAGTGAAATCTAGCCCAAATCTGCTCAAAAGCTTCTCTCTCTGTGAGTTAGAGCTGCTTCATTCAATGTTCAGTGCAAATCTTGCCAAACTGAAAGATGCTTATGCCTTATGAAATACAATGTTTTTGCAATGCTGTAAGACAGTTTTTAATGTGTTAGAAGTTATATGCACAAAAACTTATGTTAGGACTTCAATGCTCAAGATTGTCAGTTTACAGGTTTCTGAGAACAGTAATGTTGAAATAGTGCTTCTGTTCAAATGAAGTGAAATCTAGCCCAAATCTGCTCAAAAGCTTCTCTCTCTGTGAGTTAGAGCTGCTTCATTCAATGTTCAGTGCAAATCTTGCCAAACTGAAAGATGCTTATGTCTTATGAAATAAAATGATTTCTGCAATGCAGTGAGACAGTTTTTAATGTGTTAGAAGTTAAATGCACAAAAACTTATGTTAGGACTTCAATGCTCAAGATTGTCAGTTTACAGGTTTCTGAGACCAGTTATGTTGAAATAGTGCTTCTGTTCAAATGAAGTAAAATCTAGCCCAAATCTGCTCAAAAGCTTGTGTCTCTATGAGAGAAAGCTGCTTCATTCAATATTCAGTGCAAATCTTGCCAAACTGAAAGATGCTTATGCCTTATGAAATACAATGTTTTTGCAATGCTGTAAGACAGTTTTTAATGTGTTAGAAGTTATATGCACAAAAACTTATGTTAGGACTTCAATGCTCAAAATTGTCAGTTTACAGGTTTCTGAGACCAGTAATGTTAAAACAGTGCTTCTGTTCAAATGAAGTGAAATCTAGCCCAAATCTGCTCAAAAGCTTGTCTCTCTATGAGAGACAGCTGCTTCATTCAATATTCACTGCAAATCTTGCCAAACTGAAAGATGCTTATGCCTTATGAAATACAATGTTTTTGCAATGCTGTAAGACAGTTTTTAATGTGTTAGAAGTTATATGCACAAAAACTTATGTTAGGACTTTCAATACTCAAGATTGTCAGTTTAAAAGTTTCTGAGACCAGTAATGCTGAAATAATGCTTCTGTTCAAATGAAGTGAAATCTAGCCCAAATCTGCTCAAAAGCTTGTCTCTCTATGAGAGAAAGCTGCTTCATTCAATATTCAGTGCAAATCTTGCCAAACTGAAAGATGCTTATGCCTTATGAAATACAATGTTTTTGCAATGCTGTAAGACAGTTTTTAATGTGTTAGAAGTTATATGCACAAAAACTTATGTTAGCACTTCAATGCTCAAGATTGTCAGTTTACAGGTTTCTGAGACCAGTAATGTTGAAATATTGCTTCTGTTCAAATGAAGTGAAATCTAGCCCAAATCTGTTCAAAAGCTTGTCTCTCTGTGAGATAGAGATGCTTCATTCAATGTTTAGTGCAAATCTTGCCAAACTGAAAGATGCTTATTCCTTATGAAATACAATGTTTTTGCAATGCTGTAAGACAGTTTTCAATGTGTTAGAAGTTATATGCACAAAAATTTATGTTAGGACTTCAATACTCAAGATTGTCAGTTTACAAGTTTCTGAGACCAGTTATGTTGAAATAGTGCTTCCTTTCAAATGAAGTGAAATCTAGCCCAAATCTGCTCAAAAGCTTGTGTCTCTATGAGAGAAAGCTGCTTCATTCAATATTCAGTGCAAATCTTGCCAAACTGAAAGATGCTTATGCCTTATGAAATACAATGTTTTTGCAATGCTGTAAGACAGTTTTTAATGTGATAGAAGTTATATGCACAAAAACTTATGTTAGGACTTCAATACTCAAGATTGTCAGTTTAAAAGTTTCTGAGACCAGTTATGTTGAAATAATGCTTCTGTTCAAATGAAGTGAAATCTAGCCCAAATCTGCTCAAAAGCTTGTCTCTCTATGAGAGAAAGCTGCTTCATTCAATATTCAGTGCAAATCTCGCCAAACTGAAAGATGCTTATGCCTTAAGAAATACATTGTTTTCGCAAATGCTGTAAGACCGTTTTTAATGTGTTAGAAGTTATATGCACAAAAACTTATGTTAGGACTTCAATGCTCAAGATTGTCAGTTTACAGGTTTCTGAGACCAGTAATGTTGAAATAGTGCTTCTGTTCAAATGAAGTGAAATCTAGCCCAAATCTGCTCAAAAGCTTCTCTCTCTGTGAGTTAGAGGTGCTTCATTCAATGTTCAGTGCAAATCTTGCCAAACTGAAAGATGCTTATGCCTTATGAAATACAATGTTTTTGCAATGCTGTAAGACAGTTTTTATTGTGATAGAAGTTATATGCACAAAAACTTATGTTAGGACTTCAATACTCAAGATTGTCAGTTTAAAAGTTTCTGAGACCAGTAATGTTGAAATAGTGCTTCTGTTCAAATGAAGTGAAATCTAGCCCAAATCTGCTCAAAAGCTTGTCTCTCTATGAGAGACAGCTGCTTCATTCAATATTCAGTGCAAATCTTGCCAAACTGAAAGAGGCTTATGTCTTGTGAAATAAAATGTTTCTGCAATGCAGTGAGACAGTTTTTAATGTGTTAGAAGTTTTATATGCACAAAAACATATGTTAGGACTTCAATGCTCAAGATTGTCAGTTTACAGGTTTCTGAGACCAGTAACGTTAAAATAGTGCTTCTGTTCAAATGAAGTGAAATCTAGCCCAAATCTGCTCAAAAAAAGTCTCTCTATGAGAGACAGCTGCTTCATTCAATATTCAGTGCAAATCTTGCCAAACTGAAAGAGGCTTATGTCTTGTGAAATAAAATGTTTCTGCAATGCAGTGAGACAGTTTTTAATGTGTTAGAAGTTATATGCACAAAAACTTATGTTAGGACTTCAATGCTCAAGATTGTCAGTTTACAGGTTTCTGAGACCAGTAACGTTAAAATAGTGCTTCTGTTCAAATGAAGTGAAATCTAGCCCAAATCTGCTCAAAAAAAGTCTCTCTATGAGAGACAGCTGCTTCATTCAGTATTCAGTGCAAATCTTGCCAAACTGAAAGATGCTTATGCCTTATTAAATACAATGTTTTTGCAATGCTGTAAGACAGTTTTTAATGTGTTAGAAGTTATATGCACAAAAACTTATGTTAGGACTTCAATGCTCAAGATTGTCAGTTTACAGGTTTCTGAAACCAGTAATGTTAAAATAGTGCTTCTGTTCAAATGAAGTGTAATCTAGCCCAAATCTGCTAAAAAGCTTGTCTCTGTATGAGAGACAGCTGCTTCATTCAATATTCAGTGCAAATCTTGCCAAACTGAAAGATGCTTATGCCTTATGAAATACAATGTTTTTGTAATGCTGTAAGACAGTTTTTAATGTGTTAGAAGTTATATGCACAAAAACTTATGTTAGGACTTCAATGCTCAAGATTGTTAGTTTACAGGTTTCTGAGACCAGTAATGTTAAAATAGTGCTTCTGTTCAAATGAAGTAAAATCTAGCCCAAATCTGCTCAAAAGCTTGTCTCTCTATGAGAGGAAGCTGCTTCATTCAATATTCAGTGCAAATCTTGCCAAACTGAAAGATGCTTATGCCTTATGAAATACAATGTTTTTGCAATGCTGTAAGAGAATTTTTAATGTGTTAGAAGTTATATGCACAAAAACTTATGTTAGGACGTCAATGGTCAAGATTGTCAGTTTACAGGTTTCTGAGACCAGTTATGTTGAAATAGTGCTTCTGTTCAAATGAAGTAAAATCTAGCCCAAATCTGCTCAAAAGCTTGTGTCTCTATGAGAGAAAGATGCTTCATTCAATATTCAGTGCAAATCTTGCCAAACTGAAAGATGCGTATGTCTTATGAAATAAAATGATTTCTGCAATGCAGTGAGACAGTTTTTAATGTGTTAGAAGTTATATGCACAAAAACTTATGTTAGCACTTCAATGCTCAAGATTGTTAGTTTACAGGTTTCTGAGACCAGTAATGTTAAAATAGTGCTTCTGTTCAAAATGAAGTGAAATCTAGCCCAAATCTGCTCAAAAGCTTGTCTCTCTATGAGAGAAAGCTGCTTCATTCAATATTCAGTGCAAATCTTGCCAAACTGAAAGATGCTTATGCCTTATGAAATACAATGTTTTTGCAATGCTGTAAGACAATTTTTAATGTGTTAGAAGTTATTTGCACAAAAACTTATGTTAGGACTTCAATGCTCAAGATTGTCAGTTTACAGGTTTCTGAGACCAGTAATGTTAAAATAGTGCTTCTGTTCAAATGAAGTGTAATCTAGCCCAAATCTGCCCAAAAGCTTGTCTCTGTATGAGAGACAGCTGCTTCATTCAATATTCAGTGCAAATCTTGCCAAACTGAAAGATGCTTATGCCTTGTGAAATACAATGTTTTTGCAATGCTGTAAGACAGTTTTTAATGTGTTAGAAGTTATATGCACAAAAACTTATGTTAGGACTTCAATGCTCAAGATTGTCAGTTTACAGGTTTCTGAGACCAGTAATGTTGAAATAGTGCTTCGGTTCAAATGAAGTGAAATCTAGCCCAAATGTGCTCAAAAGCTTCTCTCTCTGTGAGTTAGAGCTGCTTCATTCAATGTTCAGTGTAAATCTTGCCAAACTGAAAGATGCGTATGTCTTATGAAATAAAATGATTTCTGCAATGCAGTGAGACAGTTTTTAATGTGTTAGAAGTTATATGCACAAAAACTTATGTTAGGACTTCAATACTCAAGATTGTCAGTTTAAAAGTTTCTGTGACCAGTAATGCTGAAATAATGCTTCTGTTCAAATGAAGTGAAATCTAGCCCAAATCTGCTCAAAAGCTTGTCTCTCTATGAGAGAAAGCTGCTTCATTCAATATTCAGTGCAAATCTTGCCAAACTGAAAGATGCTTATGCCTTATGAAATACAATGTTTTTGCAATGCTGTAAGACAGTTTTTAATGTGTTAGAAGTTATATGCACAAAAACTTATGTTAGGACTTCAATGCTCAAGATTGTCAGTTTACAGGTTTCTGAGAACAGTAATGTTGAAATAGTGCTTCTGTTCAAATGAAGTGAAATCTAGCCCAAATCTGCTCAAAAGCTTCTCTCTCTGTGAGTTAGAGCTGCTTCATTCAATGTTCAGTGCAAATCTTGCCAAACTGAAAGATGCTTATGTCTTATGAAATACAATGTTTTTGCAATGCTGTAAGACAGTTTTTAATGTGTTAGAAGTTATATGCACAAAAACTTATGTTAGGACTTCAATGCTCAAGATTGTCAGTTTACAGGTTTCTGAGACCAGTAATGTTGAAATAGTGTTTCTGTTCAAATGAAGTAAAATCTAGCCCAAATCTGCTCAAAAGCTTCTCTCTCTGTGAGTTAGAGCTGCTTCATTCAATGTTCAGTGCAAATCTTGCCAAACTGAAAGATGCTTATGTCTTATGAAATAAAATGATTTCTGCAATGCAGTGAGACAGTTTTTAATGTGTTAGAAGTTAAATGCACAAAAACTTATGTTAGGACTTCAATGCTCAAGATTGTCAGTTTACAGGTTTCTGAGACCAGTTATGTTGAAATAGTGCTTCTGTTCAAATGAAGTAAAATCTAGCCCAAATCTGCTCAAAAGCTTGTCTCTCTATGAGAGACAGCTGCTTCATTCAATATTCAGTGCAAATCTTGCCAAACTGAAAGATGCTTATGCCTTATGAAATACAATGTTTTTGCAATGCTGTAAGACAGTTTTTAATGTGTTAGAAGTTATATGCACAAAAACTTATGTTAGGACTTCAATGCTCAAGATTGTCAGTTTACAGGTTTCTGAGACCAGTAATGTTAAAATAGTGCTTCTGTTCAAATGAAGTGAAATCTAGCCCAAATCTGCTCAAAAGCTTGTCTCTCTATGAGAGACAGCTGCTTCATTCAATATTCAGTGCAAATCTTGCCAAACTGAAAGATGCTTATGCCTTATGAAATACAATGTTTTTGCAATGCTGTAAGACAGTTTTTAATGTGTTAGAAGTTATATGCACAAAAACTTATGTTAGGACTTTCAATACTCAAGATTGTCAGTTTAAAAGTTTCTGAGACCAGTAATGCTGAAATAATGCTTCTGTTCAAATGAAGTGAAATCTAGCCCAAATCTGCTCAAAAGCTTGTCTCTCTATGAGAGAAAGCTGCTTCATTCAATATTCAGTGCAAATCTTGCCAAACTGAAAGATGCTTATGCCTTATGAAATACAATGTTTTTGCAATGCTGTAAGACAGTTTTTAATGTGTTAGAAGTTATATGCACAAAAACTTATGTTAGGACTTCAAAGCTCAAGATTGTCAGTTTACAGGTTTCTGAGACCAATAATGTTGAAATAGTGCTTCTGTTCAAATGAAGTGAAATCTAGCCCAAATCTGCTCAAAAGCTTCTCTCTCTGTGAGTTAGAGCTGCTTCATTCAATGTTCAGTGCAAATCTTGCCAAACTGAAAGATGCTTATGTCTTATGAAATAAAATGATTTCTGCAATGCAGTGAGACAGTTTTTAATGTGTTAGAAGTTATATGCACAAAAACTTATGTTAGGACTTCAATGCTCAAGATTGTCAGTTTACAGGTTTCTGAGACCAGTTATGTTGAAATAGTTCTTCTGTTCAAATGAACTGAAATCTAGCCCAAATCTGCTCAAAAGCTTGTCTCTCTGTGAGATAGAGCTGCTTCATTCAATGTTCAGTGCAAATCTTGCCAAACTGAAAGATGCTTATGCCTTATGAAATACAATGTTTTTGCAATGCTGTAAGACAGTTTTTAATGTGTTAGAAGTTATATGCAAAAAAACTTATGTTAGGACTTCAATGCTCAAGATTGTCAGTTTACAGGTTTCTGAGACCAGTAATGTTGAAATAGTGTTTCTGTTCAAATGAAGTGAAATCTAGCCCAAATCTGCTCAAATGCTTTTCTCTCTGTGAGTTAGAGCTGCTTCATTCAATGTTCAGTGCAAATCTTGCCAAACTGAAAGATGCTTATGTCTTATGAAATAAAATGATTTCTGCAATGCAGTGAGACAGTTTTTAATGTGTTAGAAGTTATATGCACAAAAACTTATGTTAAGACTTCAATGCTCAAGATTGTCAGTTTACAGGTTTCTGAGACCAGTTATGTTGAAATAGTGCTTATGTTCAAATGAAGTGAAATCTAGCCCAAATCTGCTCAAAAGCTTGTGTCTCTATGAGAGAAAGCTGCTTCATTCAATATTCAGTGCAAATCTTGCCAAACTGAAAGATGCTTATGCCTTATGAAATACAATGTTTTTGCAATGCTGTAAAACAGTTTTTAATGTGTTACAAGTTATATGCACAAAAACTTATGTTGGGACTTCAATGCTCAAGATTGTCAGTTTACAGGTTTCTGAGACCAGTAATGTTGAAATAGTGCTTCTGTTCAAATGAAGTGAAATCTAGCCCAAATCTGCTCAAAAGCTTGTCTCTCTATGAGAGACAGCTGCTTCATTCAATATTCAGTGCAAATCTTGCCAAACTGAAAGATGCTTATGTCTTATGAAATAAAATGATTTCTGCAGTCCAGTGAGACAGTTTTTAATGTGTTAGAAGTTATATGCACAAAAACTTATGTTAGGACTTCACTGCTCAAGATTGTCAGTTTACAGGTTTCTGAGACCAGTTATGTTGAAATAGTGCTTCTGTTCAAATGAAGTGAAATCTAGCCCAAATCTGCTCAAAAGCTTGTCTCTCTGTGAGATAGAGCTGCTTCATTCAATGTTCAGTGCAAATCTTGCCAAACTGAAAGATGCTTATGCCTTATGAAATACATTGTTTTTGCAATGCTGTAAGACAGTTTTTAATGTGTAAGAAGTTATATGCACAAAAACTTATGTTAGGACTTCAATGATCAAGATTGTCAGTTTACAGGTTTCTGAGACCAGTAATGTTGAAATAGTGCTTCTGTTCAAATGAAGTAAGATCTTGCCCAAATCTGCTCAAAAGCTTGTGTCTCTATGAGAGAGAGCTGCTTCATTCAATATTCAGTGCAAATCTTGCCAAACTGAAAGATGCTTATGCCCTATGAAGTACAATGTTTTTGCAATGCTGTAAAACAGTTTTTAATGTGTTAGAAGTTATATGCACAAAAACTTATGTTAGGACTTCAATACTCAAGAATGTCAGTTTACAAGTTTCTGAGACCAGTTATGTTGAAATAGTGCTTCTGTTCAAATGAAGTGAAATCTAGCCCAAATCTGCTCAAAAGCTTGTCTCTCTTTGAGAGAAAGCTGCTTTATTCAATATTCAGTGCAAATCTTGCCAAACTGAAAGATGCTTATGTCTTATGAAATAAAATGATTTCTGCAATGCAGTGAGACAGTTTTTAATGTTTTAGAAGTTATACGCACAAAAACATATGTTAGGACTTCAATGCTCAAGATTGTCAGTTTACAGGTTTCTGAGACCAGTTATGTTGAAAAAGTGCTTCTGTTCAAATGAAGTGAAATCTAGCCCAAATCTGCTCAAAAGCTTGTCTCTCTGTGAGATAGAGCTGCTTCATTCAATGTTCAGTGCAAATCTTGCCAAACTGAAAGATGCTTATGCCTTATGAAATAAAATGATTTCTGCAATGCAGTGAGACAGTTTTTAACGTGTTAGAAGTTATATGCACAAAAACATATGTTAGAGCTTCAATGCTCAAGATTGTCAGTTTACAGGTTTCTGAGACCACTAATGCTCAAAATAGTGCGTCTGTTTAGATGAACTGCAAACTAGCCTAAATCTGCTTAAAACCTTCTCTCTCAATGAGAGAAAGCTGATTCATTCAATGTTTAGTGCAAAACTTGCCAAACTGAAAGATGCTTATGTCTTATGAAATATAATGTTTTTTACAATGCAGTAAAACAGTTTTTAATGTGTTAGAAGTTAAATGCACAAAATCTGATGTTAGAGCTTCAGTGCTCAAGATTGTCAGTTTACAGGTTTTTGAGACCACTAATGGTACAAATAGTGCTTCTGTTCAAATGAACTGCAAACTGGCCCAAATGTGCTTAAAACCTTCTCTCGCAATGAGAGTAAGCTGATTCATTCAATGTTTAGTGCAAAACTTGCCAAACTGAAAGATGCGTATGTCTAATGAAATAAAATGTTTTTTGCAATTTAGTAAAACAGTTTTTAATGTGTTAGAAGTTATATGCACAAAAACTTGTGTCAGAGCTTCAATGCTCAAAATTGTCAGTTTACAGGTTTCTGAGACCACTAATGTTAAAAATAGTGCTTCTGTTCAAATGAACTGCAAACTAGCCCAAATCTGCTTAAAACCTTCTCTCTCAATGAGAGAAAGCTGATTCATTCAATGTTTAGTGCAAAACTTGCCAAACTGAAAGATGCTTATGTGTTATGAAATATAATGTTTTTTACAATGCAGTAAAACAGTGTTTAATGTGTTAGAAGTTCTATACACAAAATCTGATGTTAGAGCTTTAGTGCTCAAGATTGTCAGTTTACAGGTTTCTGAGACCACTAATGTACAAATAGTGCTTCTGTTCAAATGAACTGCAAACTAGCCCAAATCTGCTTAAAACCTTCTCTCTCAATGAGAGAAAGCTGATTCATTCAATGTTTAGTGCAAAACTTGCCAAACTGAAAGATGCTTATGTCTAATGAAATAAAATGTTTTTTGCAATGCAGTAAAACAGTTTTTAATGTGTTAGAAGTTATATGCACAAAAACTTATGTCAGAGCTTCAATGCTCAAAATTGTCAGTTTACAGGTTTCTGAGACCACTAATGTTCAAATAGTGCTTCTGTTCAAATGAACTGCAAACTAGCCTAAATCTGCTTAAAACCTTCTCTCTCAATGAGAGAAAGCTGCTTCATTCAATGTTCAGTGCAAAACTTGCCAAACTGAAAGATGCTTATGTCTTATGAAATAAAATGTTTTTACAGTGCAGTAAAACAGTTTTTTATGTGTTAGAAGTTATATGCACAAAAACTTATGTTAAAGCTTCAATGCTCAAGATTGTCCGTTTAGAGCTTTCTGAGACCACTAATGTTCAAATAGTGCTTCTGTTCAAAGGAACTGCAAACTAGCCCAAATCTGCTTAAAACCTTCTCTCTCAATGAGAGAAAGCTGATTCATTCAATGTTTAGTGCAAAACTTGCCAAACTGAAAGATGCTTATGTCAAATGAAATAAAATGTTTTTTTTTGCAATTCATTGAGACAGTTTTCAATGTGTTAGAAGTTATATGCACTAAATCGTACTCAGTTACTAAACGTAACCTCGGTTCTCTCTAGAAGAGCGAACGAGTACTGCGTCTTAGCTAAGACGCTACAGGAAAAGTCGTTTTTCACGAAATACTGAAGCAAAAAATTATCTTTAATTTTGTATTTTTGTAAAGGGCATTTGCAGCAGTACACAGCCATAGGCGAGACGGCTCGTTTGCTCATTGGCTTTTTCTGCGGCAACTGCACAGCCTATCGAGCGCAGGCTGATGCAACATCAGACCAATAAGGGCGCTTCGCGCCCTTCTTGCCCCTTCCCGCCGAAACGGGTGTGGCCCAACCTATAAAAGGAGTTTGAAAAGGCTGACTCACCTGATTTATTTCATCGCCGAAGCGAACCAGATTGAATCGTACGCACGGCAGAGAACGCAGTACTCGTTCGCTCTTCTAGAGAGAACCGAGGTTACGTTTAGTAACCGAGTACGTTCTCTTACGAGAGCTCTCTCGTACTGCGTCTTAGCTAAGATGCTACGGGAACCCAATGTAAAACACCGTGCGTGCAGGGATCACACACCAATAAACCTGAAGCAACGCCCAGGATTTACAGTGCACAGTCACCTGAGGGACTCACAGAGAGTCCAGGACAGGAAGGGGGGAAGCCCTCCGTCCCATATCTAGCAACATCCGTAGATGCGGCAATATGACATCACACAGCCGAGGCAAGGCCTGACCAATTTGGCAATGCGGGTCTTACGCAATACTGCCCATATAACAGTCGGCAGCGCATAACGCTCACAAACTCAGAGTTCCCCTCAGGGCCCTGATTCGACTATACCGACAGCAGCCTTGCTTGCAAGGCGGGAACCTCCAGGTTATAGAACCTGATAAATATAGACGGCGAGGCCTAACCTGCCGCCATACATATATCCTGCAAGGAGATCCCAGTAGACCACGCCCACGATGAGGCGACGCCCCTTGTGGAGGTGCTCTGATGGCCAGCGGGCACTGAAGGCCCCTGGAAGCGTAAGCTAACGCTATGGCGTCAACTATCCATCTGGATAGAGTCTGTCTCGAAACAACCATTCCCTTGGAATGTCCACCGAATGAGACAAACAGCTGCTCCGTCTGCCGAAAGGCTGCAGAGCGAGACACATAAGCTCTTAAAACCCTGACAGGGCAAAGAAGACTCAAGTCTCTATCCTCTCCTGACACCGGCAGGGCAGACAGGGCAATAACCTGAGCCCAAAACGGCGTGTTGAGTGATTTCGGCACATAACCGTGCCTAGGTTTGAGTATGACCTTTGAGTCATTAGGCCCAAACTCCAAGCACGACTGGCTCACCGAGAGCGCGTGCAGATCACCCACATGCTTCACTGAAGCGAGAGCCAACAAGAATACTGTCTTGAACGACAGATGCTGAAGGCTAACTGATTGGATCATGGCCTCCAAAACCGCCGCGAGGTCCCACATAGGGACTGACGGAGGTCTGGGAGGATTCAGCCTCCTAGCTCCTCTAAGGAAGCGGATGACCAAATCATTCCTTCCTATTGACTGACCGAGCGCTGTTTCAGAAAACGCTGCGATGGCCGCCACATAAACTTTGAGCGTGGATGGGGCTCTGCCCTTATCCAACAGCTCCTGTAGGAAGGAGAGAACCTCCGTCACCTCACAACTAAGGGGTGAACATCCTCGAGCTGTGCACCAGCGGGAGAACACTGACCACTTCGAGGCATACAGACGTCGTGTCGACGGAGCTCTAGCCTGAGTGATGGTATTTAGCACTCCCACTGCGAGATCAGCGGGTAACCGTTGAGTGCCCACACATGGAGGGACCACAACTCCGGTTGAGGGTGCCAAATCGAACCCCTGGCCTGCGAGAGAAGGTCCCTCCTCAACGGTACTGGCCACGGGGCGACATCTGCTAACTGCATCAAATCTGGGAACCATGGTTGGTTCTTCCAAAGAGGTGCCACAAGCAGTATTGAACATCTCGTTTCTCTCACCCGTTCTATCACCTGCGGAAGGAGGGAGACGGGAGGGAAAGCATAAAGCGGGCAGCACGGCCATTTCCGTGACAGCGCGCTTTCATTCTTGGAAAAGAACGCGGGGCAGTGAGCGTTTTCGTGGGACGCGAAGAGGTCCACCTCCGCCCTGCCAAATCTCTCCCACAACAGCCGGACTGTTTGCGGGTGTAGAGACCATTCGCCCGTAGGAACATTGCCTCTGGACAGCCTGTCTGGACCCAGATTCTGTAGCCCAGGCACATGCACTGCCCTCAGCGAACGCACGTTGCGCTGAGCCCAAACCAGGAGGCGTTCCGCCAGCCTGTACAGGTTTCGGGACCCGAGAACGCCCTGGTGATTTATGTAGGACACCACAGACATGTTGTCCGAACGGACCAAGACGTGGTGGTCCTTGATTTGGGGACAAAAGCGCATCAGCGCGTTCTCCACTGCCAGCATTTCCAGACAGTTGATATGATGGAGCTTTTCCCGTTCTGACCACAGGCCAAAGGACGGTCTGCCCTCGAGCAGCACTCCCCATCCCGAAGTGGAGGCATCCGTCGACACCATCTTCACATTCGGCATGAGGCCCAACATCTTCTGACAGTGCTTGTGCGACACGGTCGCACCGCAGCGGAAAGAACTCGCTGCGCGCTGAATGCCCAACGCGCGCTGTGGTGACAGCCGCGCCGTCATGGAACACGAGTTCAGAACTATACCCAAAAACAGAATCGTCTGACTGGGGTTCAGCGAACTCTTCGCCCAATTGACACTGAGACCGAGCTTCTTGAGGTGATCGAGTAAAACGGCCCTGTGCTCCACGAGCTCTGCTCGTGATCGAGCCAGAACCAGCCAGTCGTCCAAATAATTCAGCACTTGCATGCCTCTGAGTCTGAGAGGAGCGAGCGCTGCATCCATGCACCTCGTAAACGTACGAGGAGCCACGGACAAGCCGAACGGCAGGACTGTAAACTGGTATGCCTGGCCCTCGAAGGCGAATCTCAAATATCGCCTGTGATTTGACGCTATCTGTATTTGAAAATACGCGTCCTTCAGATCTATTGACATGAACCAGTCCCCTCTGCGGACCTGCGTGAGGAGCTTCCTGGTCGTAAGCATTTTGAAACTGCGTTTCATCAATGCCTTGTTCAGCTGTCTTAGATCCAGTATGGGCCTGAGACCCCCGTCTCTCTTGGGCACCAGAAAGTATCTGCTGTACAGCACCCCTTCGCTTTGAGCTCGAGACACAGGGGCGACGGCTTGAAGAGCGAGAACGGGGTCCCGAGCTGCGTTGCTGGCGCTGTCACGATGACGCAGCTGGAGGCGGTGGGCGTGACTGAGAGCTCTGTGGGGCCGGTCTAGAGCGGCTAGTTGCAGAACCGGAGCGCTTCGGCAAGAAGTGCTTGAACGCCTGCGAAGCTTTCTGGTCCTCGGCGAATCTCTCCACAAACTCGTTGACAGATGATCCGAAGAGGCCAGCAGGAGTCAGCGGCGCGTCGAGGAACGCAGCGCGCTCAGACTCCTTGATGTCAGAAAGCGTAAGCCACAAATGGAAGCCATAACCCGTCCCATGGCCTGTGCAGCAGACTTAGCAGCGCGGAGGGAGAGATCCGAAGCACTCCTCAGATCCGCGAGACAGATTGCTTCAGGTCCCATCTCATCCAGCTTGCGGAGGAGATCGCCCTGGAAAATCTGCAGCGTGGCCATGGTGTGCAGCGCAGACGCAGCCTGCCCAGCAGCAGAAGAAAAGATCCGTGCGAGCAGCGATGACGTCATGCGGCAGGCTTTGGATGGCAACGCCGCCTTAGTCCGCCGTCCAGCAGAGGGCGGGCAAAGGTGTGCTGCTATCGCCTGTTCCACCGGCGGAAGTGACAGGTAGCCTCTGTTTTTAGCACCGTCCAGTGTGGAGAATGCTGGTGAAACAGATGAACGGACTCTCGCCGAAAATGGAGCGTTCCAAGCTTTCGCCACTTCTTTGTGAAGCTCAGGAAGAAAGGGGGCGTGCTTTGAGCTTGGAGAAAAACGCTCATCCGGGAGAAAGCTACCATCCAGCCGGGAACGAGAAGGGGGTGCTGGTGCAGACCACTCGAGGCCGAGGCTCGCCGCGGTCAGCGCGAGCACTCGCATCAGCTCCTTATCGATATCCGCCCTTCTGCTGGGCCTCTGAGCAGAGGGCGCGATATCCACGGAGCTCGCCCAACCCTTACTGCCCGAAGCAAGCAGAGAGCACGTGTCCTCTTCCTCCGATGTGGGCCTGAGATCCACTTCCTCAGATGACGCGTCGGCAGACAGCGGACGCTGACCATTGGGAAGCGATGCAGGGGAGGCCGGCGAAGCGGAGGGAACCGACGAGCTCGGCAGAGCTGAAGGCGGTTCTGGTAGACGCTGGGCGAACACACACAGGATATAAAGATATAAGGATACAAAGGATATAGGCGCCGGACAGCGCAGCAAGAACGGCAGTGGAAGGCGGCGAGGCCAGCAGCTTCAGAATGGCTCATCCCGCTGATATGCTTCTCAGACGGCGCTTGCTTCCTCCGTGATCCAGCGATGCGTGAGCTTCGCTGAAGAGATGAAAAATCAGGTGAGTCAGCCTTTTCGAGCTCCTTTTATAGGTTGGGCCACACCCGTTTCGGCGGGAAGTGGCAAGAAGGACGCGAAGCCCTTCTTGGTCTGATGTTGCTTAAGCCTGCGCTCGATAGGCTGTGCAGTTGCCGCAGAACAAGCCAATGAGCGAACGAGCCGTCTCGTCTATGGCTGTGTACTGCTGCAAATGCGCTTTACAAAAATACAAAATTAAGGATAATTTTTTGCTTCAGTATTGCGTGAAAAGAGACTTTTCCCGTAGCGTCTTAGCTAAGACGCAGTACGAGAGAGCTCTCGTAAGAGAACTTATATTAGAGCTTCATTGCTCAAGATTGTCAGTTTACAGGTTTCTGAGACCACTAATGTTCAAATAGTGCTTCTGTTCAAATGAACTGCAAACTAGCCTAAATCTGCTTAAAACCTTCTCTCTCAATGAGAGACAGCTGCTTCATTCAATGTTCAGTGCAAAACTTGCCAAACTGAAAGATGCGTATGTTTAATTTAATAAAATGCTTTTTGCAATGCAGTGAGACAGATTTAAATGTGTTAGTAGTTATATGCACAAAAACTTATGTGAGAGCTTCAATGCTCAAGATTGTCAGTTTACAGGTTTCTGAGACCACTAATGTACAAATAGTGCTTCTGTTCAAAGGAACTGCAAACTAGCCCAAATCTGCTTAAAACCTTCTCTCTCAATGAGAGAAAGCTGCTTCATTCAATGTTTAGTGCAAAACTTGCCAAACTGAAAGATGCTTATGTCTAATGAAATAAAATGTTTTTTGCAATGCAGTGAGACAGTTTTCAATGTGTTAGAAGTTATAAGCACAAAATCTTATGTTAGAGCTTCAATGCTCAAGATTGTCAGTTTACAGGTTTCTGAGACCACTAATGTTCAAAATAGTGCGTCTGTTCAAATGAACTGCATACTAGCCTAAATCTGCTTAAAACCTTCTCTCTCAATGAGAGACAGCTGCTTCATTCAATGTTCAGTGCAAAACTTGCCAAACTGAAAGATGCGTATGTTTAATTTAATAAAATGATTTTTGCAATGCAGTGAGACAGATTTAAATGTGTTAGTAGTTATATGCACAAAAACTTATGTTAGAGCTTCAATGCTCAAGATTGTCAGTTTACAGGTTTCTGAGACCACTAATGTTTAAAATAGTGCTTCTGTTCAAATGAACTGCAAACTAGCCTAAATCTGCTTGAAACCTTCTCTCTCAATGAGAGAAAGCTGATTTATTCAATGTTTAGTGCAAAACTTGCCAAACTGAAAGATGCTTATGTCTTATGAAATATAATGTTTTTTACAATGCAGTAAAACAGTTTTTTATGTGTTAGAAGTTATATGCACAAAAACTTATGTTAGAGCTTCAATGCTCAAGATTGTCAGTTTAGAGCTTTCTGAGACCACTAATGTTCAAATAGTGCTTCTGTTCAGAGGAACTGCAAACTAACCCAAATCTGCTTAAAACCTTCTCTCTCAATGAGAGAAAGCTACTTCATTCAATGTTTAGTGCACAATTTGCCAAACTGAAAGATGCTTATGTCAAATGAAATAAAATGTTTTTTTGCAATGCATTGAGACAGTTTTCAATGTGTTAGAAGTTATATGCACAAAATCTTCTGTTAGAGCTTCATTGCTCAAGATTGTCAGTTTACAGGTTTCTGAGACCACTAATGTACAAATAGTGCTTCTGTTCAAAGGAACTGCAAACTAGCCTAAATCTGCTTAAAACCTTCTCTCTCAATGAGAGAAAGCTGATTCATTCAATGTTTAGCTCAAAACTTGCCAAACTGAAAGATGCTTATGTCTTATGAAATATAATGTTTTTTTACAATGCAGTCAAACAGTTTTTAATGTGTTAGAAGTTATATGCACAAAATCTTATGTTAGAGCTTCAGTGCTCAAGATTGTCAGTTTACAGGTTTCTGAGACCACTAATGTACAAATAGTGCTTCTGTTCAAATGAACTGCAAACTAGCCTAAATCTGCTTAAAACCTTCTCTCTCAATGAGAGAAAGCTGATTCATTCAATGTTTAGTTCAAAACTTGCCAAACTGAAAGATGCTTATGTCTTATGAAATATAATGTTTTTTTACAATGCAGTAAAACAGTTTTTAATGTGTTAGAAGTTATATGCACAAAATCTTATGTTAGAGCTTTAGTGCTCAAGATTGTCAGTTTACAGGTTTCTGAGACCACTAATGTTCAAATAGTGCTTCTGTTCAAATGAACTGCAAACTAGCCCAAATCTGCTTAAAACCTTCTCTCTCAATGAGAGAAAGCTGATTCATTCAATGTTTAGTGCAAAACTTGCCAAACTGAAAGATGCTTATGTGTTATGAAATATAATGTTTTTTACAATGCAGTCAAACAGTTTTTAATGTGTTAGAAGTTATATGCACAAAATCTTATGTTAGAGCTTCAGTGCTCAAGATTGTCAGTTTACAGGTTTCTGAGACCACTAATGTACAAATAGTGCTTCTGTTCAAATGAACTGCAAACTAGCCTAAATCTGCTTAAAACCTTCTCTCTCAATGAGAGAAAGCTGATTCATTCAAATGTTTAGTGCAAGACTTGCCAAACTGAAAGATGCTTATGTCTAATGAAATAAAAAGTTTTTGCAATGCAGTGAGACAGTTTTTAATGTGTTAGAAGTCATATGCACAAAATCTTATGTTAGAGCTTCAATGCTCAAGATTGTCAGTTTACAGGTTTCTGAGACCACCAATGTTCAAATAGTGCTTCTGTTCAAAGGAACTGCAAACTAGCCCAAATCTGCTTAAAACCATCTCTCTCAATGAGAGAAAGCTGCTTCATTCAATGTTTAGTGCAAAACTTGCCAAACTGAAAGATGCTTATGTCTTATGAAATATAATGTTTTTTACAATGCAGTAAAACAGTTTTTTATGTGTTAGAAGTTATATGCACAAAAAGCTTATGTTAGAGCTTCAATGCTCAAGATTGTCAGTTTACAGCTTTCTGAGACCACCAATGTTCAAATAGTGCTTCTGTTCAAAGGAACTGCAAACTAGCCCAAATCTGCTTAAAACCTTCTCTCTCAATGAGAGAAAGCTGATTCATTCAATGTTTAGTGCAAAACTTGCCAAACTGAAAGATGCTTATGTGTTATGAAATATAATGTTTTTTACAATGCAGTCAAACAGTTTTTAATGTGTTAGAAGTTATATGCACAAAATCTTATGTTAGAGCTTCAGTGCTCAAGATTGTCAGTTTACAGGTTTCTGAGACCACTAATGTTCAAAATAGTGCGTCTGTTCAAATGAACTGCAAACTAGCCTAAATCTGCTTAAAACCTTCTCTCTCAATGAGAGACAGCTGCTTCATTCAATGTTCAGTGTAAAACTTGCCAAACTGAAAGATGCGTATGTTTAATTTAATAAAATGATTTTTGCAATGCAGTGAGACAGATTTAAATGTGTTAGTAGTTATATGCACAAAAACTTATGTTAGAGCTTCAATGCTCAAGATTGTCAGTTTACAGGTTTCTGAGACCACTAATGTTTAAAATAGTGCTTCTGTTCAAATGAACTGCAAACTAGCCTAAATCTGCTTAAAACCTTCTCTCTCAATGAGAGAAAGCTGATTCATTCAATGTTTAGTGCAAAACTTGCCAAACTGAAAGATGCTTATGTCTTATGAAATATAATGTTTTTTACAATGCAGTAAAACAGTTTTTTATGTGTTAGAAGTTATATGCACAAAAACTTATGTTAGAGCTTCAATGCTCAAGATTGTCAGTTTAGAGCTTTCTGAGACCACTAATGTTCAAATAGTGCTTCTGTTCAGAGGAACTGCAAACTAACCCAAATCTGCTTAAAACCTTCTCTCTCAATGAGAGAAAGCTGCTTCATTCAATGTTTAGTGCACAATTTGCCAAACTGAAAGATGCTTGTCAAATGAAATAAAATGTTTTTTTGCAATGCATTGAGACAGTTTTCAATGTGTTAGAAGTTATATGCACAAAATCTTCTGTTAGAGCTTCATTGCTCAAGATTGTCAGTTTACAGGTTTCTGAGACCACTAATGTACAAATAGTGCTTCTGTTCAAAGGAACTGCAAACTAGCCTAAATCTGCTTCAAACCTTCTCTCTCAATGAGAGAAAGCTGATTCATTCAATGTTTAGTGCAAAACTAGCCAAACTGAAAGATGCTTATGTCTAATGAAATAAAATGTTTTTGCAATGCAGTGAGAAAGTTTTTAATGTGTTAGAAGTCATATGCACAAAATCTTATGTTAGAGCTTCAATGCTAAAGATTGTCAGTTTACAGGTTTCTGAGACCACTAATGTTCAAAATAGTGCTTCTGTTCAAATGAACTGCAAACTAGCCTAAATCTGCTTAAAACCTTCTCTCTCAATGAGAGAAAGCTGATTCATTCAATGTTTAGTGCAAAACTTGCCAAACTGAAAGATGCTTATGTCTTATGAAATATAATGTTTTTTACAATGCAGTAAAACAGTTTTTTATGTGTTAGAAGTTTATGCACAAAAACTTATGTTAGGGCTTCAATGCTCAAGATTGTCAGTTCAGAGCTTTCTGAGACCACTAATGTTCAAATAGTGCTTCTGTTCAAAGGAACTGCAAACTAGCCCAAATCTGCTTAAAACCTTCTCTCTCAATGAGAGAAAGCTGCTTCATTCAATGTTTAGTGCAAAATTTGCCAAACTGAAAGATGCTTATGTCAAATGAAATAAAATGTTTTTTTGCAATGCATTGAGACAGTTTTCAATGTGTTAGACGTTATATGCACAAAATCTTCTGTTAGAGCTTCATTGCTCAAGATTGTCAGTTTACAGGTTTCTGAGACCACTAATGTACAAATAGTGCTTCTGTTCAAAGGAACTGCAAACTAGCCTAAATCTGCTTAAAACCTTCTCTCTCAATGAGAGAAAGCTGATTCATTCAATGTTTAGTTCAAAACTTGCCAAACTGAAAGATGCTTATGTCTTATGAAATATAATGTTTTTTTTTACAATGCAGTCAAACAGTTTTTAATGTGTTAGAAGTTATATGCACAAAATCTTATGTTAGAGCTTCAGTGCTCAAGATTGTCAGTTTACAGGTTTCTGAGACCACTAATGTACAAATAGTGCTTCTGTTCAAATGAACTGCAAACTAGCCTAAATCTGCTTAAAACCTTCTCTCTCAATGAGAGAAAGCTGATTCATTCAATGTTTAGTGCAAAACTTGCCAAACTGAAAGATGCTTATGTGTTATGAAATATAATGTTTTTTACAATGCAGTCAAACAGTTTTTAATGTGTTAGAAGTTATATGCACAAAATCTTATGTTAGAGCTTCAGTGCTCAAGATTGTCAGTTTACAGGTTTCTGAGACCACTAATGTACAAATAGTGCTTCTGTTCAAATGAACTGCAAACTAGCCTAAATCTGCTTAAAACCTTCCCTCTCAATGAGAGAAAGCTGATTCATTCAAATGTTTAGTGCAAGACTTTCCAAACTGAAAGATGCTTATGTCTAATGAAATAAAAAGTTTTTGCAATGCAGTGAGACAGTTTTTAATGTGTTAGAAGTCATATGCACAAAATCTTATGTTAGAGCTTCAATGCTCAAGATTGTCAGTTTACAGGTTTCTGAGACCACCAATGTTCAAATAGTGCTTCTGTTCAAAGGAACTGCAAACTAGCCCAAATCTGCTTAAAACCATCTCTCTCAATGAGAGAAAGCTGCTTCATTCAATGTTTAGTGCAAAACTTGCCAAACTGAAAGATGCTTATGTCTTATGAAATATAATGTTTTTTACAATGCAGTAAAAAGTTTTTTATGTGTTAGAAGTTATATGCACAAGAACTTATGTTAGAGCTTCAATGCTCAAGATTGTCAGTTTACAGCTTTCTGAGACCACCAATGTTCAAATAGTGCTTCTGTTCAAAGGAACTGCAAACTAGCCCAAATCTGCTTAAAACCATCTCTCTCAATGAGAGAAAGCTGCTTCATTCAATGTTTAGTGCAAAACTTGCCAAACTGAAAGATGCTTATGTCTAATGAAATAAAATGTTTTTTGCAATGCAGTGAGACAGTTTTAAATGTGTTAGAAGTTATATGCACAAAAACTTATGTTAGAGCTTCAATGCTCAAGATTGTCAGTTTACAGGTTTCTGAGACCACTGATGTTCAAATAGTGCTTCTGTTCAAATGAACTGCAAACTAGCCCAAATCTGCTTAAAACCTTCTCTCTCAATGAGAGAAAGCTGATTCATTCAATGTTTAGTGCAAAACTTGCCAAACTGAAAGATGCTTATGTGTTATGAAATATAATGTTTTTTTACAATGCAGTAAAACAGTTTTTAATGTGTTAGAAGTTATATGCACAAAATCTTGTTAGAGCTTCAGTGCTCAAGATTGTCAGTTTACAGGTTTCTGAGACCACTAATGTACAAATAGTGCTTCTGTTCAAATGAACTGCAAACTAGCCTAAATCTGCTTAAAACCTTCTCTCTCAATGAGAGAAAGCTGATTCATTCAAATGTTTAGTGCAAGACTTGCCAAACTGAAAGATGCTTATGTCTAATGAAATAAAAAGTTTTTGCAATGCAGTGAGACAGTTTTTAATGTGTTAGAAGTCATATGCACAAAATCTTATGTTAGAGCTTCAATGCTCAAGATTGTCAGTTTACAGGTTTCTGAGACCACCAATGTTCAAATAGTGCTTCTGTTCAAAGGAACTGCAAACTAGCCCAAATCTGCTTAAAACCATCTCTCTCAATGAGAGAAAGCTGCTTCATTCAATGTTTAGTGCAAAACTTGCCAAACTGAAAGATGCTTATGTCTTATGAAATATAATGTTTTTTACAATGCAGTAAAACAGTTTTTTATGTGTTAGAAGTTATATGCACAAAAAGCTTATGTTAGAGCTTCAATGCTCAAGATCGCAGTTTACAGCTTTCTGAGACCACCAATGTTCAAATAGTGCTTCTGTTCAAAGGAACTGCAAACTAGCCCAAATCTGCTTAAAACCATCTCTCTCAATGAGAGAAAGCTGCTTCATTCAATGTTTAGTGCAAAACTTGCCAAACTGAAAGATGCTTATGTCTAATGAAATAAAATGTTTTTTGCAATGCAGTGAGACAGATTTAAATGTGTTAGAAGTTATATGCACAAAAACTTTTGTTAGAGCTTCAATGCTCAAGATTGTCAGTTTACAGGTTTCTGAGACCACTAATGTTCAAATAGTGCTTCTGTTCAAATGAACTGCAAACTAGCCCAAATCTGCTTAAAACCTTCTCTCTCAATGAGAGAAAGCTGATTCATTCAATGTTTAGTGCAAAACTTGCCAAACTGAAAGATGCTTATGTCTTATGAAATATAATGTTTTTTACAATGCAGTAAAAAGTTTTTTATGTGTTAGAAGTTATATGCACAAAAACTTATGTTAGAGCTTCAATGCTCAAGATTGTCAGTTTACAGCTTTCTGAGACCACCAATGTTCAAATAGTGCTTCTGTTCAAAGGAACTGCAAACTAGCCCAAATCTGCTTAAAACCATCTCTCTCAATGAGAGAAAGCTGCTTCATTCAATGTTTAGTGCAAAACTTGCCAAACTGAAAGATGCTTATGTCTAATGAAATAAAATGTTTTTTGCAATGCAGTGAGACAGATTTAAATGTGTTAGAAGTTATATGCACAAAAACTTATGTTAGAGCTTCAATGCTCAAGATTGTCAGTTTACAGGTTTCTGAGACCACTAATGTTCAAATAGTGCTTCTGTTCAAATGAACTGCAAACTAGCCCAAATCTGCTTAAAACCTTCTCTCTCAATGAGAGAAAGCTGATTCATTCAATGTTTAGTGCAAAACTTGCCAAACTGAAAGATGCTTATGTGTTATGAAATATAATGTTTTTTTACAATGCAGTAAAACAGTTTTTAATGTGTTAGAAGTTATATGCACAAAATCTTGTTAGAGCTTCAGTGCTCAAGATTGTCAGTTTACAGGTTTCTGAGACCACTAATGTACAAATAGTGCTTCTGTTCAAATGAACTGCAAACTAGCCTAAATCTGCTTAAAACCTTCTCTCTCAATGAGAGAAAGCTGATTCATTCAAATGTTTAGTGCAAGAGTTGCCAAACTGAAAGATGCTTATGTCTAATGAAATAAAAAGTTTTTGCAATGCAGTGAGACAGTTTTTAATGTGTTAGAAGTCATATGCACAAAATCTTATGTTAGAGCTTCAATGCTCAAGATTGTCAGTTTACAGGTTTCTGAGACCACCAATGTTCAAATAGTGCTTCTGTTCAAAGGAACTGTAAACTAGCCCAAATCTGCTTAAAACCATCTCTCTCAATGAGAGAAAGCTGCTTCATTCAATGTTTAGTGCAAAACTTGCCAAACTGAAAGATGCTTATGTCTAATGAAATAAAATGTTTTTTGCAATGCAGTGAGACAGATTTAAATGTGTTAGAAGTTATATGCACAAAAACTTATGTTAGAGCTTCAATGCTCAAGATTGTCAGTTTACAGGTTTCTGAGACCACTAATGTTCAAATAGTGCTTCTGTTCAAATGAACTGCAAACTAGCCCAAATCTGCTTAAAACCATCTCTCTCAATGAGAGAAAGCTGATTTATTTAATGTTTAGTGCAAAACTTGCCAAACTGAAAGATGCTTATGTCTTATGAAATATAATGTTTTTTACAATGCAGTAAAACAGTTTTTTATGTGTTAGAAGTTATATGCACAAAAACTTATGTTAGAGCTTCAATGCTCAAGATTGTCAGTTTACAGGTTTCTGAGACCACTAATATACAAATAGTGCTTCTGTTCAAATGAACTGCAAACTAGCCTAAATCTGCTTAAAACCTTCTCTCTCAATGAGAGAAAGCTGATTCATTCAAATGTTTAGTGCAAGACTTGCCAAACTGAAAGATGCTTATGTCTAATGAAATAAAAGGTTTTTGCAATGCAGTGAGACAGTTTTTAATGTGTTAGAAGTCATATGCACAAAATCTTATGTTAGAGCTTCAATGCTCAAGATTGTCAGTTTACAGGTTTCTGAGACCACCAATGTTCAAATAGTGCTTCTGTTCAAAGGAACTGCAAACTAGCCCAAATCTGCTTAAAACCATCTCTCTCAATGAGAGAAAGCTGCTTCATTCAATGTTTAGTGCAAAACTTGCCAAACTGAAAGATGCTTATGTCTTATGAAATATAATGTTTTTTACAATGCAGTAAAACAGTTTTTTATGTGTTAGAAGTTATATGCACAAAAAGCTTATGTTAGAGCTTCAATGCTCAAGATTGTCAGTTTACAGCTTTCTGAGACCACCAATGTTCAAATAGTCCTTCTGTTCAAAGGAACTGCAAACTAGCCCAAATCTGCTTAAAACCATCTCTCTCAATGAGAGAAAGCTGCTTCATTCAATGTTTAGTGCAAAACTTGCCAAACTGAAAGATGCTTATGTCTAATGAAATAAAATGTTTTTTGCAATGCAGTGAGACAGATTTAAATGTGTTAGAAGTTATATGCACAAAAACTTATGTTAGAGCTTCAATGCTCAAGATTGTCAGTTTACAGGTTTCTGAGACCACTAATGTTCAAATAGTGCTTCTGTTCAAATGAACTGCAAACTAGCCCAAATCTGCTTAAAACCTTCTCTCTCAATGAGAGAAAGCTGATTCATTCAATGTTTAGTGCAAAACTTGCCAAACTGAAAGATGCTTATGTCTTATGAAATATAATGTTTTTTACAATGCAGTAAAAAGTTTTTTATGTGTTAGAAGTTATATGCACAAAAACTTATGTTAGAGCTTCAATGCTCAAGATTGTCAGTTTACAGCTTTCTGAGACCACCAATGTTCAAATAGTGCTTCTGTTCAAAGGAACTGCAAACTAGCCCAAATCTGCTTAAAACCATCTCTCTCAATGAGAGAAAGCTGCTTCATTCAATGTTTAGTGCAAAACTTGCCAAACTGAAAGATGCTTATGTCTAATGAAATAAAATGTTTTTTGCAATGCAGTGAGACAGATTTAAATGTGTTAGAAGTTATATGCACAAAAACTTATGTTAGAGCTTCAATGCTCAAGATTGTCAGTTTACAGGTTTCTGAGACCACTAATGTTCAAATAGTGCTTCTGTTCAAATGAACTGCAAACTAGCCCAAATCTGCTTAAAACCTTCTCTCTCAATGAGAGAAAGCTGATTCATTCAATGTTTAGTGCAAAACTTGCCAAACTGAAAGATGCTTATGTGTTATGAAATATAATGTTTTTTTACAATGCAGTAAAACAGTTTTTAATGTGTTAGAAGTTATATGCACAAAATCTTGTTAGAGCTTCAGTGCTCAAGATTGTCAGTTTACAGGTTTCTGAGACCACTAATGTACAAATAGTGCTTCTGTTCAAATGAACTGCAAACTAGCCTAAATCTGCTTAAAACCTTCTCTCTCAATGAGAGAAAGCTGATTCATTCAAATGTTTAGTGCAAGAGTTGCCAAACTGAAAGATGCTTATGTCTAATGAAATAAAAAGTTTTTGCAATGCAGTGAGACAGTTTTTAATGTGTTAGAAGTCATATGCACAAAATCTTATGTTAGAGCTTCAATGCTCAAGATTGTCAGTTTACAGGTTTCTGAGACCACCAATGTTCAAATAGTGCTTCTGTTCAAAGGAACTGTAAACTAGCCCAAATCTGCTTAAAACCATCTCTCTCAATGAGAGAAAGCTGCTTCATTCAATGTTTAGTGCAAAACTTGCCAAACTGAAAGATGCTTATGTCTAATGAAATAAAAACATTTTTGCAATGCAGTGAGACAGATTTAAATGTGTTAGAAGTTATATGCACAAAAACTTATGTTAGAGCTTCAATGCTCAAGATTGTCAGTTTACAGGTTTCTGAGACCACTAATGTTCAAATAGTGCTTCTGTTCAAATGAACTGCAAACTAGCCCAAATCTGCTTAAAACCATCTCTCTCAATGAGAGAAAGCTGATTCATTCAATGTTTAGTGCAAAACTTGCCAAACTGAAAGATGCTTATGTCTTATGAAATATAATGTTTTTTACAATGCAGTAAAACAGTTTTTTATGTGTTAGAAGTTATATGCACAAAAACTTATGTTAGAGCTTCAATGCTCAAGATTGTCAGTTTACAGGTTTCTGAGACCACTAATGTACAAATAGTGCTTCTGTTCAAATGAACTGCAAACTAGCCTAAATCTGCTTAAAACCTTCCCTCTCAATGAGAGAAAGCTGATTCATTCAAATGTTTAGTGCAAGACTTGCCAAACTGAAAGATGCTTATGTCTAATGAAATAAAAAGTTTTTGCAATGCAGTGAGACAGTTTTTAATGTGTTAGAAGTCATATGCACAAAATCTTATGTTAGAGCTTCAATGCACAAGATTGTCAGTTTACAGGTTTCTGAGACCACCAATGTTCAAATAGTGCTTCTGTTCAAAGGAACTGTAAACTAGCCCAAATCTGCTTAAAACCATCTCTCTCAATGAGAGAAAGCTGCTTCATTCAATGTTTAGTGCAAAACTTGCCAAACTGAAAGATGCTTATGTCTTATGAAATATGATGTTTTTTACAATGCAGTAAAACAGTTTTTTATGTGTTAGAAGTTATATGCACAAAATGCTTATGTTAGAGCTTCAATGCTCAAGATTGTCAGTTTACAGCTTTCTGAGACCACCAATGTTCAAATAGTGCTTCTGTTCAAAGGAACTGCAAACTAGCCCAAATCTGCTTAAAACCATCTCTCTCAGTTAGAGAAAGCTGCTTCATTCAATGTTTAGTGCAAAACCTGCCAAACTGAAAGATGCTTATGTCTAATGAAATAAAATGTTTTTTGCAATGCAGTGAGACAGATTTAAATGTGTTAGAAGTTATATGCACAAAAACTTATGTTAGAGCTTCAATGCTCAAGATTGTCAGTTTACAGGTTTCTGAGACCACTAATGTTCAAATAGTGCTTCTGTTCAAATGAACTGCAAACTAGCCCAAATCTGCTTAAAACCTTCTCTCTCAATGAGAGAAAGCTGATTCATTCAATGTTTAGTGCAAAACTTGCCAAACTGAAAGATGTTATGTCTTATGAAATATAATGTTTTTTACAATGCAGTAAAACAGTTTTTTATGTGTTAGAAGTTATATGCACACAAACTTATGTTAGAGCTTCAATGCTCAAGATTGTCAGTTTACAGCTTTCTGAGACCACCAATGTTCAAATAGTGCTTCTGTTCAAAGGAACTGCAAACTAGCCCAAATCTGCTTAAAACCATCTCTCTCAATGAGAGAAAGCTGCTTCATTCAATGTTTAGTGCAAAACTTGCCAAACTGAAAGATGCTTATGTCTAATGAAATAAAATGTTTTTTGCAATGCAGTGAGACAGATTTAAATGTGTTAGAAGTTATATGCACAAAAACTTATGTTAGAGCTTCAATGCTCAAGATTGTCAGTTTACAGGTTTCTGAGACCACTAATGTTCAAATAGTGCTTCTGTTCAAATGAACTGCAAACTAGCCCAAATCTGCTTAAAACCTTCTCTCTCAATGAGAGAAAGCTGCTTCATTCAATGTTTAGTGCAAAACTTGCCAAACTGAAAGATGCTTATGTCTAATGAAATAAAATGTTTTTTGCAATGTAGTAAAACAGTTTTTAATGTGTTAGAAGTCATATGCACAAAATCTTATGTTAGCAACAATTAGCTAAATGCGAAATCATCATATTACTGCAGTGAATCAGGAAGTTACTGTAATTCAGGCATACAGTGTCCAATCTGCCCCAAATTGAACAAGTTTGATAAAAGTCCTGTCCTGAACACATCAACATGCCTGTATTCGATTATAGTCATAGCGCAACCTAATGGCAACAGGAAGTGGCATGTTTAACATGGTTATGGACTACTTGCAAAATATTAAAAAGAATCAACAAGTGTTAAATAGGCTGGCAACATTCTAGAAGCATACTAAAACATGCTAGCAACACTTAGCTAAGTGCGAAAGCATGCTACTAATGCAGTGAAAAAATAAGTTGCTGTAACTTAGGCAAGCAATGTCCGATCTGCCCCAAACTTCACACGTTTGACAAGGGTCCTGTCCTGAATACATCAACATGCCCAGATTCGGTTATAGTCATAGCGCCACCTGCTGGCAACAGGAAGTGTCATGTTTAACACTTTTATGCACTATTTGCAACACAATAAAATTTGCCATTGTGTGCTAATCATGCTAAAAATATTTTCAAACATTCTAGCAACACTTACTATGTGCTAAAGGATTCTATTAATACTATGAAATAGGAAGTTGTTGTAACTCATGCATACAATCCCCAATCTTTTCCAAACTTCACGTTTTACAAGAGTCCGGGCCTGAACACAACTAAAGGCCAATATTCAATTATAAGTATAGCACTGCCTGCTGGCAACAGGAAATTACTTATTTAATACCAACTTAAATATGAGATGTCAGATCTGGCTGAAACTTTGCATGTTTGGTAAGAGTCCTGGCCTGAAGACATTTACATGCCGATATTCAGTTATAATCATTGCGCCACTTGTTGGCAGCAGCAAATCTGGCACAAAAATTTACTATTTTATAAGCATATGGCCCAACGTTCACTGTTCCTCCTATGGGCACCGGGTGGTGGTGAGCCCGGGTGCGAGGGCCCTTTCATCGCTGCTTGCAGCTTAAATTCTTCTTCTTCTTCTCTGAAATGAATCGCATTTTTGAGGGCCTAAACATGCTCCAAAACTCACAAAACGTTGCACACGCAATAAGGACTGGCGAAAATTTACATCTGATATAGGTTTCAGAAGTGGGTGTGGCAAAATGGCTCGATAGCGCCACCTGTTATATTTCAACAGAGTGTGCCTCGAGCTACATTTCACATACATGCATGAAAATCGGTACACACATGTATCAAACCATTATCTACAAAAAAGTATCTCGGTACAAAATCCAAAACCCAACAGGAAGTAAGTTATTTTGAACTTCCTGTACGATTTTTGTGCAGTTTTTGCCATTTCCATGCCTCGTACTTTGACAAACTCCTCCTACAGTTTTAATCGGATTGTCTTCAAATTTAGTGAGGGTCATCATAAGACATTTGTGATGTTAAATTGCTAAGGTTTTGAGTTTTCGTCAAGGGGTGTGTCCCTGGCGGCCTGACAAAGTTTGATGTTTCGCCATGAAACAGGAAGTTGCTGTAACTCAGGCAAGCAATGTCCGATCTTCCCCAAACTTCACACGTGTGATTGGTGTTCATTTCCGAACAAACACCCACAACCATATTCAGTTATAGTCATAGCGCCACCTGCTGGAAACAGGAAGTGACAAGGTTAACACTGTTATGGACTCCTAGGAACATATTAAATATTTGCTTATGTCTAATGAAATAAAAAGTTATGGCAATGCAGTGAGACAGTTTTTAATGTGTTAGAAGTCATATGCACAAAATCTTATGTTAGCAACAATTAGCTAAATGCTAAATCATCATATTACTGCAGTGAATCAGGAAGTTACTGTAATTCAGGCATACAGTGTCCAATCTGCCCCAAATTGAACAAGTTTGATAAAAGCAAAAAAAATTTGCTTCTGTTCAAATGAACTGCAAACTAGCCCAAATCTGCTTAAAACCTTCTCTCTCAATGAGAGAAAGCTGGTTCATTCAATGTTTAGTGCAAAACTTGCCAAACTGAAAGATGCTTATGTCTTATGAAATATAATGTTTTTTACAATGCAGTAAAACAGTTTTTTATGTGTTAGAAGTTATATGCACAAAAACTTATGTTAGAGCTTCAATGCTCAAGATTCTCAGTTTGCAGCTTTCTGAGACCACCAATGTTCAAATAGTGCTTCTGTTCAAAGGAACTGCAAACTAGCCCAAATCTGCTTAAAACCATCTCTCTCAATGAGAGAAAGCTGCTTCATTCAATGTTTAGTGCAAAACTTGCCAAACTGAAAGATGCTTATGTCTAATGAAATAAAATGTTTTTTGCAATGCAGTGAGACAGATTTAAATGTGTTAGAAGTTATATGCACAAAAACTTATGTTAGAGCTTCAATGCTCAAGATTGTCAGTTTACAGGTTTCTGAGACCACTAATGTTCAAATAGTGCTTCTGTTCAAATGAACTGCAAACTAGCCCAAATCTGCTTAAAACCTTCTCTCTCAATGAGAGAAAGCTGATTCATTCAATGTTTAGTGCAAAACTTGCCAAACTGAAAGATGCTTATGTGTTATGAAATATAATGTTTTTTACAATAAAGTAAAACAGTTTTTAATGTGTTAGAAGTTATATGCACAAAATCTTGTTAGAGCTTCAGTGCTCAAGATTGTCAGTTTACAGGTTTCTGAGACCACTAATGTACAAATAGTGCTTCTGTTCAAATGAACTGCAAACTAGCCTAAATCTGCTTAAAACCTTCTCTCTCAATGAGAGAAAGCTGATTCATTCAAATGTTTAGTGCAAGACTTGCCAAACTGAAAGATGCTTATGTCTAATGAAATAAAAAGTTTTTGCAATGCAGTGAGACAGTTTTTAATGTGTTAGAAGTCATATGCACAAAATCTTATGTTAGAGCTTCAATGCTCAAGATTGTCAGTTTACAGGTTTCTGAGACCACCAATGTTCAAATAGTGCTTCTGTTCAAGGGAACTGCAAACTAGCCCAAATCTGCTTAAAACCATCTCTCTCAATGAGAGAAAGCTGCTTCATTCAATGTTTAGTGCAAAACTTGCCAAACTGAAAGATGCTTATGTCTTATGAAATATAATGTTTTTTACAATGCAGTAAAACAGTTTTTTATGTGTTAGAAGTTATATGCAAAAAAAGCTTATGTTAGAGCTTCAATGCTCAAGATTGTCAGTTTACAGGTTTCTGAGACCACTAATGTTCAAATAGTGCTTCTGTTCAAATGAACTGCAAACTAGCCCAAATCTGCTTAATACCTTCTCTCTCAATGAGAGAAAGCTGATTCATTCAATGTTTAGTGCAAAACTTGCCAAACTGAAAGATGCTTATGTCTTATGAAATATAATGTTTTTTACAATGCAGTAAAACAGTTTTTTATGTGTTAGAAGTTATATGCACAAAAACTTATGTTAGAGCTTCAATTCTCAAGATTGTCAGTTTACAGCTTTCTGAGACCACCAATGTTCAAATAGTGCTTCTGTTCAAAGGAACTGCAAACTAGCCCAAATCTGCTTAAAACCATCTCTCTCAATGAGAGAAAGCTGCTTCATTCAATGTTTAGTGCAAAACTTGCCAAACTGAAAGATGCTTATGTCTAATGAAATAAAATGTTTTTTGCAATGCAGTGAGACAGATTTAAATGTGTTAGAAGTTATATGCACAAAAACTTATGTTAGAGCTTCAATGCTCAAGATTGTCAGTTTACAGGTTTCTGAGACCACTAATGTTCAAATAGTGCTTCTGTTCAAATGAACTGCAAACTAGCCCAAATCTGCTTAAAACCTTCTCTCTCAATGAGAGAAAGCTGATTCATTCAATGTTTAGTGCAAAACTTGCCAAACTGAAAGATGCTTATGTCTTATGAAATATAATGTTTTTTACAATGCAGTAAAACAGTTTTTATGTGTTAGAAGTTATATGCACAAAAACTTATGTTAGAGCTTCAATGCTCAAGATTGTCAGTTTACAGCTTTCTGAGACCACCAATGTTCAAATAGTGCTTCTGTTCAAAGGAACTGCAAACTAGCCCAAATCTGCTTAAAACCATCTCTCTCAATGAGAGAAAGCTGCTTCATTCAATGTTTAGTGCAAAACTTGCCAAACTGAAAGATGCTTATGTCTAATGAAATAAAATGTTTTTTGCAATGCAGTGAGACAGATTTAAATGTGTTAGAAGTTATATGCACAAAAACTTATGTTAGAGCTTCAATGCTCAAGATTGTCAGTTTACAGGTTTCTGAGACCACTAATGTTCAAATAGTGCTTCTGTTCAAATGAACTGCAAACTAGCCCAAATCTGCTTAAAACCTTCTCTCTCAATGAGAGAAAGCTGATTCATTCAATGTTTAGTGCAAAACTTGCCAAACTGAAAGATGCTTATGTGTTATGAAATATGTTTTTTACAATAAAGTAAAACAGTTTTTAATGTGTTAGAAGTTATATGCACAAAATCTTGTTAGAGCTTCAGTGCTCAAGATTGTCAGTTTACAGGTTTCTGAGACTACTAATGTACAAATAGTGCTTCTGTTCAAATGAACTGCAAACTAGCCTAAATCTGCTTAAAACCTTCTCTCTCAATGAGAGAAAGCTGATTCATTCAAATGTTTAGTGCAAGACTTGCAAAACTGAAAGATGCTTATGTCTAATGAAATAAAAAGTTTTTGCAATGCAGTGAGACAGTTTTTAATGTGTTAGAAGTCATATGCACAAAATCTTATGTTAGAGCTTCAATGCTCAAGATTGTCAGTTTACAGGTTTCTGAGACCACCAATGTTCAAATAGTGCTTCTGTTCAAAGGAACTGCAAACTAGCCCAAATCTGCTTAAAACCATCTCTCTCAATGAGAGAAAGCTGCTTCATTCAATGTTTAGTGCAAAACTTGCCAAACTGAAAGATGCTTATGTCTTATGAAATATAATGTTTTTTACAATGCAGTAAAACAGTTTTTTATGTGTTAGAAGTTATATGCACAAAAAGCTTATGTTAGAGCTTCAATGCTCAAGATTGTCAGTTTACAGCTTTCTGAGACCACCAATGTTCAATTAGTGCTTCTGTTCAAAGGAACGGCAAACTAGCCCGAATCTGCTTAAAACCATCTCTCTCAATGAGAGAAAGCTGCTTCATTCAATGTTTAGTGCAAAACTTGCCAAACTGAAAGATGCTTATGTCTAATGAAATAAAATGTTTTTTGCAATGCAGTGAGACAGATTTAAATGTGTTAGAAGTTATATGCACAAAAACCTATGTTAGAGCTTCAATGCTCAAGATTGTCAGTTTACAGGTTTCTGAGACCACTAATGTTCAAATAGTGCTTCTGTTCAAATGAACTGCAAACTAGCCCAAATCTGCTTAAAACCTTCTCTCTCAATGAGAGAAAGCTGATTCATTCAATGTTTAGTGCAAAACTTGCCAAACTGAAAGATGCTTATGTCTTATGAAATATAATGTTTTTTACAATGCAGTAAAACAGTTTTTTCTGTGTTAGAAGTTATATGCACAAAAACTTATGTTAGAGCTTCAATGCTCAAGATTGTCAGTTTACAGCTTTCTGAGACCACCAATGTTCAAATAGTGCTTCTGTTCAAAGGAACTGCAAACTAGCCCAAATCTGCTTAAAACCATCTCTCTCAATGAGAGAAAGCTGCTTCATTCAATGTTTAGTGCAAAACTTGCCAAACTGAAAGATGCTTATGTCTAATGAAATAAAATGTTTTTTGCAATGCAGTAAAACAGTTTTTAATGTGTTAGAAGTCATATGCACAAAATCTTATGTTAGCAACAATTAGCTTAATGCTAAAGCATCATATTACTGCAGTGAATCAGGAAGTTACTGTAATTCAGGCATACAGTGTCCAATCTGCCCCAAATTGAACAAGTTTGATAAAAGTCCTGTCCTGAACACATCAACATGCCTGTATTCGATTATAGTCATAGCGCAACCTAATGGCAACAGGAAGTGGCATGTTTAACATGGTTATGGACTACTTGCAAAATATTACAAAGAATCAACAAGTGTTAAATAGGCTGGCAACATTCTAGAAGCATACTAAAACATGCTAGCAACACTTAGCTAAGTGCGAAAGCATGCTACTAATGCAGTGAAAAAAGAAGTTGCTGTAACTTAGGCAAGCAATGTCCGATCTGCCCCAAACTTCACACGTTTGACAAGGGTCCTGTCCTGAATACATCAACATGCCCAGATTCGGTTATAGTCATAGCGCCACCTGCTGGCAACAGGAAGTGTCATGTTTAACACTTTTATGCACTATTTGCAACACAGTAAAATTTGCCATTGTGTGCTAATCATGCTAAAAATATTTTCAAACATTCTAGCAACACTTACTATGTGCTAAAGGATTCTATTAATACTATGAAATAGGAAGTTGTTGTAACTCATGCATACAATCCCCAATCTTTTCCAAACTTCACGTTTTACAAGAGTCCGGGCCTGAACACAACTAAAGGCCAATATTCAATTATAAGTATAGCACTGCCTGCTGGCAACAGGAAATTACTTATTTAATACCAACTTAAATATGAGATGTCAGATCTGGCTGAAACTTTGCATGTTTGGTAAGAGTCCTGGCCTGAAGACATTTACATGCCGATATTCAGTTATAATCATAGTGCCACTTGTTGGCAGCAGCAAATCTGGCACAAAAATTTACTATTTTATAAGCATATGGCCCAACGTTCACTGTTCCTCCTATGGGAACCGGGTGGTGGTGAGCCCGGGTGCGAGGGCCCTTTCATCGCTGCTTGCAGCTTAAATTCTTCTTCTTCTTCTTCTCTGAAATGAATCGCATTTTTGAGGGCCTAAACATGCTCCAAAACTCACAAAACTTTGCACACGCAATAAGGACTGGCGAAAATTTACTTCTGATATAGGTTTCAGAAGTGGGTGTGGCAAAATGGCTCGATAGCGCCACCTGTTATATTTCAACAGAGTGTGCCTCGAGCTACATTTCACATACATGCATGAAAATCGGTACACACATGTATCAAACCATTATCTACAAAAAAGTATCTCGGTACAAAATCCAAAACCCAACAGGAAGTAAGTTATTTTGAATTTCCTGTACGATTTTTGTGCAGTTTTTGCCATTTCCATGCCTCGTACTTTGACAAACTCCTCCTACAGTTTTAATCGGATTGTCTTCAAATTTAGTGAGGGTCATCATAAGACATTTGTGATGTTAAATTGCTAAGGTTTTGAGTTTTCGTCAAGGGGTGTGTCCCTGGCGGCCTAACAAAGTTTGATGTTTCGCCATGAAACAGGAAGTTGTTGTAACTCAGGCAAGCACTGTTATAGTCATAGCGCCGCCTGCTGGAAACAGGAAGTGACAAGGTTAACACTGTTATGGACTCCTAGGAACATATTAAAAAGTGTCAACAAGTGTTAAATAAGCTGGCATCATGCTAGATACATACTAATATATGCTAGCAACACTTAGCTAAGTGCTAAATCATGATACAAATGTAGTGAAAAAGGAAGTTGCTGTAACTCAGGCAAGCAAAGTCTGATCTTCCCCAAACTTCACACGTGTGGTAGGTGTTCTGTTCCGAACAAACACCCATGACCAAATTCAGTTATAGTCATAGTGCCACCTGCTGGTAACAGGAAGTGACAAGGTTAATACTGTTATGGACTTCTAGGGACAAATTAAAAAGTGTCAAAAAGAGTCAAATAGGCTGGCAAAATTATAGAAGCATAATAAAACATGCTAAATGTTAAAGCATGCAACTATTGCACTGAATAAGGAAGTTGCTGTAACTCAGGCTAGCAACGTCCGATCTGCCCCAAACTTCACACGTTTGACAAGAGTCCTGTACTGAACACATCAACAAGACCGTATTTGGTTATAGCCATAGTGCCATCTACTTGCAACAGGAAGTGTCATGTGTAACACTGTTATGGACTCCTAGCAACATGTGCCAAATATTGCTAAATATTGTGTCAACATGCTAGAAACATACTAAAACATGCTAACAGCACTTATCTAAATGCTAAAGCATCATCTTAATGCCGTGAAACAGGGAATTATTGTAATTCAGGCATATAGTTTCTAATCTGCCCCAAATTGAACAAATTTAATAAGAGTCCTCTCCTGAACACATCAACATGCCCGGCAACAGGAAGTGGCATGTTTAAAACGGTTATGGACTCCTTGCAAAATAATAAAAAGCATCAACAAGTGTTAAATAGGCTGGCAAAATTCTAGAAGCATAATAAAACAAGCTAGCAACACTTAGCTAAGTGATGAAGCATGCAACTATTGCATTGAATAAGGAAGTGCTGTAACTCAGGCTAGCAACATCCGATCTGCCCCAAACTTCACACATTTGACAAGAGTCCAGTACTGAACACATCAACATGCCCGTACTCGGTTATAGTCATAGCACTACCTGTTGGTAACAGGAAGTGTCACGTGTAACACTGTTATGGACTCCTAGCAACGTATTAAAAAGTGCCAGCAAGTGATAAATACACTGGCAGCATGTTAGAAACATACTAAAACATGTTAGCAACACTTAGCTAAATGCTAAAGCATCATATTACTGCAGTGGATCAGGAAGTTACTGTAATTCAGGCATACAGTGTCCAATCTTCCCCAAATTGAACAAGTTTGATACGAGTCCTGTCCTGAACACATCAACATGCCCGTATTCGATGATAGTGCCACCTGCTGGCAGCAGGAAGTGACATTTTAAAAACTGTTATGGACTCCTTGCAAAATAATAAAAAGCATCAACAAGTGTTAAATAGCCTGGCAACATTCTAGAAGCATACTAAAACATGCTAGCAACACTTAGCTAAGAACTAAAGCATGCTACTAATGCAGTGAAAAAGGTAGTTGCTGTAACTCAGGCAAGCAATATTCGATCTGCCCCAAACTTCACACGTTTGACAAGGGTCCTGTCCTAAATAAATCAACATGCCCATATTTGGTTATAGTCATAGCGCCACCTGCTGGCAACAGGAAGTGTCATGTTTAACACTTTTATGCACTATTTGCAATACAGCAAAATATGCCATTGTGTGCTTATCATGCTCTAAATATTTTCAAACATTCTAGCAACACTTACTATGTGTTAAATGATGCTATTAATACTATGAAACAGGAACTTCTTGTAACTCATGCATACAATTCCCAATCTGACCCAAACATCACGTTTTATAAGAGTACTGGCCTGAACACAACAAAAGGCCAATATTCAATTATAAGTATAGCGCCGCCTACTGGCAACAGGAAATGACTTATTTTATACTAACTTAAACATGAGATGTCTGATTTGCCCGAAACTTTGCATGTTTGGTAAGAGTCCTGGCCTGAAGATATTTACATGTCGATATTCAGTTATAATCATAGCGCCACCGGTTGGCAGCAGGAAATGTGGCACAAATATTTACTATTTTATAAGCATGTGGCCCAACGTTCACTGTTCCTCCTATGGGCACCGGGTGGTGGTGAGCCCGTGTGCGAGGGCCCTTTCATCGCTGCTTGCAGCTTTAATTCTTATTATTAGGGCTCAAGCCCGAAGGGGCGCAGAGCCCTATTGATTTTCTAAAATCAATAATGAAATAAAGGCAAGCACTGTTATAGTCATAGCGCCGCCTGCTGGAAACAGGAAGTGACAAGGTTAACACTGTTATGGACTCCTAGGAACATATTAAAAAGTGTCAACAAGTGTTAAATAAGCTGGCATCATGCTAGATACATACTAATATATGCTAGCAACACTTAGCTAAGTGCTAAATCATGATACAAATGTAGTGAAAAAGGAAGTTGCTGTAACTCAGGCAAGCAATGTCCGATCTTCCCCAAACTTCACACGTGTGGTAGGTGTTCTGTTCCGAACAAACACCCATGACCAAATTCAGTTATAGTCATAGTGCCACCTGCTGGTAACAGGAAGTGACAAGGTTAATACTGTTATGGACTTCTAGGGACAAATTAAAAAGTGTCAAAAAGAGTCAAATAGGCTGGCAAAATTATAGAAGCATAATAAAACATGCTAAATGTTAAAGCATGCAACTATTGCACTGAATAAGGAAGTTGCTGTAACTCAGGCTAGCAACGTCCGATCTGCCCCAAACTTCACACGTTTGACAAGAGTCCTGTACTGAACACATCAACAAGACCGTATTTGGTTATAGCCATAGTGCCATCTACTTGCAACAGGAAGTGTCATGTGTAACACTGTTATGGACTCCTAGCAACATGTGCCAAATATTGCTAAATATTGTGTCAACATGCTAGAAACATACTAAAACATGCTAACAGCACTTATCTAAATGCTAAAGCATCATCTTAATGCCGTGAAACAGGGAATTATTGTAATTCAGGCATATAGTTTCTAATCTGCCCCAAATTGAACAAATTTAATAAGAGTCCTCTCCTGAACACATCAACATGCCCGGCAACAGGAAGTGGCATGTTTAAAACGGTTATGGACTCCTTGCAAAATAATAAAAAGCATCAACAAGTGTTAAATAGGCTGGCAAAATTCTAGAAGCATAATAAAACAAGCTAGCAACACTTAGCTAAGTGATGAAGCATGCAACTATTGCATTGAATAAGGAAGTGCTGTAACTTAGGCTAGCAACGTCCGATCTGCCCCAAACTTCACACATTTGACAAGAGTCCAGTACTGAACAAATCAACATGCCCGTACTCGGTTATAGTCATAGCACTACCTGTTGGTAACAGGAAGTGTCATGTGTAACACTGTTATGGACTCCTAGCAACGTATTAAAAAGTGCCAGCAAGTGATAAATACACTGGCAGCATGTTAGAAACATACTAAAACATGTTAGCAACACTTAGCTAAATGCTAAAGCATCATATTACTGCAGTGGATCAGGAAGTTACTGTAATTCAGGCATACAGTGTCCAATCTTCCCCAAATTGAACAAGTTTGATACGAGTCCTGTCCTGAACACATCAACATGCCCGTATTCGATGATAGTGCCACCTGCTGGCAGCAGGAAGTGACATTTTAAAAACTGTTATGGACTCCTTGCAAAATAATAAAAAGCATCAACAAGTGTTAAATAGCCTGGCAACATTCTAGAAGCATACTAAAACATGCTAGCAACACTTAGCTAAGAACTAAAGCATGCTACTAATGCAGTGAAAAAGGTAGTTGCTGTAACTCAGGCAAGCAATATTCGATCTGCCCCAAACTTCACACGTTTGACAAGGGTCCTGTCCTAAATAAATCAACATGCCCATATTTGGTTATAGTCATAGCGCCACCTGCTGGCAACAGGAAGTGTCATGTTTAACACTTTTATGCACTATTTGCAATACAGCAAAATATGCCATTGTGTGCTTATCATGCTCTAAATATTTTCAAACATTCTAGCAACACTTACTATGTGTTAAATGATGCTATTAATACTATGAAACAGGAACTTCTTGTAACTCATGCATACAATTCCCAATCTGACCCAAACATCACGTTTTATAAGAGTACTGGCCTGAACACAACAAAAGGCCAATATTCAATTATAAGTATAGCGCCGCCTACTGGCAACAGGAAATGACTTATTTTATACTAACTTAAACATGAGATGTCTGATTTGCCCGAAACTTTGCATGTTTGGTAAGAGTCCTGGCCTGAAGATATTTACATGTCGATATTCAGTTATAATCATAGCGCCACCGGTTGGCAGCAGGAAATGTGGCACAAATATTTACTATTTTATAAGCATGTGGCCCAACGTTCACTGTTCCTCCTATGGGCACCGGGTGGTGGTGAGCCCGTGTGCGAGGGCCC